>NC_083322.1:35821003-36163960 GCF_963455315.2 Globicephala melas
TATTCAATTAATGAGATGAATCAGCACTATTTTATAGAAGAACCTCTTATATTCAGCTCTAATTTATGCCTGGTAAAGGAGGGAAAGGAATATCTTCTAAAAAGAAGACAAAGTGTAAGAAAAGATAATCCTGATTTTCACCTAAGAGTAATATCACCTTTGTGAAGTCTTTTTCCAAGTAGCTAAATGGCCAGATTCTGTTTCAACCCTTTTCCTGTCTGTTCTATAATTATGAAAATCCATTTGCAAAATTAAAGAGTATTCATCATTTAAAATTTTCTTTTTATATTATCAAGTTTTCACTTCTGTATTGGTAAATCAGATTTAAATTTGTTTTCAGGAAACACCACCCTTTTGGCTGTTAAAAAAGTAATGATCAGGGCTTCCCTGGTGGCACAGTGGTTGAGAGTCCGCCTGCCGATGCAGGGGACATGGGTTCGTGCACCGGTCCAGGAAGATCCCATGTGCCATGAAGCGGCTGGGCCCGTGACCCATGGCCGTTGAGCCTGCGCGTCCGGAGCCTGTGGTCCGCAACGGGAGAGGCCACAACAGTGAGAGGCCCACGTACCGCAAAAAAAGTAATGATCGTAAGTCCAAGGCCAGATAAAAGCTGAGATATTCTGTCATGTATGTGAGCACCAGGTTAGGAGCTCAAAGCATAAATTTCTGCTCTTGGCTCATAATCTGCATGACAGACACTGTTATTAAAAAATGGTTTGAAATTATTAAGTAGTAAGGCAAATAAGGAATCATGTAAATGCTAATGTAATAAGGCTAAGAAGCAAACAAAACTTGCCCAAATCCAGAGTAAATCCTTGGCCAAGAAAACTTTCTGCCCATAATACAAATAATTATCCCAGCCTTATTAAATTAAGAAAACATAGAGTTCAGCTGGAGCCTGTGTCACTGTTTTTTTTCTTCTTTTTCTTTCGTGTCCTCCTCACAGTGCCTAGCACAGCACCCTTTATGTAGTAGGTTCATAATCACCCATTCAACAAAAAGGGTGGAGTGCCCTCTATGTGCTGGATCTGGGCACCAGGGAAGAAAAGGGCAAAATAAGATACTGTCTGAACTCTCATAGGGTTCCTATTCTGATGGAGACTGACATTTATAGAAGGAATGAAATAATGTTGTGCCAGGACTTATGTCCTTTCCGATGTAAAATTAGGCAGATATCACACTTTTATTTTTACCAAATGTTAACCACGTTAAAGTAGTAACCATGTTTATGAAGTATGGGAATTTTGTGTTTGTCCTTGTTTTATAGAATTATTACTCTGTAAAGAGAAAATTATAAAGTTTTAAAAATTAGGAGAAATGAAAGTGAAAGGGCTAACCAGAAAATCAGAATGCAGGACTGGACAGTTACTACGGGAAGCTCTTAAATTAGAGTCTAAGGTTCTTTACTTTCAGCCATGTTTTAATAATGCCCATTTATCAAAAAGCTAAACACCACAAAAGCTTAAATAACCATAATCCACTCATATTATCATATAACTGGTGCTTATAATAATGGCCTTAACTCACTGTATTACTGAGGTAACCCTGAATAATCAAAGAAAAAAATGTCTTAGACTTCTTGAGTTTTTAAAATTATATTGCATTTTTATTCTGTGAAAATTTATAATCCATATAAGATATGTATGACTCTCCATTAACCTGAATATTAAATTAAATTTCCCAATTCTTAATTATTTTACCAACACTTGCTTTTCCTCCCTACCTCGCTCCAACACACACACACACACACACACCCCTACACCCACAGACCACACTCACTCAAACTATACCACATAGGTCACTTTTCTCTTTTTCATGGTTGAGACTAACTTTATCTTTAAAAAAAAGACAAAAAAGAATGAGACAACTTAGAATATTTTAATAGACCAAGGGCTTTTGATCAAATCTCTAAAGTTTTACCAGGCATGGTAGGGAAACTTGCATTTGCTCTCATTCACAGCATCACATTTAAACAGTGCGTAATAGAAGAAGAGTTTTAAAGACTTCCAGAAGAAGAAGGCATGCTATATTTATTTAAATAACTAACACTGTTCACAAAACATCAAGAGAATTCATTAAAACCTTCATCACTAACAGTGCTGTCATTAATAGCAAAATAGTTTCTGAACCTGACCTTATAAGCCTTTAAGCCTATGCCCCTCACTTGTTAATCCCTTTCAGTGTGACTTGCTCTTCTGAAACTGCTCTCTCCAAGGCTGCTAATGATTTCCTCACCACCAGATTCAATCATATCTTCTAATCCTTCATCCTTTTAAACCTCCTAGATACAATTTATACTGACGACCACTCCTCCCTTGAAATTCTCTCCTCCCTCAAGGTCTATGACACTGATGTTTCTTCCTTTGTTCTAGCTGTGGTTCTTACATGTTCCATCTTGTTTCGTAAATATAGACATTATCTTAGCTTTGCAGTTTGTTCAGAAAGAGAAGGATAGGCCTGTTTATTTATTTAACCTCAACCTTACCTCTCAACAGTCTCTCCCTTGGCAATGTCATCCAACAGTTAACCTATTTCCACCATCACCTACCTATAAGTACTTCCTGAATTTGGGGTCTTCACTTCCAACTGCATATAAAACATCAGCATTTAAATGTTCCACCAGCATTTCATATTCAATCTGTCTAAAATTAACTCATTATCTTCCTTACAAACCAGCTCCCCCTTTTTTAACTTTTGCTACCTCTGGTTAATGGCATCTCCTATCTCCCAGTTAGTTATCCAAGCTCCAAACCTTAGAGTCAATTCTTACTCCTCAATCTCCTTTGCTTCCCTTATCTAATCACTTGATTAAAAAACAAACAAAAAAACACAGCTTCTACCTTCTCTTACCAATCAGATCTATCGCTTTGTTTCTGTTCATTCCACCCCCTCAACTTCTACCAGTTCAGGCTTTTCCTACATTGATGCAACTGCCTGTACACTGATCCTATGTCTTGATTTTTCATTTCTTGCAAGATCTAGCACAGTGATTCCTAGAGAGTAACCTCAACAAATGTTTGTTAAATTAATTAAATAAAGGAACAAGTTTTAAAGTTTTCAGAGAGAAGGAAATTGTGAACAATAAAGATCAGAAAAGGTAAATTGCTAAGTTTTAAAAGCCTGGATCTTAAAATGAGAAGGAAGGTCTTAGAGATGCTAGCTTTAAATTTTTAAATGTATTATATTTACACATCGGAACCTGTTTTGTGACAGAGTAAAGAGAAAAATCTGACAAATGAACTTTTAGTATTTTGGAAAGAAACATGCCATATTCTTAATCTTTTAAAAACTCATTAAAATTCTGAAGAAATCTCACTGTTTGAGGTGTTCACACTTATGGTTATTCCAAACTCCAGAGGCATGATTTTTTAAATCCAGTGGCAGTTTTTTAGGTATAGTATATTCTTTCACCATTCTGTTCCTCAAGCATGAGTACAAAGCCCCCTAGAAACTTTCAGTTACTTAGATGTCCCTGTGAAAAAGGTCATTTTTTGCCACAGACTAGCAGGTGAAAACCATTTTCAAAATATAAATGCACACTCTCCCTTTCTGTTGGTCACTTATTCTAGGTTAGTGATTTTTTTTTTAATAATCTATTAGAAAATGTTTCTGCGCAAAAGTCCCTGGTGAGAGCCATTCTTACCAAGATCCAGAAATTTTATGGAAGCTTCTTTTTCATATATAACTTTAGACTTTACTAAGAGTTGGGACTATCAAAGATACATATTTTTAAAGGTTTAATGACAGGCGTTAAGTGGGAGAGATAGTACTTTAAATGAATGGTCACAAAATCTTTAGAACGCTTATCCTAGCCTATCATTCTCTGCATTTGTGAAGGATTGTTTACTTCCTGACACATTTTCACATAATGCATAGAACAAAAATACTGCATTTGTCCATCATGAGACTGTGAATTTGGCAAAAATCGGACATGTCCAATTAATTTTGAAAAGAAGATAATTGCTGCTTGAAATAAAAACTGTATATATTACAAGAACCAAATTAAGCAGATTACATCAGTCTTCCTAATCCACTGATCAATACAGTAAACGTAATATGACGAGAGTTTGAAAACCGTTACACTTCTTCAAACTTTTAGAATCCTTCAAACCCAGGGTATATAGTATTTTGTTGTTTGCTTTGTCTCTTTACTCTCAACCTGAAAATCAATTTTTCTAGGTTTGGTGATATAAGGAATCAAAAAGAAATTAGCTATGATCAAATAAGGTTATGATCTGAACAACTGAAGTGATAATTTTATATTTGAGAATCTGTAGATGATATGAAGCTTTTGTCCATTAACGTATTAAATATATTTTTAAAAATCTCTGTTGATGAAAGATGCAGGCTTCCATGTTTTCTCCAGTAGAGTTAATGAACTAAATGGAAAATATCTCACTAATTTCTTAAACCCCCTTGTGAGGCAAGAAAATGACATTCTCATCTAACAGCTGTAAAAACCGAAGAACTAATAGATGTAACTGCACTCAATTGCAAAGGAAAATAATAGCTCTAATATACCGTGAGTTGTGGATATGAAAGAATATTGCATACACATAACCCCTCCCTCATTTTTAAGGAATCAATCTTGGATCTTGGCCCTATACCTTTTGGCAGAGTAAATTATTGCCTCAAGGGCAGGCTGTGCAGTCATCCTTTTAATTTACTTTTAAATAGCTCTTCCCTAATCCATACCACCTAAGATTGGGCCAATCATGAATTTTCAGCAAACTTAAGTCACTTATTCTATAGATTTTTTAACTAGAAATTTTTCTAGTTAAAATTTTTTTTTAAGTTTACATTTTCTAGATTTTTCTCCCTAAATTCAGGAGATAATAACTCTTTGCAAAGTACATTGGGACACTAATTGGGAAGTAAAAAGGAACAAACTGAATTGATTTGTAGTTTCACAGAAATGAATTTGACATTTCACTTACAAGTTGCAAACCCACCTATAGTTTTGAACACTTCTGAATTTATTTGTTTTGCAAAAAAGTGGAATGTTTCACTAGAATCGAAATGCCCTCAAGTTATTTCCAGTACTGCTGTAGAATTGATTTTTCTAGGTTAAGGGAACGCCAAAGTGAAGAGATACTTCTTTTTTTTTTTAATCATTATCTATTTTTCTTAACTGGGTTTAGGACATCCCAAAACAAATCAGGAAAATGTAACTTCATTTCAGTATTACCAACATAGGGCATTTTGTAATGACTGTAACATGACTGTGACATTATGACAGTGAAGTATTCATTTTTAATCTTTTTAAGCTTTAAACAGAGAAAGCTTTTCCTCGGTATGTCCAATAGAAATACAATATGTAAATTAATCCATATTATCTGTATGCTGATTGGCTTGAGTTCCCCCAAATGTCACAATCTCACCACCCAGCAATGAGGTATTTTACTGCTGTCTGGAGATCAAATTATTGCTGTAGAGAAGATCTTTATTTTTTCTGTTTCATTAACAGATTATTATAAAGCAATAAGCATGCAGGAGGAGAATCAGACGTTTTACCTTGGGAATTAATGAAAGCATTTCTGCTCGTTTTTTGGAGGTGGAGTTGTCGTTTAAAATCTTATACCACCCCCACAAACAAAATTCTTACGAAATGGTAAAATAAGGAAATCCATGATTCCAGAGACATCCCTAAGCACCCAGGTGTCAGGCTATGTACTGTCGTGTGATATCACCAGACCTTTTGGACGGGTATAAGTTTTATGAATCGTTATATTCCTAGTATTTTTCTTCCTTAACAACAAAGGGGGGAAGGAAACTCACATACATACAACTGCTGTGACATTACAATCTACTGGTCAGCTTTACTTGCAAGAAGCAAAAGAAAGGCTATTGCTTGGTGGGGTGGAATGCAAGGAGCAGTCATTTAAAATTTGTGTAAGCCTCGTTCTATAGTCATATTCGTTAAAGTAGAATGGACATAAATCATTTTGCAGCTTTCCTCTGAACTTAGTTTCTTCCTACTTAACGCATATCTGCGTGCACTGGAGAACAGAAGAAGACTAACAAAGGGCTGCCCTAACCTGCCTTCCCTTCTTCCCCATTGACAAGATTTTTCCTGACTATGCCTTTTTTCTTTTTTAAAAAAAATTTTTTTTTTCTTTTCCTTTCTTTTTCCTTTCTCCCCTCCCCTCCACTCTCCCCCACACCAAGCTAACCTGCAAATGCAGTCAGCTGGGGAAATCATTAAAGAAGAAAGCTGAAAGAAGCTCCCAATGCTTTGGACCGCCCTAAAAGAGCATGGAGGAAAATGGGGAAAGCGAGGGTTCCCGGAAGCTGAGGTGGAGGCGGGCACCCCGGGCTCCGGGGTGCGCTGCCCTAAGGGAAGAGGGTGGGCCTGAGGTCCTGAACGAGCCTTTCCAAACCCCACTCCCAATGCAGGGAGGGAAAAGTTCAGAAGCAGCCGCAAGGGGACACAGGCCAATTTTGCCAGTTCAACAGGACAGGACATTCAATAAACCCAGCCCGCTCTGGAAAAGGGTCGGGGCTCCTGTTGGCTCCACAGAGGCTGAGGTAGCCCCCTGCCGCCGCCCTCGCCACCGCTGCCGCCGCCGCCGCCGCTGCCCCTGCGTTACTGGGGGAGACGGTGCCGCTGCGACAGGGGAGGACGCGGCTGGAGCTCAAGGAGGCTCCAGCGCGCAGGCGCCGCCGAGCCCTGCCTGGATGTTCAGTCAAGGCACTAAGGCAAAAAAAAAATCAGCAGTTTATAGAAAGAAGAAGCTATAGTCTGTCGGGATATCCAACACCAACAGGTAGGAGGATATACTCTCGGTTAAGTTTGGGGGGAGGGGGCACACTGTTGATGAAACTGCAGGTTCACCGGGAAAGAGCCCTCCTTGAGGTTTTTTTTTTTTGTTTTTTTTTTTTTTGACAATAAACTGCATAATGGAAGTACATTCAGACAATGCATCTTCAGTAGGGCTTACTGAGAGCTCCATTTCTGGAAAGCGTTGCAAGACTGAGGAATATCAGACTGCGAATCACCGGGAACAGTTCCCTTGCAGCACAGAAGCAATCTCTCCCCATCTTCGCGTATGTAATGCATGTCTCTCTCCCCCTCCCCCTCCTCCACCCCCCCATTATAAATCCAGGGGTGGCGGATTTCAGGTTTCGTAATGTTGCATGATGCGATCGGTATTTACCCGGGGATGTACCGGTGGGGAAATTAAAATCATCGAACGCAGTGTTGCCTGGGCTTCTATCAGCATATTCCGGGCAAGTGAGAAGTGGCAAAGGAAACATGCTTGGTGGGAATAACAGAGAAAGCCGATTTCCCTGGTGGGGCTCCCCAACACCTAGGAGACAATGTGCATTTTGTTTTAAAATGAAGCCACTTGCGATTTGCAACGAAGATAATCAGTGTAAATGGGAAAAGCTTAATTGCCCAAGAAATACAGGTTCATGTTAAATTCATTTGAATTCAGGCAGCCCCGGTCTACAAATGTAAGTGCATTATTCCTCTGGGTGTTTCCCTGACCAATATTTACATTAACCATTTTTAATAATCATGTGGGTTTAAAAGAGAAAAGATTTGCCAAAAATGGGGGGGGGAGGGAAAGACAAAAGATTAAATCACATCAAATCCTGGGACAAGTTCCTATTAATTTAGAAGTCTAATGTTGAAATCATGCTTTAAGATGAATCAACAAATATTCCTCTTATAATATGCAGCATGAATAGTGGCACTTGAGTCAAAAGACATATATTTTGGAAGGGTTCTTTGGATCCATATCAGCAGAGAAGCTGCAGGGAAAACACTGACAGATACTAACAGACCTCAGATAAATGTGGGTTGTCTCTTCTCTGTCTCCTATTAGCAATCTTGTAGATTCCATTGCAACACTAGTGATTAACTCCAGGACTGGCATATTTTACAATTGGGGAACATTTTATTCCTTCTCTCCTAAAGGTGCCCAATCAAATGTATGTTCTTTTAAATAGAGACATTTTAAAATTCATCTAGCTCAGAAAACTGAACAAGCCAATTCTCTGAAATCTCAAGCAAAAATACTAAAGCAAATAATATTATTCAAAATTAAAACTTTATTTGCTTCCCCATAAATGAACAGCTTTATGTTAGCACTGCCTGACATCATTGCTTGTTAACTTTAGAACTGATAGCTCTTTCTTTTTTCCAGATATTCTGATGGCAAATCAAATGGAAGAAAAGAGGAAGCATGACTGCAGATCGGATCAGTTCTCTTTGTGGATTACATTTTCAGTAAAATGCATGGATATATCTTTTCCTTGTTCTTATATCTAGATCATGAGACTTGACTGAGGCTGTATCTTTATCCTCCATCCATCTATGGCGAACTATAGCCATGCAGCTGACAACATTTTGCAAAATCTCTCTCCTCTAACAGCCTTTCTGAAACTGACTTCCTTGGGTTTCATAATAGGAGTCAGCGTGGTGGGCAACCTTCTGATCTCCATTTTGCTAGTGAAAGATAAGACCTTGCATAGAGCACCTTACTACTTCCTGTTGGATCTCTGCTGTTCAGATATCCTCAGATCTGCAATTTGTTTCCCATTTGTATTCAACTCTGTCAAAAATGGCTCTACCTGGACTTATGGGACTCTGACTTGCAAAGTGATTGCCTTTCTGGGGGTTTTGTCCTGTTTCCACACTGCTTTCATGCTCTTCTGTATCAGTGTCACCAGATACTTAGCTATTGCCCATCACCGCTTCTATACAAAGAGGCTGACCTTTTGGACGTGTCTGGCTGTGATCTGCATGGTGTGGACTCTGTCTGTGGCCATGGCATTCCCCCCAGTTCTGGATGTGGGCACTTACTCATTCATTAGGGAAGAAGATCAATGCACCTTCCAACACCGCTCCTTCAGGGCTAATGATTCCTTAGGATTTATGCTGCTCCTTGCCCTCATCCTCCTAGCTACACAGCTTGTCTACCTCAAGCTGATATTTTTTGTCCACGACCGAAGGAAAATGAAGCCAGTCCAGTTTGTAGCAGCAGTCAGCCAGAACTGGACTTTTCATGGCCCTGGAGCCAGTGGCCAGGCAGCTGCCAATTGGCTAGCAGGATTTGGAAGGGGTCCCACACCACCCACCTTGCTGGGCATCAGGCAAAATGCAAACACCACGAGCAGAAGAAGGCTATTGGTCTTAGATGAGTTCAAAATGGAGAAAAGAATCAGCAGAATGTTCTATATAATGACTTTTCTCTTCTTAACCTTGTGGGGCCCCTACCTGGTGGCCTGTTACTGGAGAGTTTTTGCAAGAGGGCCTGTAGTACCAGGGGGATTTCTAACAGCTGCTGTCTGGATGAGTTTTGCCCAAGCAGGAATCAATCCTTTTGTCTGCATTTTCTCCAACAGGGAGCTGAGGCGCTGTTTCAGCACAACCCTTCTTTACTGCAGAAAATCCAGGTTACCAAGGGAACCTTACTGTGTTATATGAAGGAGCATCTGTACATCTTTAGCCTTGTGAAACACTAACCTTCTCTGCTAAGCAATTGTGGCCTGTAGCCATTTCTTGAGAAGAAAATCAAGAATGGGATCAGCAGTTATAAGGATTTGGGCAACATTCTGCAGTCTTTGCAATAGTTCACCTATAATCCTATTTTAAATCTCAGAGTGATCCTGCTGACTGCCGGCGAAGGTTTGTAATTAAGAAAGGACTGAACCACTGCCCTAAATTTCTTTATGTGGTTGAAAACTAGATAATGAAAGTAGCAGGTGCTAAGTATCAGTGCTAAACGCTGTGTATATCACTACTTACGAAAAAACATCAAAAAAAAAAACCAATTAGCATTGGACATCTTAATAAATTAAGTTGACATGAGGTAAATGTGTTGATAAAAACTAATTTTAGAAGTTTGAAGACTTTAAAACATTTCATACTATTATTGTTTTGCAAGGACTAAAATATTTGGGGACTTAAAGTACTGTAATTCACTAAAGACATGCCATGAATTATTGGATTACCACACTTTTAAAAAATCGCCTTGTAAGTTTTGGGGAGCATTCCAAAGCAGTATATTGGTTCCAATTAGAGTTTACTTTTTTTGTATTAATACATTACTGTTTCTAAATACCACTTTCCTTACCTACTAGTGAAATTGCTAGCATCGAACTGTATTATGTGGTTTTTGTTGATTTGGTATAAAGTTTTTCCAATTCATCTATATTTTACAAATACTAGATACTGGTCTGGGAGGCAACATTAATGGTACCAACCGGTCTCAACTGAGCAGTTCTAATAATGCAGAATAAACACATGTTGCCTTAAAGGATTATCTAGTATCTTTCATCTTATTTAGCATTGGAGCAAACTGGAGTCATGGGAAATTGAATCAGTAACTGGTCATGATCATGCAACTGGAAGTGCATGGACGATCATTTAATACTCTTTCCTTTTTCCTCACATGGTTTGAAAATTAAGGTGCACATCACTGGGATAATGAGATTTTCTTCTGAGTTGTGCTACCCATTCTAGTGTGTTCTAAGAAGGAGGCAGTTGATGTGTGTTTATATTTTAAGTCAGCTGTCAAGGGGAGACCACAGCCTTAGTATGACATCCTGCACAATTTGTAAAGCCTTTATTCTACCGAAGGCACAGTCTTGTTTATACTTTCTGCACATTCAGTGTATTGGTCGTTTAAATTATTTCAGTTTTAACTTGTGAAAGCTTATAATATGATTTCTAGTATTTCAGAAATACATTAGAGTCTGTGAGTCTCATTCTTCAAGATACAGATGTGTGAATTTCAATATAAAGTTGCATTTGCCAAAATTTACTTGTGTAGCCTGTTACTTTTCTTGGAATAAATTTTACATTTTTGGCAGTTAATTTTTTTTTTAATTGGGAGGCAAGCACAAAATAGGAAGACTAGCTTTATTATGGTTTTGTTTCTTTATTTTTGTAGCTACTATATTCTGGAACTGAAAATGCATGAATGAT
The DNA here is from genome assembly GCF_963455315.2 of Globicephala melas. NCBI lineage: Eukaryota > Metazoa > Chordata > Mammalia > Artiodactyla > Delphinidae > Globicephala > Globicephala melas. The sequence continues at coordinate 35,831,943 of NC_083322.1, forward strand.
GGGGAACCTAAAGCTGATAAACTGACAAATAATATTATCTGCAAAAGCATTATTTGGTAGCTTTTGTCGTATTTATCCTATTTATTCTTACAAAGCCAGTAATATTTAAAGATGTAAACCTGCTTAGTTGGTTGGTTCAGAATTTTAATATAAACATCACATTTTATTTTGGGCCATGGTAGAAATTTTGGATTCTAAATACATAACTTGTAAGAAGAATGGTTTACAATTACATTATGACAAAACCAGAAAAGTTGTTATTGTTTTTGTTTGTTGTTCATTGTTTTTGTTTGTTTGGGGGTTTTATTTTTATTTGGTACTTGAAAATTAAGATTAGGAATCTAATGGAACAGAATTCTTTATTGCTACAGTGTTTCTGTAAAGAAAACATCAATATAAATATAAGTAAGGAAAAATAAATCATTGAAATATTTCAATGATATATGCAACAATTCAGTTTTGCTCATATAAGGACAGCTCAAGCCATGATTTAGTGAGCACTCTATTTGAACTCATTTTTACTTTATATCAAAGTTGATTGGATCTGAGACAAAATTTAATGTACAACAGTGAACTGAATCTAGCAATAAAGACCCCTTTTGGTACTAAAATCATTATCTAAAATACAATTAAGGAAATGCTATCAAAAGGTATTGGGATAACATTATGTTTCCAACTCAAAAAGTTTACAGTAGAGACATAATTACCATGACTATATTTATAAAGAGCTTCGCTTAGAGGTTCAAATATCACCAGCCATCAGTAGAAAATTCAACAATGATCTTGAGGCCAGAGAGACCAGGTTTTATTAACACTGGCCTCCATTATATACACAAAAACCTGGCATGGATTAAGACTAGGAGACTGGGAAGTCAAGAGCAACAACCAAGTGAGATTGCCTGATTCTACCTAGCTATTTGGAACAACATATTCCAACAGCTTTGGTAAGTGATCAACCCCAGTGATCAGTGAATAATACGGAACTGTGGTGACTCTCATTTAAGCCTACTCTTGACTAACTTGGCATTTCAGGTCAAGCGGCAAGCAGTGGGTGAGATACATCCCCAGTTAATCAATGCTATTTGTAAGTCAATAAGTAATGGTAGCAATCATATAAAATAAAAGTCTGCTTCAGTGACTCAAGGACCAAATCACATTATCTATTTTGGCACCCATTCCAATATTCAATATTGAAAAACTGTTGCAACTAATTCAATTTGAAAATGTTACTAATCTTCAACCCATAAAAATACATTCCCACTGGGGAGTCCAACTTCCCTGTGAGAAAAACCCTTTATCAGTAATAATGTGTCCCTCTAGGACTAATTACATCTGAGTTGAACAGGCTTTAGATTGTTTTCCTTAATAGTGGTAATGTGTTTGCATGGATGTGTCTATAATCTCATCTGGTTCCTTTTGTGCACAGTGGATTTATTTGTGAGATGCCTGGCTGGAGCTAGGCATTAAGTCTGTGACTGTGAAACCCTATGCAGATATTAACTGAGGCAGAAGGAGGTGAGTAACTGGCTCAGTTTCCCGTGGAGGCTCCATTTAAATAATACAAAATTAACCATAGTGATTAGATTTTAAAATTATTTGTGGGACAACCTATTGACTGAATTATCTTCTCAAATGTTAGCTGGTTGGGTTTCAACACCAGCATTTTTCATAGAGGTTAATAACTGATTTGTCTTTACATGGTTATGGCCCCTTATCCATTTGCCTCTACATCCATGAATACTAACTGAAATGCTTATTTATTCATTCATTCAACAAATATGTGTTGGTCACTGAGCTTGGTGCTGAAAGCACAGTAGAAAACAGGCAGAACAGAATTAAATATGTAGTAGCAACAAGTTACAAGTGTTACAATAGTAAATGTTTCTAAAATGGACTTGATATTAATGACCATAAATGGACTCTCTTCCATTTTCCCTTCATGCCTTACCCCCATCTTTCCCAGTATTCCCTGGGATCTTTTATATATCATACTCCCTCAATTCAGAGGGAGCCCCCCCATTCTGCTCACATTTCATTTAGATGAATCACTCGTGCTGTGTTTTGGAACCCTGAGTTCCCTCATTGTTAGTGGTTACACAAAGTAACAGCAAACCCTGAGTGTTAAAGTCCTCCCACTCCTGACTCTCCACTTCCATGTGGAGATACTTCAATTCCTTCAAATGACAGGGAGATGTTCTTTCTTCCATACTCATACCTTCCTGCAAGTTAGCATGAGAATGCCTGGGTAAAGTGCAATCAAAGGAAGGCACTAAGATGTCAACTCCCAGGGGGCCTCCCATGGTGCTCACAGGGTACATATCTTTTATTATGAAAGCATGCTACTCCTTCAATGTTTTTCTTATTCCTTACTAGAGATAAAACAAAACTCCCTACCCCTACCCTCATCAGCTGAAAAGTTTATTTGGCCTCCAAAATTTACTTCTATTGCAAATACAATGAAATGTACTTAAAATTATAGAGACGTATCTTTTTCAGCTAAGGCATGTAATAGCGCATTGTGTTGCAATGGGAATTACTGTAGAACAGTTGCAAACAGAACCAAAACCCTTCACTTCTGTAGATAAATTTACTTTACATTAGATAAATTTACTTTGTTCCATTCTTTATTCCACGTGTAGCATAAACTATATTGTTATTAAAACAAAGCAAAACAAAAACGCCAGCTTATATTAACTTTATCTTAAAAAGAAAATTAAAAAGATAAGACGACAAATAGCAGTGTTTCAAGTACTGGCTAAATACAAGACCGATGATTACCAGAATTATGGGTTATTTACGATTCTAGAATCACGTGAGTCTGTTTTTCTATGCAAAAATGCATCATTTTCATGTTTGTTAATAGTCTCATAAATGTTTTTAATGGAAACTGCAAGGTCTACTTAGATAATTGTTTGTTGCTGACATTTTTATTTTGTTCTTAACTCTGGGTATGCTAGTGTTCTGTGACTTTCCTAATTCTCTCACAAACTTTTTTTATACCATATTAAAATGATAGAATTGCTCAATTTTGAGGCACAAGTTCACAGTTAGTCTATACAGTGGTTAAAACTAAGGGAGCATTTGGAAATGACTGGATTATTTTTTGCCATGAGTCGAAGCAGTCAAATAAGCTAAAGGGCTATTGAGAACTGGGGCAATGGAGAAAAGATTGTTTTGGCTAACTCATTTTGCCATTTACTGCATTGTAACAAGCTCTAAAAAATATATTTAAACCAAGAGGCTTTAACTTTATAAAAGGATTATATAAATAAGACTTTGTTTTTAAAATGGAGAAGCAGTTTTTATATCACATCCTTTTGCCAAGAGGATGATGTCTATTAACTGCTCAAACCCTTTAGATTAAAAGGCTTTTAAAGCTAGTTTTCCTCCCACCAGATTAAGCAGTTAATACAAGGGCTGGAGCCCTGAAAGGCCCCAGAGCAAAGTAAAAAAGAGTGTGTTTCCCTCTGAGTGACTGTGAAAAAAGACCTTAAAGGAGTAACAGGTGGTTTGGGGGTTGAAATTAATCACACCTGGCATTCACAGCTAGTCCCTTAGCTCCTTCTGGTGCCATAGGATCTCATCATCCTCAGAAAGACAGGTTCTCAAGCTTGGCTTAGAGGCAGAAAACAGTTCCTTTTTTCTCTTTGTGTTTGGAAAATTATAGGTTCTTGACACAGTATTAAAATTGACACTGTAATGCATGTCCTGGATTATGAAGTTTTGAACAGATAATAAAATAACATTTAACTTATATGGGTATTCGAGATCATGGGAATAATGATCAATGGGAAGTAAGTCATTTACTACAGCACAGGAAAAAGTTATTATATTATTTAAAAACTTTAAAGCTGAATTGATAATTGAGCTTCAACTAGCTAAAGTTAATTAGCTGTTTCTTTTCATAGCTTTAAGAAAAAAAGTTGGACTAGATGAAAGAGGAGTTTGTTCTTTTCTCCTCCATCCTAAAAGATGTTGAATTGAGAGATTTCATCTTCTCCAGGGAAAAAAAGAAATTTTGATCATTTTTAGTAAGCATTTTTACTTAAATATAATTCAACAATCATTTATTGTGTGGCTACTGCATATATCATCTTGGACAAGTTACTTAACCTTTCTATGCCTCCTCAATAAAAAAGGGATAATACAGCATACATCCTGATGTTATTGAGAGGACTCAATGAGTGCATCCTTATGAAGCCTTTAGAAGAGAGTCTAGCATCTTAAATAAATTTTAATTTTTACTGGTTCTCTCATAGTTCACCATTTAGCAGCAGAGACATGAACAAATTATGAGACAATGTGATAAGTGCTGAAAGAGAGATATGTGAGATAAGTGTAAAAGAAACACAGACAAGCAATTAACTCTGTGAAGATGGGAGAAGGAAGGTGAGAGAAAAGGTGGCAGCTGAACTCAGTCTTGAAGGATAATTTTAATTATATCTACTTGACAAAGTTAGGAAAGCCATTTCAGAGAAAGGAAATAATAAAATGAGCAAACTGTATAGAGACTTGAAAGCTCATGAAGTGTTCAACATAAGGATCCGGTACTAATCAGAGAAGTTTAATGTTGTGTGGCTGGGGCTTAGGTGCCTGGAAGGGGAGGACCAAAATGGCAGAGGGGTTAAAAAGCACAAGACATGGAAGTTTAAGTCCTTATTCTGTCCCTTACTATCTTTATGATCTTGAAAAAAGTTCATTAAACTCTTTGAGTCTCAGTTTGCTTATCTGTAAATGGGGGAGTAAGTAGCAGCAACCACTACTTTCGAAGATTAAAAAATGAGATAATAATAACTATTATTAATTAAATACTATTTGCTAAAAACTGTTCTAAACACTTTTCATATATGAACTCATCTGATTAACATAAGAAGTAGATGCTATTATTCTCCATACTTTACAAATGAAGAAACTGAAGCACAGAGAAGTTAAGTATAGGGTTGGTCAAAATTTTCATTTGGATTTTTCTATAAGATGTTCCAAAAATCCCGGACAAACTTTTTGGCCAACCCAACAGTAATAGGCAAAAGATGGATGTAAAGCACTTAGTACAGCGTGCAGCCCAGAGTGAGCATTCACTAAATATCAGCTATGCTGCCGCTGCTATTGCTATTGTTCATTTTAACAAAATAACTGAAGAAGGTTAGAGATTAATGGGAGCTGAAGTGACTGAGCAGAAACAGCTCCAAAAAAAAAAGAGCTCCAGCCCTCAGTCTTCAGCTCCACCTTGCTGTTCTCCCTTTTTCCACTAAAGGAAGCAAAGAATAGTAAGTAGTCAGTTGTCTAACAGCCCTCTCCACTTTCATGTAGGATCATATTAGCACAGAAACAAGAATCCATCTGATCTTTCAAATGAATATTTAGAAGGACATTGCTCACATTACATCACTCAAATTTTGAAAGTGGACTACACAACTCATACCATGTGGAGAGTTTTACCTACATCTAGCTCATATTCTTCAGTCCTACATCAGTTTTGTCACATTTTATATAAAGTGGAGATTTTAAAGGGATGATTATAGTAAGCTGGGTAAAATCCTTTCAAGGCATCTGTTACCTAGTCTCCCTTTAAAGTTCACCTTTCAGGATCACCATTCCCAGCCACGTCCCAACTACTTACACTTATTTCCCTACTCTGAAATCTCTCCAGAGCCTTCTGTAACTCTAGCATTCATAACATTCAAAACTACACATAGTAAAGGAATGATTAATTGAGAATATAATGGCAGAATTACCTCATGAGTCCTGCCCACTTGGCATTCATGCATCCACATGGTCCTCACACTTGTATGACTATTAACTCATAGTCATTGTTTACATGCCTGGGGATCCTTCACTGCATTTTCTAAAGCTGATGTTTTGCCCATTTGAACTCCCCTATATCCATCCCAATTCAGCTTCATTCTTTTTATTTGATCTCTTACTTTACCAGTAACAGTACCAAGGAGATTTCATCTTCTAAAGTGACAGCCACTGCCTGAGAGCCAATTCTCACATACAATATTTCAACTAACTAGGTTCCTACCCAAGCAGCTGTAGGTCCAAACTAATCCCAGCTTGTTGATATCAATGCTAGAGAATATCTATAGCATATTAAGATGCTATTTCACCAGGCTTCTCCTTTATTCATGTGCTAACTTCATAACAACACATTATTTATTTTTTTAACATTTTTTAAAAATATCTTTCTTGGAGTATAATTGCTTTACAATGGTGTGTTAGTTTCTGCTTTATAACAAAACGGAATCAGCTATACATATACATATATCACCGTATCTCCTCCCTCTTGCATCTCCCTCCCACCCTCCCTATCCCACCCCTCTAGGTGGTCACACGAAGCTGATCTCCCTGTGCTATGCGGCTGCTGCCCACTAGCTATCTATTTTACATTTGGTAGTGTATATATGTCCATGCCACTCTCTCACTTCGTCCCAGCTTACCCTTCCCCCTCACCATGTCCTCAAGTCCATTCTCTACATCTGCGTCTTTATTCCTGTTCTGTCCCTAGGTTCTTCAGAACCATTCTTTTTGGTTTTTAGATTCCATATATATGTGTTAGCATAGGGCATTTGTTTTTCTCTTTCTGACTTACTTCACTCTGTATGACAGACTCTAAACCCATCCACCTCACTACAAATGGCTGAATTTCATTTCTTTTTATGGCTGCGTAATATTCCATTGTATATATATGCCATATCTTCCTTATCCATTGATCTTTCAATGGACACTTAGGTTGCTTCCATGTCGAGGCTATTGTAAACAGTGCTGCATTGAACATTGTGATACATGTCTCTTTTTGAATTATGGTTTTCTTAGGGTATCTGCCCAATAGTGGGATTGCTGGGTCATATGGTAATTCTATTTTTAGTTTTTTAAAGAACCTCCACACTGTTCTCCATAGTGGCTTTATCAGTTTACATTCTCACCACAGTACAAGAGGGTTTCTTATTCTCCACACACTCTCCAGCATTTATTGTTTCTAGATTTTTTGATGATGGCCATTCTGACTGGTGTGACGTGATACCTCATCGTGGTTTTGATTTGCATTTCTCTAATGATTAGTGATGTACAACATCCTTTCATGTGTTTGTTGGCAATCTGTATATCTTCTTTGGAGAAATGTCTATGTAGGTCTTCTGCCCATTTTTGGATTGGGTTGTTTGTTTTTTTGATATTGAGCTGCATGAGCTGCTTGTATATTTTGGAGATAAATCCTTTGCCAGTTGCTTCATTTGCAAATATTTTCTCCCATTCTGAGGGTTGTCTTTTCGTCTTGTTTATGGATTCCTTTGCTGTGCAAAAGCTTTGAAGTTTCATTAGGTCACATTTGTTTATTTTTTATTTTATTTCCATATCTCTAGAGGTGGGTCAAAAAGGATCTTGCTGTGATTGATGTCAGAGTGTTCTGCCTATGTTTTCCTTAAGAGTTTTATAGTGTCTGGCCTTACATTTAGGTCTTTAATCCATTTAGAGTTTATTTTTGTGTCTGGTGTTAGAGTGTTCTAATTTCCTTCTTTTACATGTAGCTGTCCAGTTTTCCTGGCACCACTTATTGAAGAGGCTGTCTTTTCTCCACTGTACATTCCTGCCTCCTTTATCAAAGATAAGGTGACCATATGTGCATCGGTTTATCTCTCGGCTTTCTATCCTGTTCCATTGATCTCTCTTTCTGTTTTTGTGCCAGTACCATACTGTCTTGATTACTGTAGCTTTGTAGTGTAGTCTGAAGTCTGGGAGCCTGATTCCTCCAGCTCCATTTTTCATTCTCAAGATTGCTTTGGCTATTTGGAGTCTTTTGTGTGTCCATACAATTTATAAAATTTTTTGTCCCAGTTCTGGGGAAAATGCCATTGGTAGTTTGATAGGGATTGCACTGAATCTGCAGATTGCTTTGGGTAGTATAGTCATTTTCCCAATGTTGATTATTCCAATCCAAGAACATGGTATATCTCTCCATCTGTTTTTAACGTCTTCAGTTTCTTTAATCAGTGTCTTATAGTTTTCTGAGTACAGGTCTTTTACCTCCTTAGGTAGGTTTATTCCTAGGGATTTTATTCTTTTTGTTGCAGTGGTAAATGGGAGTGTTTCCTTAGTTTCTCCTTCTGATCTTTCATTGTCAGTGTATAGGAATGCAAGAGATTTCTGTGCATTAATTTTGTATCCTCCTACTCTACCAAATTCATTGATTAGCTCAAGTAGGTTTCTCATAGCATCCTTAGGATTCTCTAGGTACAGTATCATGTCATCAGAAAACAGTGACAGTTTTACGTCTTCTTCAACGATTTAGATTTTTTAATTTCTTTTTGTCCTCTGATTGCTATGGCTAAAACTTCCAAAACTATGTTGAACAATAGTGGTGAGAGTGGACACTGTTCTATTGTTCCTAATCTTAGAGGAAATGGTTTCAGTTTTTCACCATTGAGAACGATGTTGGCTGTGGGTCTGTCATATATGGCCTTTATTAGGTTGAGGTAAGTTCCCTCTACGCCTACTTTTTGGAGAATTTTTATCATAAATGGGTGTTGAATTTTGTCAAAAAATTTTTCTGCATCTATTGAGATGATCATATGGTTTTTATCCTTCAATTTGTTAATATGGTGTATCATATTGATTGATTTATTTGCATATATTGAAGAATCCTTGCATTCCTGGGATAAACTCCCCCTAATCATGGTGTATGATACTTTAATGCACTGTTGGATTCTTTTTGCTAGTGTTTTGTTGAGGATTTTTGCATCTACGTTCATCAGTGAATAGCATCTATGTTCACTAGTGATACTGGCCTGTAGTTTTCTTTTTTTTGTGACATCTTGTCTGGTGTTGGTATCAGGGTGATGGTGGCCTCATAGAATGAGTTTGGGAGTGTTCCTCCCTCTGCTATATTTTGGAAGAGTTTGAGAAGAATGGGTGTCAGCTCTTCTCTAAGTGTTTGAATTCACCTGTGAAGGCATTTGTACTGGGCTTTTGTTTGTTGGAAGATTTTTAATCACAGTTTCAATTTCAGTGCTTGAGATTGGTCTGTTCATATTTTCTATTTCTTCCTGGTTCAGTCTTGGAAGGTTGTACTTTTCTAGGAACTTGTCCATTCCTTCCAGGTTGTCCATTTTATTGGCATATAGTTACTTGTAGTAATCTCTCATGATCCTTCATACTTCTGCAGTGTCAATTGTTACTTCTCCTTTTTAATTTCCAATTCTGTTGATTTGAGTCTGCTTCCTTTTTTTCTTGATGAGTCTGGCTAATGGCTTATCAATTTTTTTATCTTCTCAAAGAACCAGCTTTTAGTTTTATTGATCTTTGCTACTGTTGTCCTCATTTCTTTTTCATTTATTTCTGATCTCATCTTTATGATTTCTTTTCTTCTGCTAACTTTGGGGTTTTTTGTTTTTCTTTCTCTAATTGCTTTAGTTGTAAGGTTAGGTTGTGTATTTGAGATGTTTCTTGTTTCTTAAGGTAGGAACGTATTGCTATGAACTTTCCTCTTAGAACTGCTTTTGGTGCATCCCATAGGTTTTGGGTCATCGTGTTTTCCTTGTCATTTGTTTCTTGGTATTTTTGATATCCTCTTTGATTTCTTCAGTGATATCTTGGTTATTAAGTAGTGTATTGTTTAGCCTCCATGTGTTTGTATTTTTTACAGATTTTTTCGTGTAATTGATATCTAGGCTCATAGCATTGTGGTCAGAAAAGATACTTGATATGATCTCAATTTTCTTAAATTTACCAAGGCTTGATTTGTGACCCAAGATATGATCTATTCTGAAGAATGTTCTACAAGCACTTGAGAAGAAAGTGTATTCTGTGGTTTTTGGATGGAATGCCCTATAAATGTTAATTAAGCCCATCTTGTTTAATGTACTATTTAAAGCTTGTGTTTCATTATTTATTTTCATTTTGGATGATCTGTCCATTGATGAAAGTGTTAAAGCCCTCTACTATGAGTGTGTTACTGTTGATTTCCTCTTTTACGGCTGTTAACATTTGCCTTATGTATTGAGGTCCTCCTATGTTGGGTGCATAAATATTTACAACTGTTATATCTTCTTCTTGGATTGATCCCTGATCATTATGTTTTCTTTGTCTCTTGTAATAGTCTTTATTTTAAAGTCTATTTTGTCTGATACGAGTACTGCTCCTCCAGCTTTCTTTTGATTTCCATTTGCATGGAATACCTTTTTCCATCCCCTCGCTTGCAGTCTGTCTGTGTCCCTAGTTCTGAAGGGGGTCTCTTGTAGACACCATATATCAGGTCTTATTTTGTATCCATTCAGCCAGTCTGTATCTTTTGGTTGTAGCATTTAATCCATTTACATTTAAGGTAATTATCAATATGTATGTTCCTATTACCATTTTCTTAGTTGTTTCGGATATGTTTTTGTAGGTCTTTTCCTTCTCTTGTGTTTCCTGCCTAGAGAAGTTCCTTTAGCATTTGTTGTAAAGCTGGTTTGGTGGTGCTGAATTCTCTTAACTTATGCTTGTCTATAAAGGTATTAATTTCTCCGTCAAATCCGAATGATCCTTGCTGGGTAGAGTAACCTTGGTTGTAGGTTTTTCCCTTTCATCACTTTAAATATGTCCTGCCACTCCCTTCTGTCTTGCAGAGCTTCTGCTGAAAGATCAGCTGTTAACCTTATGCTGATTCCCTTGTATGTTATTTGTTCCTTTTCCCTTGCTGCTTTTAATATTTTTTCATTGTATTTAATTTTTGATAGTTTGATTAATATGTGTCTTGGCATGTTTCTCCTTGGATTTATCCTGTATGAGACTCTCTGCGCATCTTGGACTTGGGTGGCTACACCCTTTCCCATGTTAGGGAATTTTCAACTATAACCTCTTCAAATATTTTCTCATTCCCTTTCTTTCTCTCTTCTTCTTCTGGGACCCCTATTATTCAAATGTTGGTGCGTTTAATATTTCCCAGAAGTCTCTGTGACTGTCCTCAATTCTTTTCATTCTTTTTTCTTTATTCTCCTCTGTGGCAGTATTTCCAGTATTTTATCTCTCAGGTCACTTATCCGTTCTTCTGCATCAGTTATTCTGCTATTGATTCCTTCCAGAGAATTTTTAATTTCATTTATTGTGTTGTTCATTATTGTTTTTTTGCTGTTTAGTTCTCCTAGGTCCTTTAGTTCTTCTAGGCTCTTTAGTTCTTCTAGGTCCTTCTAGATGTAGAAAATACAACGTTTCTTTTATTTGCTCCATTCTATTTTCAAGATTTTGGATCATCTTTACTATCATTACTCTGAATTCTTTTTTATGTAGACTGCCTATTCCCTCTTCATTTATTTGGTCTGGTGGGTTTTTACCTTGCTCTTTCATCTGCTACATATTTCTCTGTCTTCTCATTCTGTTTAACTTACTGTGTTTGGGGTCTCCTATTCACAGGTTGCAGGTCCGTAGTTCCTGTTGTTTTTGGTGTCTGCACCCAGTGGGTGAGGTTGGTTCAAGGGATTTTGTAGGTTTCCTGGTGGAGGGGACTTGTTCTTGTGTTCTGGTGGGTGGGGCTGGATCTTGTCCTTCTGTTGGGCAGGGCCATGTCCAGTGCTATGGTTTGTGGTGTCTGTGAACTTAGGATGACTTTAGGCAGTCTCTCTGTTAATGGGTGGGGTTGTGTTCCTGTCTTGCTAGTTGTTTGGTATGGGATGTCCAGCAATGGAGCTTGCTGGCCATTGGCTGGAACTGGGTCTTAGTGTTGAGACATGATGTCTCGGAGAGCTCTCGCTGACTGATATAATGTGGGGCCAGGAGGTCTCTGGTGGTCCGATGTCCTGGACTCGGCTCTCCCACCTTGGAGGCTCAGGCCTGACACCCAGCCAGAGCACCAAGACCCTGCCAGCCACATGGCTCAGAAGAAAAAGAAGAAAGAAAAGTAAAGAAAAAAAAAAAAACAGATAGAATCCCAAACCTAATGATAAAAGCAAAACTAAACAGAGAAAATCACACAAAGAAACATACATACACACGCTCATAAAAAGAAAGCAAAAATAAGAATGATCAGAACCCTAGGACAAAAGGTATAAGAAAATCTAAGCAGACAAATCACACAAAGAAACATACACACTCACAAAAAGAGAAAAAATGGAACAAAACAGAATAAATTTAAAAATTTATAGAATAATAAAATTTTAAAAAATAAAAAGAAGAGTAACCAGACCAATAAACAAATCCACCAATGAAAACAAGCACTAAAAACTAAACTAAGATAAACATAAAAACCAGAAACAAATCAGACACAGAAAGCAAGCCCCAAGTCTACAGTTGCTCTCAATGTCCGCTGCGTCAATTTTGAGAACATTTGTTGTCCATTCCGGTATTCCAGAGATGCAGGGTTCATCAAATTGATTGTGGGGATTTAATCCGCTGCTCCTGAGGCTGCACAGAGAAATTTCCCTTTCTCTTCTTTGTTCACACAGCTCCTGGGGTTCAGCTTTGGTTTTGGCCCCACCTCTGTGCGTAGGTTGCCCTCAGGCTTCCGTTCCCGCCCAGACAGGATGGGGTTAAAGAAGCAGCTGATTAGGGCTCTCTTGCTCACTCAGGCCATGGAGAGTGAGGGGTATGGTAGTCATAACTGGAATGTGGGGCAAGCCTGCTGCGGCAGAGGCCAGCATGACACTGCAACAGCCTGAGGCACGCCATGTGTTCTCCCATGGAAGTTGTCCCTGGATCTCAGGACCCTGACAGTGATGTACTGCACAGGCTCCTTGGAGGGTATGGGTAGTGACCTGTGCTTGCACACAGGATTCTTGGTGGGAGCGGTGTCAGCATTAGCGTTTCATGCCCGTCTCTGGGGTCTGATAACCATGGCTTGTGCCCATCTCTGGAGCTTGCTTAGGCGGTGCTCTGCCTTCTGTGGGAGCACAGAGTAGGAATCCCTCTCCTAGCACACCCTGAAACAATGGTCTCTTGCCTCTTCAGCAGCTCCAGACTTTTTCCCTGACTCCCTCCCAGCTAGCTGTGGTGCACTAGGCCCCTTCAGGCTGTTTTCACGCAGCCAACCCCAGTCCTCTCCCTGGGATCTGACCTCCGAAGCCCGAGCCTCAGCTCCCAGCCCCCACCCGCCCCAGCAGGTGAGCAGACAAGCGTCTCAGGTTGGTGAGTGCTGGTCGGCACCAATTCTCTGTGTGGGAATCTCTCCCCTTTGCCCTCTGCACCCCTGTTGCTGTGCTCTCCTCCGTGGCTCTGAAGCTTTCCCCCCACCCACCCCCATCCCTGCCAGTGAAGGGGCTTCCTAGTGTGTGGAAACCTTTCCTCCTTCACAGCTCCCTCCCAGAGGTGCAGGTCCTATCCCTATTCTTTTATCTTTGTTTTTTTCTTTTTTCTTTTGCCCTACCCAGGTACACGGGGAGTTTCTTGCCTTTTGGGAAGTCTGAGGTCTTCTGCCAGCATTCAGTAGGTGTTCTGTAGGAGTTGTTCCACATGTAGACATGTTTTTTATCTATCTGTGGGGAGGAAGGTGATCTCCATGTCTTACTCCTCCGCCATCTTGAAGGTCTCCCATAATAGCACTTTTAGTTTTAATCAGACAGACTTGATGCTCTGCTTCCATTTCAAACGATCAAATTACGGATATCTGTGCCCTGTTATTCCTTTTTATGTTCTATTCTCAATTATAAATAATTCATAGATTTCTTTTAGAGGCCACTACATTTGTTTCAAGTTCCTGTTTCAAATATATGAAACTTAAAATTTAGGAAGACATTTTAGTATGCCACGACAGTTTGCAATTCTGAATGATCCATCTCTGAACATGCTTACTTAATAAGCATGTACTGTGTACAACGAGTTGTACTGTACGCTTTAAAAACCTTTTAATTGCATCTAGTATGGCTAAGGTTTTAGTCTTAAAGACTTGTGAAATAAACACAAATCTAGTTTTCTCTTTGTAGTTGTTTTTGCTATGCTTTACATGCATAAAAACACTGGCTTTTAAATTCAACCCAGTACAGAAGTGTTTTGCTATTATTTTTAATCACACTCTAGGCTTACGTTTAAATGGCTATAATTAACTGTGCATTTAAATTTACAATTTCTGATTTTCAGCAACAAAATGATTTATTTATACATCATTTTTATATATTTTGAGTCTAGTGGCTTGACTTTTAAGAGAATGAACTAGGAAAAAATATTATTATGGTAGTAACTTTTTAGCTACTAATAAAGAATTTGGTGGGTAGCATGGGAAAATATTCATGCATGCTAGAATTCATAATTCAGGGAAACAAATGTTCCCATTTTTACATGGCCCTTATACACCCAACCTGCAGTAGGAATTCTGTACAATTATTGCATCAGTGCTTTTAGATATGATGCCACTCAGTTCCCTGATGCAGAAAGAACCTGTATTCTTCTCTGTAGTGCTATTATTTGTTATGCCTAGAAGGTCTTGAGCATTTTCTGCAGTGCCAGAGCCCCAGTGCTTTGTATTTCCATCATGGGCATGAAAAACTATCATTTTTAGGAAGAAAAACAGTATGAGAGAAAGACAGTTCTTACTATATTAACTTTAGCTGAGGAATATGTGCTCTCTGTTATAATTTTAAGAGCAGCTTAAATTTTATGTACATGATAAAATAGATCCTCATAAATATTCAACCGAGAACTATTCTATTTTCAGTCAACTAAAGCTATACTTATATTGATAATCATTATCAATTATAGAGTGTTCATTATAGTGAACAGGCAGAAATATAAAGAAAATACCAGACCCAACTTTCTCCTTAGATATTTATGACAGAAGACAGAAAAATATAGTTAAGTACATTTCACTATTAGTAGCAGAAACAAGATGTAGCAGGACATATGTACATAATCACCAAACAGAAGGCAGTTAAGAAATGATAGAGAATGATAAAATTGTTCCAGTGATGTTAACTAGTGACACTAGGGGGAAAAATCTTCATCTGTAGGAAAGTTAGAAAAGTTTGAAAGTAATAGGAAAAAAGGATGGGGCTAATATTTTAAGCAGTTGAGAATTTGACCTTACTTTAAAGAACTTCCAATGTCTCTCTATTGTATACATAAGACCAAGTTCAAACCCCATTATAAGACATTTTATGATATAGCACTGTTGTCATTTATCCATATTCTTCTCTTTTTCTTTTGTTTTCCATTCCTTATCAATACCATATAAACATGCACACACACATACACACACACACACACAGACACACACATACATACACACACACACACCTCCTCCAATATATAGGCACACACTTCTCTTCCCAAGCTATCCAACCCAATCCACAGGCCCACTCAAGTTCCATCTTTGAACACTTTGACCCACGTTAACTTCTCAGTTCTCCAAGGCCTAGGTTATATGTGATCTGTGTGTGGTTTTACATGATATGATGCCGTTCTCTAACTGCTTCAGATTTCTCTAGTAAGATTGTAAGCTCGTGGGCCTTGTCATCTACCTATTTTCCACCCCCACAAAGTACCCTAGCTTACTACTAGGTGATAACTAAATGCTTAAAAAGTAGAAATATTATTTGCATATAAGGACAGAAGAGCAAAAATAGTAATTTTGGATATTTTTAAATTAGAAATATTTTTGCCTTGTCCCAGTTCAGAAGTTAACTCAAATATTATTTCCAAAACAGGCAGAGAGAAAGAGAGAGAGAATCTGTAATCAAAATCTAGATAATCCTGCCCTCTCCTTTGTAAATAAATATGCTACTAATCCTTTAATGGCAAACGAACTTTAAAGTTTTCATTAGTGGTGATGAATTCTGAACTATCATACTTTCTCACTTGGTTTCCTTGTGATCAGTTTCAGACAAATGTCCTACATAATCCGAAAGGCTATGTGACGTTTTATTTACAACAGCTCTGCAATTTTAACATTAAGATGCTAGGCAATATTGAAGCTACATGTTCAAAAATTTTTTTTTTTTTTTTGCAGTACACGGGCCTCTCACTGTTGTGGCCTCTCCTGTTGCGGAGCACAGGCTCCGGACGCGCAGGCTCAGCAGCCATGGCTCACGGGCCCAGCCGCTCCGCGGCATGTGGGACCCTCGTGGACCGGGGCACAAACCCGTGTCCCCTGCATCAGCAAGCGGACTCTCAACCACTGCGCCACCAGGGAAGCCCCAACATGTTCAAATTTTTAAAGACATTTTTATGTTGGAACATTCTTCACGTTGGACAATATTCAGAGGTGGTCACATTGTGTTAATAAAGGATATCTCTTAATCTATTATTCAATAAGGACTTAGATTTTAATAATCACATCATGACTACAAAAACAGCATCATTTAGAAATCAATTAAGCTATAGAGGAATAAGGCACACAGATGCATTTTACATCACTAAGAACAAGAGTTAGGCTTATCAAGTATAAATAAATATTGTTTTAATATCAGTATTTTTCCCCAATAATTAAAATAAATTGTAAAATATATTCTAGAGTAACCCAATTTTTACCAGATGATTCAAATGACATGATTGAAAAATCTCTTTGAAATGCCATTAAGAATATGACCCTGGGGCTTCCTTGGTGGTGCAGTGGTTGAGAGTCCGCCTGCCGATGCAGGGGACATGGGTTCGTGCCCCGGGTCCGGGAAGATCCCACATGCCACGGAGCGGCTGGGTCCATGAGCCTGTGCGTCGGGAGCCTGTGCTCCGCAGCGAGAGAGGCCACAACAGTGAGAGGCCCGCGTACCGCAAAAACAAAAAAAGAATATAACCCTGGACTTCCCTGGTGGCACAGTGGTTAAGAATCTGCCTGCCAATGCAAGGGACATGGGTTCGATCCCTGGTCCGGGAAGATCCCACATGCCGCAGAGCAACTAAGCCCTTGCACCACAACTACTGAGCCTGCGCTTACAGCCCACGAGCCACAACTACTGAAGCCCACACACCTAGAACCCATGCTCCGCAACAAGAGAAGCCACCACAATGAGAAGCATGCGCACCGCAATAAAGAGTAGCTCCCACTCACTGCAACTAGAGAAAGCCCGTATGCAGCAACAAAGACCCAATGCAGCCAAAAATAATAAAAATAGTAAATAAATAAATAAAACAAAGGAAACTTAGACTTAAAAAAAAGAATATAACCCTACAATTTTATAATACATTTTTTATGTGCTAAGAATATCAACCTTCTAATAGCAACTAAATTTTTAAGGTATATTCAAGTACACTTTAGAATAATTTTGTTTCATTTCAAATATAGACTGTTAACAACAACATAAATGCTGTTGACTTTGGTATATGAGGGCACTTATTATTTTATTATATCATTGTTATGATCATAGTTATTTTAAATCAAAATAAGTGGAGACAATTTGGGTGTCAGTAGGACATAAGAGTAAGAGAACCTTGAAATCTCAATAGTTTGTTAGAAAAATGAACACTCTGCGTATTAATCAGTGAAAAATAAAAATGGATGGTTGGATTTCTTGATTTTACAACTATTTAAAAGAAAAAGGAAAATGGGCATGTATCTGTATAAACCCATTCCTACAGCTAATACCTTTTTTAAAAACAAAAAACTAAAACTTTCAGTTCAGTGGTTCTCCTGAAAGTTAACTAATTGTAAGAATCAGGGACAAATAATTATAAGCCTTTATTTTATTAACCCAGAAAAACTACAAGTAATGACCTTCTCTATTCAGCTAACTGAACTTGGCTTATGGTTTCTTTCTGAGAGACAGATCATAAAGAAGATTGTTTAATGATTGTAAATCAATGTTCAAGAGAATTCATTTACTCGTTCAACAAACATTTATGCGCCACCTACTATGTTCCACTGTATTCAGTACAATGATAACAATAGTGAATAAAACAAAGACACAATATCCACTTCGACTGCAAGGTAGTCAAGTAAGTTTGTTTTGTTTTGTTTGCGGTACGCGGGCCTCTCACTGTTGTGGCCTCTCCCATTGCGGAGCACAGGCTCCGGACGCGCAGGCTCAGCGGCCATGGCTCATGGGCCCAGCCACTCCGTGGCACGTGGGATCTTCCCGGACCGGGTCACGAACCCGTGTCCCCTGCATCGGCAGGCAGACTCTCAACCACTGCGCCACCAGGGAAGCCCTCACATAAGTTCTAATTTTTGCAACTCTAACAAGCCAGCACAAAAGTAAGTGTAAGATGAGGGAGAAACTGGATTCTCTGAGAAGCAGAAGAAATTTAAAATCACCTGTTACTTCTCTAGGGCCAGCTCTACTTCTCCCACTCCACAATGCATCTGCCATCCTTTCATAAAATGGCTAAAGACTAATACCAGCCTGACTCCATCATGTCAATGATAAACACATCAGCAATAATAAGAAATGCTTTTTGGGTCAAGAGATTCAAATGATTGTTCTGAGTGACCACAACCAACACAAAAATTTCCCTATTGAATTTGCTTTTAAAAAATGCAGGCTTCTATTTTGCACAAATTTCTATTGCTTTCACTCTGAATTTCTACACTATTTCAAAACTTTTAGCAAGCATTATTTTTGAGAAATTCAGATACAGCTACACTGCATCACAACAAAAGGAGGCAAATGAAAAATGCAATTTCCTATTTCTCTTCCCTCATCACCACTGTACAGACTTGAAATCGCTAGATGCTTCCTCTTTCTAAAGGATATACCGTAAAATTAAGATTTTCAAGGTTATTGTGGTAAAAGGGATTTGAATAAAACCATGTGTGAATGGATGCCCACCAAAGGGCAAATCAGGGTCCACAAAACCAAGGCTGCCCACCTCACACTGCCCTCAGGAGTCCAATGACTCAGTCTCATGAACCAACCAAAATAACAGAAGAGAAGGCACAAAACAAAGGTCATGATTTCTACTCATGAAATAAATGGCATCGTGGGATGAATAATACAAACAGCTGTCTTAAGTCTATGGAAATAAAAAGGCATTTCTAAGGCATAAATGTCACAACAGGGATGAGTTAATGGGAAAATGGAGTCTGAAAGGCTCTGAAGAGGACAGACCCAATCGTGTCTAAGTTTATGAGTCTGATGAATATTCCTAGGCAATAATATCACAACAGACTGAATTCTTATTATAGCACATCATATTGTTTCAGTGAAATGAAAGAAATTACAAATCATTGGATAGAGTGAAACTTCACGGGAGCCGGAAGTATTTTGTTAATTACCCTGAAAGCCTTCTGGAAAGAAATTTATGACTTTTAGTTTCTATCTTATCAACTGACAGCAAGTCACTGGTTTATTAGCCTAGAACAAAAAAATTCGATGGGAAAAAAGGTTAGTTAACCTATTCATAGGTATTATGTAGCCAAAAACGTGTGTGTACTATTTACATTTTTTACCTTTAAATTGATTACACTGGCATATTTTAGAAATAACAAGAATATTTCTTTCTAAGTATCATGACAAAAAGTGCAGTTCTAACTAAGAGTCAGAAGACCTGAATTCAATTCTAATTCAATGCTGCTGACAACCTACTGAGTGGCCCAGCCAATGTCATCAATCTTTCTTGACTTCAGTCTCATCATTCTTAAAATGACCTCTGAGACAAACTCTTTCTGTTCTCAGAGTCAGTTTCTTCCACCATTTAAACTATGCTTTTTTATTCTACTAAGACTATCATGATGAAATTTTAATTCATACACACTGCATTGTTTCTTTCAAATAGATTAAAGAATAATGGATTCATATAATAACAATAAACTCTAGTTCCAAAAATAGCACCCAAATGCTCTAAAAGAAATTATGGAGATTCCAAATGTGTGAATTATGGAGAATCTGCCCTACACACATAAACCCCTCAGCATGTAGAAAGGAACTTTAAACAATTATATATCCTGAAAGTTATACAAGCTATAAAATGACTAAGGAAAAAATATTTTTTGATGTTAGGAAGAAAGATAATATGTCATTTTGATACTTTGAAGGACGTAAGTCTGAGAATGACTGAAATAATACATTAGATGGATGGGACATGAGACATCTAGATTCAGATCCTATGGGTACTTGGAAAGTAGAAACCAGGTATTATTTTATTTATGGTTCTAGGAACCAAATAGTGGCAGAAAGTAAAAGTGTGCAATGAAATCTCAAGAGAACTTAGATAACTTAAAAATAATTGCAGCTTTAGAAGGTACCTGTAGCTTGAAATCAACGAAAAAGTTATGTTATTGACGCACAGAGAGCAGAGTTAATGAAGGTAAAGGCGCTTGTAAATTGGACAACAGCTGGTTAAGACTAACGATACACAGAGTAGATGACCACTTACCGTGTGTAATTTGAGGCCACAAGATTCTGTCTCTCAAAATAATTTTTTCCACTTACTTGGCCTGAAATTCCTGCCCTGTAAGAGAAGTAGCCTCCAGAAGGACACTGTTAAGTTGTACATGTGTGACACTGGAGATGTGAGGAGGCCCCATGTCCCATCCCATTTTCTCCCAAACTTCCAAGAGACCTTGTTCTATCAATCACCACCACTCCACTCCTGGAACCTGACCTTTCTGCTAGCTTCTTATATTCAGCATTTAAATACATTCATGACTCTGCTGCCTCTAGTAAAAGGGGGAAACTCCTCTCAATTCTGTATCTCCCTCCAGTTACCATGCCACCTCACCTTTTCACAATCAAATATCATCTTCTATTCACTTCTCCATCCATGACAGCCAGATTTCCTTCACTATTTCTATTCCCAAGGTAACCAATAATGTCCTGGCTCCTAATCCAGAGACAGTTCTTGGTCCTTAGGTTGCCTGATTTCTCAGCACCATTTGACATAGTTTACCATTCCGCCCTTCTTATTATGCTCTTTCCTTGGCCTTCAAAATAGCATAAGCATCTGGTTTTCCTCCTACTTCTCTGCCCATGATCTTTCAGTCTCCTTTGCAGTTTCCACTTCTTCCTTAAATGTTGTTTTTGATCCTTAAAGAGCTACCCTAGGCCTTTCATGCCTCTCTCTTAACACTCTCTCCTTGGGAAATCTAATACCATAGACATAACAATAGTAATCAACTATATTAGGGCCATTATTAACTATTTCAGTACCTTGGTACAGACTACACTTGCCAGACAGATGTTATAATAAATACGCAAATCTACTATGTCTATGATATTAATGGTATCACCTTAGGTGTGGCACCTTTGTGATATGCACAACTCATACAAAAATGTATGGGGGAGGAGCTTCAACATGGTGGAAGAGTAAGAAGTGGAGATTAATAACGAACCAAGATGGCAGAGAGAAGGACGTGTTCTCACTCCCTCTTGTGAGAACGCCAGAGTCACGGCTAGCTTCTGGACAATCATTGACAGGAGGACACTGGAGCTCACCAGAAAGGGTACCCCACATCCAAAGACAAAGGAGAAGCCACAATGAGACGGTAGGAGGAGCGCAATCACAGTAAAATCAAATCCCGTAACTGCTGGGTGGGTGACAAGCAGACTGGAGAACACTTAGACCACAGAAGTCCACCCACTGGAGTGAAGGTTCTGAGCCCCACGTCAGGCTTCCCAACCTGGGGGTCCAGCAACGGAAGGAGGAATTCCTAGAGAATCAGACTTTGAAGCCTAGTGGGATTTCACTGCAGAATTTCAACAGGACTGGGAGAAACAGAGAGTCCACTCTTGGAGGACACACAGAAAGTAGTGTGAGTATCTGGACCCAGTGGAAGGAGCAGTGACCCCAGGGGAGACTGAGCCAGACCTACTTTCTAGTGTTGGAGGGTCTCCTGCGGAGGCGGGGTGTGGCTGTGGCTCACCGTGGGGATGAGGACACTGATGGCGGAGGTTCTGGGGGTGCGCCTTGGCGTGAGAACTCCCGGAGTCTGTCATTGGCCCCACCAAACAGCCCAGGTAGGCTCCAGTGTTGTGCTGCCTCAGGCCAAACAACCAACAGGGAGGGAACCGAGCCCCACCCATCAGCAGTCAAGGAGATTAAAGTTTTACTGAGCTCTACTAACCAGAGCAACAGCCAGCACTACCCACCACCAGTCCCTCCCATAAGGAAACTTATACAAGCCTCTTAAATAGCCTCATCCACCAGAGGGCAGACAGCAGAGGCAAAAAAAACTACAATCCTGCAGCCTGTGGAACAAAAACCATGTTCACATAAAGATAGACAAGATGAAAAGGCAAAGGGTTATGTACCAGATGAAGGAACAAGATAAAACCACAGAAAAACAACTAAATGCAGTGGAGATAGGCAACTTTCCAGAAAAAGAATTCAGAATAATGATAGTGAAGATGATCCAGGACCTCAGAATAAGAATGGAGGCAAAGATCAAGAAGATGCAAGAAATGTTTAACAAAGACCTAGAAGAATTAAAGAACAAACAAACAGAGATGAACAATACAATAACTGAAATGAAAACTACAACAGAAGGAATCAATAGCAGAATAACTGAGGCAGAAGAACGGATAAGTGACTTGGAAGACAGAATGGTGGAATTCACTGCTACAGAACAGAATAAAGAGAGAATAATGAAAAGAAATGAAGACAGCCTAAGAGACCTGTGGGACAACATTAAACGCAACAACATTCGCATTATAGGGGTCCCAGAAGAGGAACAGAGAGAGAAAGGACCCGAGAAAATATGTGAACAGATTATAGTCGAAAATTTCTCTAACATGGGAAAGGAAATAGCCACCCAAGTCCAGGAAGCACAGTGAGTCCCATACAGGATAAACCCAAGGAAAAACACACTGACACACATAGTAATCAAATTGGAAAAATTAAAGACAAAGAAAAATTATTCAAAGCAGCAAGGGAAAAATGACAAATAATATACAAGGGAACTCCCATAAGGTTAACGGCTGATTTCTCAACAGAAACTCTAAAAGCCAGAAGCGAGTGGCATGATATACTTAAAGCGATGAAAGGGAAGAACCTACAACCAAGATTACTCTATGCTGCAATTATTTCATTCAGATTCAATGCAGAAATCAAAAGCTTTACATACAAGCAAAAGCTAAGAGAATTCAACACCACCAAACCAGCTCTACAAAAAATGCTAAAGGAACTTCTCTAAGTGGGAAACACAAGAGAATAAAAGGACCTACAAAAACAAACCCAAAACAATTAACAAAATTGTCACAGGAACATACATAACGATAATTACCTTAAACATAAATGGATTAAATGCTCCAACCAAAAGACACAGGCTTGCTGAATGGATACAAAAACAAGACCCATATATATGCTGTCTACAAGAGACCCACTTCAGATCTAGGGACACATACAGACTGAAAGTGAGGGACTGGAAAAAGGTATTCCATGCAAATGGAAATCAAAAGAAAGCTGTAGTAGCAATACTCATATTAAATAAAACAGACTTTAAAATAAAGAATGTTACAAGAGACAAGGAAAGATACTACATAATGATCAAGGGATCAATCCAAGAAGGTGATATAACAATTATAAATATATATGCACCCAACATAGGAGCACCTCAATATATAAGGCAACTGCTAACAGCTATAAAAGAGGAAATCGACCAGGACCAGATCAGGACCAGATGGCTTCACAGGTGAATTCTATCAAACATTTAGAAAAGAGCTAACACCCGTCCTTCTCAAACTCTTCCAAAAAATTGCAGAGGAAGGAACACTCCCAAACTCATTCTACGAGGCCACCATCACCCTGATACCAAAACCAGACAAAGATACTACAAAAAAACGAAATTACAGACCAATATCACTGATGAATATAGATGCAAAAATCCTCAACAAAATACTAGCAAACAGAATCCAACAACACATTAAAAGGATCATACACCATGATCAAGTGGGATTTACCCCAGGGATGCAAGGATTCTTCAATATATGCAAATCAATCAATGTGATACACCACACTAACAAATTGAAGGAGAAAAACCATATGATCATCTCAATACATGCAGAAAAAGCTTTTGACAAAATTCAACACCTATTTATGATAAAACTCTCCAGAAACTGGGCACAGAGGGAACCTACCTCAACATAATACAAGGCAATAGACGACAAACCCACAGCAAACATCATTCTCAATGGTGAAAAACTGAAAGCATTTCCTCTAAGATCAGGAATAAGACAAGGATGTCCACTCTCACGACTATTATTCAACAGAGTTTTGGAAGTCCTAGTCATGGCAATCAGAGAAGAAAAAGAAATAAAAGGAATACAAATTGGAAAAGAAGAAGTAAAACTGTCACTGTTTGTAGGTAACATGATACTATACATGGAAAATCCTAAAGATGCCACCATAAAACTACTAGAGCTAATCAATGAATTTGCTAAAGTTGCAGGATACAAAATTAATGCACAGAAATCTCTTGCATTTCTGTACACTAATGATGAAAAATCTGAAAGAGAAATTAAGGAAACACTCCCATTTACCATTGCAACAAAAGAATAAAATAAGACAAAAGACCCATACACAGAAAACTATAAGACACTGATAAAACAAATTAAAGATGACACCAACAGATGGAGAGATATACCATGTTCTTGGATTGGAAGAATCAATACTGTGAAAATGACTATACTACCCAAAGCAATCTACAGATTCAATGCAATCCCTATCAAATGACCCATGGCATTTTTTACGGAACTAGAATAAATCATCTTAAAATTTGTATGGAGACACAAAAGACCCCAAATAGCCAAAGCAGTCTTGAGGGAAAACAACAGAGCTGGAGGAAGCAGACTCCCTGACTTCAGACAATATTACAAAGCTACAGTAATCAAGACAATATGATACTGGCACAAAAGCAGAAACATAGATCAATGGAACAGGATAGAAAGACCAGAGATAAACCTATGCACCTATGGTCAACTAATCTATGACAAAAGAGGCAAGGATATACAATAGAGAAAAGACAGTCTCTTCAATAAGTGGTGCTGGGAAAACTGGACAGCTACACATAAAAGAATGAAAGTAGAACACGCCTAACACCAAAAATAAACTCAAAATGGATTAGAGACCTAAATGTAAGATGAGATACTGTAAAACTCTTAGAGGAAAACATAGGGAGAACACTCTTTGACATAAATCACAGCAAGATCTTTTTTGATCTACCTCCTAGAGTAATGTAAATAAAAACAAAAATAAACAAATGGGACCTAATGAAACTTCAAAGGTTTTGCACGGCAAAGGAAACCATAAACAAGACGAAAAGACAACCCTCAGAATGGGAGAAAATATTTGCAAATGAATCAACAGAAAAAGGATTAATCTCCAAAATATATAAAGAGCTCATGCAGCTCAATATTAAAGAAACAACCCAATCAAAAAATGGGCAGAAGACCTAAATAGACATTTCTCCAAAGAAGACATACAGGTGGCCAAGAAGCACATGAAAAGCTGCTCAACATCACTAATTATTAAAGAAATGCAAATCAAAACTACAATGAGGTATCACCTCACACCAGTTAGAATGGGCATCATCAGAAAATCGACAAACAACAAATGCTGGAGAGGGTGTGGAGAAAAGGGAACCCTCTTGCACTGTTGGTGGGAATGTAAATTGATATAGCCACTATGGAGAACGGCACGGAGGTTCATTAAAAAACTAAAAACAGAATTACCATGTGACCCAGCAATCCCACTACTGGGCATATACCCAGAGAAAACAATAATTCAGAAAGACACATGCACCCAAATGTTCACTGCAGCACTGTTTACAATAGCAGGTCATGGAAGCAACCTAAATGCCCATCGACAGACTAATGGATAAAGAAGTTGTGGAATATATATTCCATATATACAATGGAATATTACTCAGCCATAAAAAGGAACGAAATTGGGTCATTTTTTGAGACATGGATGGATCTAGATACTGTCATACAGAGTGAAGTAAGTCAGAAAGAGAAAAATAAATATCATATATTAATACAGGTATGTGGAACCTAGAAATATGGTACAGATGAACTGGTTTGCAGGGCAGAAGTTGAGACACAGATGTAGAGAACAAACGTATGGACACCACGGGGGGAAAGCCGTGGTGGGGTGGGGATGGTGGTGTGATGAATTGGGACTGACATGTATACAGTTATGTGTATAAAATTGATAACTAATAAGAACCTACCGTATAAAAAAGTAAATACAATTCAAAAATTAAAAAAAAGAAAAACTAATAGTAAACTTTCTTTGGGTTATTTGTATGGAAATATGTTAATATAAATGTTTCAGACATTACATGAAATTTCTAAAAATCTTATATATTCTGGTATAATGTTATGTCATAATTCTAGTTATTACATTAAAATGTATATCTCAGAAACAACTAAATTTCCTTGTCAATTGCATTATTATGAACTTTCATCAAATCTTTAACCGTGGTCATTTCTAAGTCTTTTGTCATTTACAGACAGTTCTGGGTGTACTCTGATGCTTTTGCAAAAATGTTCCTAAAAAAGGGTTTCATCTTCAAGGAATTCATGGAAAAGACTCTGACAAGTACAGGATTCTGGTAACTGACTGTACTGCTGACTGAATGAATAAGCATTTTCAGAACTCTAATGGAAAACTGATGAATTCATAAAAGTGCTAACAAAAGATCAAGATGAAAAAAAAATTAATTACATGAGACTGAGTGAACTGATGAGGATGATTATAATTTTTGTGACTTTGTTTAAAGAAAGAAAAAAAACAAAAAAAAGTGGAGATCACCTTCCTCCCCACAAATACATCAGAAATACATCTACATGTGGAACAACTCCTACAGAATACCTACTGAACGCTGGCAGAAGACCTCAGACCTCCCAAAAGGCAAGAAACTCCCCACATACCTGGGTAGGGCAAAAGAAAATAACAGAGACAAAAGAATAGGGATGGGACCTGCACCAGTGGGAGGGAGCTGTGAAGGAGGAAATGTTTCCACACACTCGGAAGCCCCTGCGCAGGCGGAGACTGCGGGTGGTGGAGGGGGGATCCTTTGGGACCACGGAGTAGAGCGTAGCAACAGGGGTGCAGAGGGCAAAGCAGAGAGATTCGTGCACAGAGGATCGGTGCCGACCAGCACTCACCAGCCCGAGAGGCTTGTCTGCTCACCCACCGGGGCAGGTTGGGGCTGGGAGCTGAGGCTCGGGCTTCAGAGGTCAGATCCCAGGGAGAGGACTGGGGTTGGCTGCATAAAGACAGCCTGAAGGGGCCTAGTACACCACAGCTAGCTGGGAGGGAGTCGGGGAAAAAGTCTGGACCTGTCGAAGAGGCAAGAGACTTTTTCTTGCCTCTTTGTTTCATGGTGAGCAAGGAGAGGGGATTCAGAAAACCACCTAAATGAGCTCCAGAGATGGACACGAGACTCGGCTATCAGCGCAGACCCCAGAGACGGGAATGAGACACTAAGGCTGCTGCTGCCACCACCAAGAAGCCTGTGTGCACGCACATGTCACTACGCACACCTCCCCTCCCAGGAGCCTATGCAGCTCGCCACTGGCAGCATCCCGTGTTCCACGGATAACTTCCCCGGGAGAACACACAGCGCACCTCAGGCTGTTCAAACATCATGCCAGCCTCTGCCACCGCAGGCTCGCCCCGCATCCATACCCCTCCCTCCCCCAGGCCTGAGTGAGTCAGAGACCCTAATCATCTGTTCCTTTACCCCCGTCCTGTCCGGACGGGAACAGATACCCTCAGGCGACCTACACACAGAGACAGGGCCAAATCCAAAGCTGAACCCCAGGAGCTGTGCGAACGAAGAAGAGAAAGGGAAATCTCTCCCAGCAGCCTCAGGAGCAGTGGATTACACTTCCACAATCAACTTGATGTACCCTGCATCTCTAGAATACCTGAATAGACAACGAATAATCCCAAATTGAGGTGGTGGACTTTGGGAACAATGATATATATATTTTTTTCCTTTTTCTCTTTTTCTGAGTGTGTATGTGTATGCTTCTGTGTGTGATTTTGTCTGTATAGCTTTGCTTTTACCACTTTTCCTAGGGTTCTGTCTAACCGTTTTTTTGGTTTGAGGGGTTTTTTTAGTATACTTTTTAGCACTTGTTATCGTTGGTGGATTTGTTTTTTGGTCTGGTTGCTCTCTTCCTTCTTTCTTTTTTTCAATTACTTTTCAACTTTTTTTACTTTTATTTTAATAACCTTATCTTATTTTATTTTGTCTTTCTTTTTTTTTCCCTTTTATTCTGAGCCACATGGATGACAGGGTCTTGGTGCTCTGGCCGGGCATCAGGCCTGTGCCTCTGAGGTGGGAGAGCTGAGTTCAGGAAACTGGCCCACGAGAGACCTCCCAGCTCCATGTAATATCAAATGGCGAAAATCTGCCAGAGATCTCCATCTCAATGCCAAGACACAGCTCCACGCAACTACCAGCAAGCTACAGTGCCGGACAACCTATGCCAAACAACTAGCAACACAGTAACACAACCACACCCATTTGCAGAGAGGCTGCATAAAGTCATAATAATGTCACAGACACCCCAAAACACACCACTGGACGTAGACCTGCCCACCAGAAAGACAAGATGCAGCCTCATCCACCAGAGCACAGGCACTAGTACACTCCACCAGGAAGCCTACACAACCCACTAAACCAACATTAGCCACTAGGGGCAGACACCAAAAACAACGGGACCTACGAACCTGCAGCCTGCGAAAAGGAGACCCCAAACATAGTAAGTTCATCAAACTGAGAAGACAGAGAAACACACAGCAGATGAAGGAGCAAGGTAAAAACCCAACAGACCAAACAAATGAGGAGGAAGTAGGCAGTCTATGTGAAAAGGAATTCAGAATAATGATAGTAAACATGATCCAAAATCTTGGAAATAGAATGGAGAAAATACAAGAAATGTTTAACAAGAACCTATTAGAACTAAAGAGCAAACAAAAAATGATGAACACAATAAGTGAAATTTAAAATTCTCTAGAAGGAATCAATAGCAGAATACCAGAGGCATAAGAATGGGTAAGTGACCTGGAAGATAAAATAGTGGAAATAACTACTGCAGAGCAAAATAAAGAAAAAAGAATGAAAAGAATTGAGGACAGTCTCAGAGACTTCTGGGACAACATTAAACACTCCAACATTCTAATTATAGGGGTCCCAGAAGAAGAAGAGAAAAAGAAAGGGATTGAGAAAATATTTGAAGAGATTATAATTGAAAGCTTCCCTAATATGGTAAAGGAAATAGTCAATCAAGACCAGGAAGCACAGAGAGTCCCATACAGGATAAATCCAAGGAGAAACATGCCAAGACACGTATTAATCAAACTATCAAAAATTAAACACAAAGAAAAACTGTTAAAAGCAGCAAGGGAAGAACAACAAATAACATACAAGGGAATCAGCATAAGGTTAACAGCTGATCTTTCAGCAGAAACTCTGCAAGCCAGAAGGGAGTGGCAGGACATATTTAAAGTGATGAAAGAGAAAAACCTACAGTCAAGATTACTCTACACAGCAAGGATCTCATTCAGATTCGACAGAGAAATTAACACCTTTACAGGCAAACAAAATCTAAGAAAATTCAGCACCACCAAACCAGCTTTACAACAAATGCTAAAGGAAATTCTCTAGGCAGGAAACACAGGAGAAGGAAAACACCTAAAATAACAAACCCAAAACAATTAAGAAAATGGTAATAGGAACATACATATCAATAATTACCTTAAATGTAAATGGATTAAATGCTACAACCAAAAGATACAGACTGGCTGAACTGATACAAAAAGAAGACCCGATTATGTTGTCTACAATAGACCCACTTCAGACCTAGGGACACATATAGACTGAACGTGAGGGAGTGGAAAAAGATATTCCATGCAAATGGAAATCAAAAGAAAGCTGGAGGAGTAGTACTCATCTGCGACAAAATAAACTTTAAAATAAAGACTATTACAAGAGACAAGACATAATGATCAAGTGATCAATACAAGAAGAAGATATAACAATTGTAAATATTTATGCACCCAACATAGGAGCACTTCAATACATAAGGCAAATGCTAACAGCCATAAAAGAGGAAATCGAGAGTAACACACTCATAGTTGAGGACTTTAACACTTTCATCAATGGACACATCATCCAAAATGAAAATAAATAATGAAACACAAGCTTTAAATAGTACATTAAACAAGATGGGCTTAATTAATATTTATAGGGCATTCCATCCAAAAACTGCAGAATACCCTTTCTTCTCAAGTGCTCGTGGAACATTCTCCAGAATAGATCATATATCGGGTCACAAATCAAGCCCTGGTAAATGTAAGAAAATTGAAATCATATCAACTATCTTTCTGACCAAAATGCTATGAGCCTAGATATCAATTACACGAAAAAATCTGTAAAAAATACAAACACATGGAGGCTAAACAATATACTACTTAATAACCAAGAGATCACTGAAAAAATCAAAGAGGAAATCAAAAAATACCAAGAAACAAATGACAAGGAAAACACGATGACCCAAAACCTATGGGATGCACCAAAAGCAGTTCTAAGAGGGAAGTTTATAGCAATACATTCCTACCTTAAGAAACAAGAAACATCTCAAATACACAACCTAAACTTACACCTAAAGCAATTGGAGAAAGAAAACAAAAAACCCCCAAAGTTAGCAGAAGGAAAGAAATCATAAAGATGAGATCAGAAATACATGAAAAAGAAATGAAGTAAACAATAGCAAAGATCAGTAAAATTAAAATGTGGTTATTTGAGAAGATAAACAAAATTGATAAACCATTAGCCAGATGCTTCAACAAAAAAAGGGAGAAACTCAAATTAATACAATTAGAAATGAAAAAGGAGAAGTAACAACTGACATTGCAGAAATACAAAGGATCATGAGAGATTACTACAAGCAACTATATGCCAATAAAATGGACAACCTGGTAGAAGTGGACAAATTCTTAGAAAAGCACAACCTTCTGAGACTGAACCAGGAAGAAATAGAAAATATAAACAGACCAATCACAAGCACTGAAATTGAGTCTGTGATGAACAATCTTCCAACAAACAAAAACCCAGGACTAGATGGCTTCACAGGCGAATTCTATCAAACATTTAGAGAGGAGATAACACCTATCCTTCTCAAACTCTCTCAAAATATAGCAGAGGGAGGAACAGTCCCCAACTCATTCTATGAGGCCACCATCACCCTGATACCCAAACCAGACAAAGATGTCACAAAGAAAGAAAACTACAGGCCAATATCACTGATGAACATAGATGCAAAAATCCTCAACAAAATACTGGCAAACAGAATCCAACAGCACATTAAAAGGATCATACACAATGAACAAGTGTGGTTTACCCGAGGAATGCAAGGATTCTTCAATGCACGCAAATCAATCAATGTGATACACCATATTAACAAACTGAAGAATAAAAGCCATATGATCATCTCAATAGATGCAGAAAAAGCTTTTGACAAAATTCAACACCCATTTATGATAAAAACCCTCTAGAAAGTAGGCATAGACGGAACTTTCCTCAACATAATAAAGGCCATATATGACAAACCCACAGCCAACATCGTTCTCAATGGGGAAAAACTGAAAGCATTTCCAGTAAGATCAGGACAAGACAAGCTTGCCCACTCTCACCACTCTTATTCAACATAGTTTTGGAAGTTTTAGCCACAGCAATCAGAGAAGAAAAGGAAATAAAAGCAATCCAAATCAGGAAAGAAGAAGTAAAGCTGTCACTGTTTGCAGATGACATGATCCTATACATAGAGAATCCTAAAGATGCTACCAGAAAACTACTAGAGCTAATCAATGAACTTGGTAAAGTAGCAGGATATAAAATGAATGCACAGAAATCTCTGACATTCCTATACACTAATGATGAAAAACCTGAAAGTGAAATTAAGGAAACACTCCCATTTACCATTGCAACAAAAAGAATAAAATACCTAGGAATAAACCTACCTAAGGAGGTAAAAGACCTGTACTCAGAAAACTATAAGACACTGATGAAAGAAATTAAAGATGACACAAACAGATGGAGAGATATACCATGTTCTTGGATTGGAAGAATCAACATTGTGCCCAAAGCAATCTACAAATTCAATGCAATCCCTATCAAACTACCACTGGCATTTTTCACAGAACTAGAGTAAAAAGTTTACAAATTTTATGGAAACACAAATTACCCCAAATAGCCAAAGCAGCCTTGAGAAAGAAAAATGGAGCTGGAGGAATCAGGCTCCCTGACTTCAGACTATGCTACAAAGCTACAGTAATCAAGACAGTATGGTACTGGCACAAAAACAGAAATATAGATCAATGGAACAGGATAGAAAGCCCAGAAATAAACCCACGCACATATGGTCACCTTATCTTTGATAAAGGAGGCAAGAATACACAATGGAGAAAAGACAGACTCAAAATGGATTAGAGAACTAAATATAAGACCAGACACTATCAAACTCTTAGGGGAAAACATAGTCAGAACACTCTATGACATAAACCACAGCAAGCTCCTTCTTGAACTGAAATGGAAATTAAAAACAAAAGTAAACAAATGCGACCTAATGAAACTTCAAAGCTTTTGCACAGCAAAGGAAACCATAAATAAGACCAAAAGACAACCCTCAGAATGGGAGAAAATATTTGCAAATGAAGCAACTGACAAAGGATTAATCTCCAAAATTTACAAGCAGTTCATGCAGCTCAATATCAAGAAAACAAACAACCCAATCCAAAAATGGGCAGAAGACCTAAACAGACATTTCTCCAAAGAAGATATTCGGATTGCCAACAAACACATGAAAGGATACTCAATATCACTTGTGATTAGAGAAATGCAAATCAAAACTACAATGAGATATCACCTCACACCAGTCAGAATGGCCATCATCAAAAAATCTACAAACAATAAATGCTGGAGAGGGTATGTAGAAAATGGAACCCTCTTGCACTGTTGGTGGGAATGTAAATTGATACAGCCACTATGGAGAACAGTATGGAGGTTCCTTTAAAAACTAAAAATAGAACTACCATACGACCCAGCAATCCCACTAGTGGCTATATACCCTGAGAAAACCATAATTTAAAAAGAGACATGTACCACAATGTTCACTGCAGTTCTATTTACAGTAGCCAGGACATGGAAGCAACCTAAGTGTCCATCAACAGATGAATGGATAAAGAAGATGTGGCACATATATACAATGGAATAGTACTCAGCCATAAAAAGATACGAAATTAAGTCATTGTAGTGAGGTGGATGGACCCAGAGTCTCTCATACAGAGTGAAGTTAGTCAGAAAGAGAAAAACAAATCCATATACTAACACATATATATGGAATCTAAAAAAAAAAATTGGTCATGAAGAACCTAGGGTCAGGATGGGAATAAACATGCAGACCTACTAGAGAATGGACTTGAGGACACGGAGAGGGGGAATTGTAAGCTGGGACAAAGTGAGAGAGTGGCATGTACGTATATGCACTATCAAATGTAAAACTGATAGCTAGTGGGAAGCAGCTGCATAGCAAAGGGAGATCAGCTCGGTGCTTCGTGACGACCTAGAGGGGTGGGATAGGGAGGGTGTGAGGGAGGGAGCCACAAGAGGGAAGAGATATGGGAATGTATGTATATGTATAGGTGATTCACTTTGTTATAAAGCAGAAACTAACACACCATTGTAAAGCAATTATACTCCAATAAAGATGTTTAAAAAACAATGTATGGGTATGATTCCCAAATACACTACTCTAGCTTCAGATATAACATTAGCTAACACTTATTTAGGACTTACTATGTGTCATTATTCACTGTTCTAAGCACTTAACATATATTCGCTCATTTGATCACTTAACATATATTAGCTCATTTAATCCTCAAAGAAACCTGTAAGACTGGTACTATTATCTCCATTGCACAGCTGAGAAAACAAAGGTACAAGAAGGTTAAATAATTTGTCCAATCTTTATAAATGGTGGAATCGGTATTCAAATCCAGGCAACCTATGTACAAAGCTCACATGTTTAACCATTTTATAATATTGTTTACTGAAAAATTCTTGTTTGACATCTCTGGGATACCTCAAACTCAACATATACAAAATTGAGCTCATTATTCCTTAACCAAATATGCTTCTCTTCCTGAATTCTCTGGACACTAATTAGCCTTGCTTTCTTAGTCTTTTTTACCTTTGATTGTTAATCTATCTCATAAAATCTCTCTATCACCATCCCCTATTCTAGGTTCTTACTGATACCCGTGAATCAGAAGACTAGAAAGGAAAGCTTGTACAAGAACATAAGCCCTATGACATAGATAATTTTTCTTCTTCACTACTATATCCTCCAAGAAGTGTTCTTGAAACACAAGAAATGTTTAATAAATATTTGTGGAATAACTGAATTTAGATCTGAACTTGCTTTTTACTTCTTTTACTTGTCTTTCAGTTGACCCCTAAAAGTATCAGCTGGGGGCTTCCCTGGTGGCGCAGTGGTTGGGAGTCTTCCTGCCGATGCAGGGGACGCAGGTTAGTGCACCGGTCCGGGAGGATCCCGCATGCCACGGAGCGGCTGCGCCCGTGAGCCATGGCCGCTGAGCCTGCGCGTCCGGAGCCTGTGCTCCGCGGCGGGAGGGGCCACGGCGGTGAGAGGCCCGCGTACCACAAAAAAAAAAAAAAAAAAAAAAATCAGCTGGATACCCTCACTATAATACTCAGCACACAGTCCTAGCACTTATCGCAACCAGTCAGAATCCCCCACTAAAGCCTGGGACCCTCTAGCCTCTTTCATTCACCATTTAATCCCTAAAACCCAGCACAGTACCCAGCACAATATGTATTTGTTGAATGAATAAATAAATGGATGCATGAATGATTGCAGATTTCCTCTACTTCTCTGGCTCAAGCAATCTCACTGCTCACCTGAATCACTGCAGTAGCTTTCTAACTGGATGGACTATTCTCAGTATTTAGCCCCCGCTTCAAGACCATTTTCTGTACATTAGTCAAAATGAGCTTTCTAAAATCAAACCTGATAATGTCTTTGCCCTATTTAAAACCCCTGAATGGCTCCCTAATGCTCTTAGGATAAAGTCTAAGCTCTCTGATGTATCTTATAAAGCCACTTTTAACCTGCGCCCTGTGTACCTCTATCACCTAATCTATTTTCAATCCCTGTTTACATGCCATTCCCCAGACATACTGAATGTTTCCCGCTCCTGTAAGCAAGTCATGCCCTCTCTTTACTCAGAAATTTTATACTTGCTTTATCCCAGAATACTGACTTCCAACCACCCCTTTCTCTTGATTAAGACATTTCTCCTTCCAGGACGCCATCCCTGATCACTCAAATCTGGATTAGGTGCACATCCTAAGTGGTTCCCCTGCCATGGAAATCTTCAGCACACAGTGTTTTAACTGTCTATTTACTTCCCCATCTTACCCTCTTGACTGTAAGAGCTGTGGAGACAAGTACTGCATCCATCTAATTCACCACTGCCTTCCACAGCAGGTACTACAGTGCCTGGCATCTGGCAGGTCCTTAGAATATATATATATATATGTGTGTATATATATATATATATATATATGAATAAATAATATTCTCTAACTCTTTCCCGTAAGCGCAGAATAATTTATCAAATGAGTTCATTGTCATGTTAGATAGTATGAGATGGTATGAGAACCTAGACCTTAAAGAAGAAAATAAGGGAGAAATAAGTTTCAGGGGGAGGAAGGGTTGAGTATTAGTTTAAAAGCAAAACATTCTGGATTAAAAATAGAGTCAATCAGGACAAGTGTAAAGGACAAGCTCAGGGAGTCAGCGGCCATGGGATATGGCTCCAGTACCCATAGCAGGACAGGGAAGACTGAAAATTGCTGGGGACTTTAAATTAAGCTTTTCCAGTGAGAGGTGGAAGACTTTGGGAACAGACCTATCTGTCAGTATGGGAGGAAATCCAACACGGAGATCAAAAAAAGGGCAGCAACAGCCCAATAATAGATACATGTTGAATGAATAAATAAATGGATGGATGGATGAATGCTGATTTCCTGATTCTCTGGGTAATGTGCTTAGCCTCTAGGAGGCTGGCAAGAGAGGAACCTAGTCTTCTGATGGAAAAGCTGACCATAACAGTGAAGAAGCCAGAGAAGGCAATGTAGGACAGACAGCGTTAACTTGATTTCTTGCATTCTTTCTCCAGATATACCATAGAGTGTCAAGTAATTTAGAACTATTATCTCACTAAATCTTATGCGAAATAGGCACTATTATTCATTTTATTTTGCAAATGAGAAAACTGAGGCTCTGAGAAAAAAATAACTTGCTAGTGATGAATGGAATCAAGATTTAAGTATATGTCTGTCTGCCTCCCAAGCCCAAGCTCTGACTTTCCATGATCTCCTGCCTTGCATCATAATAAGCACCATATACTGGTGCTTACTCCTCTCTGCCAGATTAATTGCATTAATTCTCTCATTTAAGCCCCCCTACAACTCTAATTAGATAGAACATGAGACTTAGAAAGGAAGAGTATTTTGCCTGATGTCAAACAGGCAACAAGAGATGGAGTTGGATTTTAAACCTAGGTCTGCCTGTCTCCAAAGCTCAAATGCTTATCCTTTGCATTGTTATCCCCACTCTTAAAAATTAATCTTTATGAGGAGACGAGTCCTGGATTAGGGCCACACAATTAACTAGGGATTGTTGGGATAGAGTCTCAGCACTGAGCTAGAAATGAAGGGCTTGAATCTTTCCTGCAGCCAGCCCTGGCCATGACTGATCTTAGTAGCAGCCAGTCTGGTTGGGATGAGTGGTAGGTGAACTGGGAGGCGAGGTCCATGAAGAGAAGGGAGGAGGAGTGCCAGGCAATCTGGACAGAGCCTGTCCAGAGGACCCATGGTCCCAGTGATGCAGAGTTGAGAAATACACAGGCTAGATACCCAGCCAAGAATGAATGGCAGCTAATAGAAATAATAAATGGCAAAGGAATTATGTAGAATAAGCAATATAAAATCATCTTAACCACTTAAAGTTTGGTTAGCAAAACTTCTAACTATAAACCAAGACACATTTATACATGTTGCTGTTCACTTTATGACCTATAACTTGGTCATTCTACAATGTTGTGATGAGACAGAATTTTCACTGCTATAACCATTTAATACAGAGTATTTTTTTAGGTTATTTGGACACAGTCAGATACCATACAACTCATATGAAGAGACTGGGGAATGACCTTTTGTTTAACTCCAGGAAAAAATCCACAATATGAAATGATCTAGAAGAGATCAGCAGTGTGATGATTGTGAAAGGTTTTTTTCTCTCTCTCTCAGCTTGCCTTGTTTTCTCCAATGTTTGTAGTATAACTGGATTACATTAAAAACAATAATGACTGTTAATTAGAAGATTTAAACTAGGCTGCAAATATTTTTTCCTTTCTAATATTCTAATTGCCAAAGAAGAAAGTCTATATAGAAACTCTGGGGAGAATCTACCAAATAAGAAAGAGCTGTCTCAAAGCAAATGTTCCAAGAGATGGCTAATTCCTTTGTTTGATGGTTTGTTTCATACGTTCATACTGCAGGAGGGAAAAACCAACAGATGATATTTTTATTCTTCTCCTTGTTAATAGTTTGGCAATGTAGTGGGATGGTATGAGTGATAGATTCACAGTTAGGAATGTGGAGTTGGGTTCTGGGTATACCACTAACTAGCTATGTAACATTGGGCAAATCTCCTCACTTCTGTAGGCTTCTTCTGTCACAGCTGTAAAAATATCCTAATCTCTTTCACTACTGAGATACAGTGATGCTAAACTAATTGATTCTAACAGCTCTAACACGTTGAGTGTTCCAGTATTGAAATCCTGATTGTGAGCGTACCTACACCACAGTAGTAGTTATGGTAGTAATTCATTTAACAGAAATTCCCAACTGGTGACCATTCACCCACTTCCTTCAATACCTAGTCCTTAGCCGTTTCAAAGCAAGAAATAATGCTAGAATGAAAACAGAAGCCAAATTTCCCCCACGGAACCCTGAGAGTAGTCCTGTAGCACCTGCTTCTCTATTTTGTTCATTACAAAAAATAAAATAAAATCTCCGTGTCCATCTGGTAGCATTCAAAGGTTGCCAACCTGGCACCATTTGTGGATATTAAATTCACTGACTCTTATCTAAAACAAATTTTATACTTTACGTTCATAGGCTTAGCATGAATGGAATTAGCAGATTTTGCCATAAGTAGTTAGCGACAATTATTTCCAATAAACAAACCACATATTCCATATAACTATTTTATCCCATGCTCTTCAAAAGAGGTTACAGAAATGGCAATTTAAATTTGGGGAAAAAATAATCCTAAAAAAGTGCTTAGTGTTTATTTTTAAATGACTAATAATCTGAAATCTAATATCATATTAAATGACTCATTAGAAAATAGAAAAAACTGGAAATGATTATTCAACTGGATGCACATAAAGATACATTATATACCACCAAATATATAAAATAATAGCCAAATAACTATTTTTAATAAAATGTAACTGTGGCTATAGACACAATCTCAGGAAACTTCATAATTAAAGAAGTAATAAGGAAACAGCAAAACAATGCATATTCATTCCAATAAATATAGTACCACAAGTATGTATAATCAACCTAATGAACTGGTGAAATGGTTCTATAACTATTATCACATGAAAGTTAAATTTTCTGTTTATTCTTAAAACATTGTCAAATATTCATTTGGGCTCTTTTCTTTAATATTCTTCTGGAAAATAAAAGTAAGAAAAATCACTAAATCTTTTGATGCTTTTAATTTGTGTGAAATTATATAGTGGCTCTGTGTAAGCTAAAGTTCAGATTTCCTATCACAAAATTTATTTCTATCAAATGAAAGAATAATTGTTTTCTTAAAAATTTTATAACATCGATTTCCTAGAACAGGTTCAAATACCTAAAGATTTTTCTGAAGAGTCCTAAGTGGTTCTTCTCCTTTCCCAAGGAGCTAATTCCATGTTGATGTCCAATCCTGAGTAAAACCAAGACTTCGTGGTGAGAGAAGTTACATTATCCTTTGCCCAGAGCTTCACAGCAGACATTGTTCCTGTATGTGACACTAAAGATAGTTTTTCCTCAGGAGTAATATCCAGGGGAAACAGAAGACTGAAGATACATGTAAAGTGGGCAAGTTATATATGAATTGCATAGAAGAGACAGCGTATAGTCCCCTCCCCACTCTACCTCCAGTGGTTCATCAAACACAGGAGCTCATCTCTGTCTTCCCAGGGAAAGTACTTTCCAAAAGGAAGCTGGATTTGGAGGGCAAAGTGGTGGAGAAGACATGGGGTAAGCTCAATTCATATCTACGAATTGTTTAGCATTCTATAAAGAGAATTTATGGCCAATTAAATGTGTGTTATTTAAATGAAAATTATCATATGTCTCCCTAAATAGAAACAGAATACCCACCATTTATTACAAGCACTATGTGCCAAGCACTGTGTTATGTGCTTTATATACACTATTTAATGTAAAACTCAAAAAAACTCTGCAAAGTAAATGTTTTTATCTCCTTCTTAAAGATAAGGATATTGAAGCTGAGAAAGGTTAAATGATTTGCTCAAAGTCACTGGGGATATATAGTAGAACTGGAATCCAAATTTAGGTTTAGCTAATTCAAAAGCAAATGCTCTATTTGCCAATAACAAAATGTCTTATCAAGTCAACAACGTATGGCTCAAGACTATCAAAAAATAAAATGGTAAGCATTACTCATTTGTAGGTCCTCTAGTTCCATCTTTCAACTCAATTAGGCAGCAAAAATAAAAGGCAAGTTACAAACAGAATGATTAGAAGAAAGGAGGGGAGCTAATATTAAATGAGGAGAGGCCATACTAGCAACTCCTAGGCA
Organism: Globicephala melas; assembly: GCF_963455315.2. NCBI lineage: Eukaryota > Metazoa > Chordata > Mammalia > Artiodactyla > Delphinidae > Globicephala > Globicephala melas. The sequence goes on from NC_083322.1 coordinate 35,871,701, forward strand.
TATCTCAGAAAAGACATGTCTAAATAATGCACTCAAGCACTAGTTACAATGCCCATTGCTGCAAGAAAGAAAGGAAGGAAGGAAGGAAAGAAGGGAAGGAAGGAAGGAAGGAAGGAAGGAAGGAAGGAAGGAAGGAAGGAAGGAAGGAAGGAAGGAAGGAAGGAAGGAAGAAAGAAAGAAAGAAAGAAAGAAAGAAAGAAAGGAGGGAGGGAGGGAGGGAGGGAGGGAGGGAAGCCTCTTCCACCAGAGAGCAGCCAGCATAAGCAAAAAGAACTACAATCCTGCAGCCTGTGGAACAAAAACCAGATTCACAGAAAAACAGACAAAATGAAAAGGCAGAGGACTATGTACCAGATGAAGGAACAAGATAAAACCACAGAAATACAACTAAATGCAGTGGAAATAGGCAACCTTCCAGAAAAAGAATTCAGAATAATGACAGTGAAGATGATCCAGGACCTCGGAAAAAGAATGGAGGCAAAGATCGAGAAGATGCAAGAAATATTTAACAAAGACCTAGAAGAATTAAAAACAAACACCTCAAAGAATTAAAAAACAAACAAAACAGAGATGAACAATACAATAACTGAAATGAAAACTACAATAGAAGGAATCAATAGCAGAATAACTGAGGCAGAAGAAAGGATAAGTGACCTGGAAGACAGAATGGTGGAATTCACTGCCGTGGAACAGAATAAAGAAAAAAGAATGAAAAGAAATGAAGACAGCCTAAGAGACCTCTGGGACAACATTAAACACACCAACATTTGCATTATAGGGGTCCCAGAAGGAGAAGAGAGAAAGAAAGGTCCTGAGAAAATATTTGAAGAGATGATACTAGAAAACTTCCCTAATATGGAAAAGGAAATAACAACCCAAGTCCAGGAAGCACAGACAGTCCCAGGAAGGATAAACCAAAGGAGAAACACACCAAGACACACAGTAATCAAACTGGAAAAATTAAAGACAAAGAAAAATTATTGAAAGCAACAAGGGAAAAATGACAACATACAAGGGAACTCCCATAAGGTTAACAGCTGATTTCTCAGCAGAAACTCTATAAGCCAGAAGGGAGTGGCATGACATAGTGATGAAAAGGAAGAAACTACAACCAAGATTACTCTACCCGGCAAGGATATCATTCAGATTCGACACAGAAACCAAAAGCTTTACAGACAAGCTAAGAGAATTCAGCACCACCAAACCAGCTTTACAACAAATGCTAAAGGAACTTCTCTAAGTGAGAAACACAAGAGAAGAAAAGGACCTACAAAAACAAACCCAAAACAATTAAGGAAAGAGTAATAGGAACATACATATCGATAATTACCTTCCATGTGAATGGATTAAATGCTCCAACCAAAAGACACAGGCTCACTGAATGGATACAAAAACAAGACCCATATACATGTGTCTACAAGAGACCCACTTCAGACCTAGAGACACATACAGATTGAAAGACAGGGGATGGAAAAAGATATTCCAATTAAATGGAAATCAAAAGAAAGGTGGAGTAGCAATACTCTTATCAGACAAAATAAGCTTTAAAATAAAGAATGTTACAAGACACAAGGAAGGACACTACATAATGATCAAGGGATCAATCCAAGAAGAAGATATAACAATTACAAATATATATGCACCCAACACAGGAGCACCTCAATACATAAGGCAAACGCTAAGAGCTATACAAGAGGAAATCGACAGTAACACAATAATCATGGGGGATTTTAACACCTCACTACCACCAATGGAGAGATAATCCAAAATGAAAATTAATAAGGAAACACAGCTTTAAATGACAAAACAGGCCAGTTATATTTAACTGATATTTATAAGACATTCCATCCGAAAACAGCAGATTACACATTCTTCTCAAGTATGCATGGAACATTCTCCAGGATAGATCACATCTTGGGTCACAAATCAAGACTCGGTAAATTTAAGAAAACTGAAATCATATCAAGCATCTTTTCCAACCACAATGCTATGATATTAGAAACAAATTATAGTAGAAAAAAACGTAAAAAGCAAACACATGGAGGCTAAACAATACGTTACTAAATAACCAAGAGATCACCAAAGAACTCAAAAAGGAAATCAAAAAATACCTAGAGATAAATGACAACGAAAACATGATGATCCAAAACTGATGGGATGCAGCAAAAGCAGTTCTAAGAGGGAATTGTATAGCAATACAATCCTACCTCAAGAAACAAGAAAAATCTCAAATAAACAATCTAACCTTACACCTAAAGGAACTACAGAAAGGAGAACAAACAAAACCCAAAATTAGCAAAAGGAAAGAAATCATAAAGATAAAATCAGAAATAAATGAAATAGAAACAAAAATATAGCAAACATCAATAAAACTACAATCTGGTTCTCTGAAAAGATAAACAAAATTGATAAACCTTTAGCCAGACTCATCAAGAAAAAAAGGGAGAGGACTCAAATCAATAAAATAAGAAACGAAAAAGGAGAAGTCACAACGGACACTGAAGAATTACAAAGCAACATAAGAGACAACTACAAGCAACTCTATGCCAATAAAATGGACAACCTGGAAGAAATGAACAAATTCTTAGAAAGGTATAACCTTCCAAGATTGAACCAGGAAGAAATAGAAAATATGAACAGACTAATCACAAGTAATGAAATTGAAACTGATTAAAAATCTCCCAACAAACAAAAGTCCAAGACCAGATGCCTTCACAGGTGAATTCTATCAAACATTTAGAGAAGAGCTAACACCCATCCTTCTCAAACTCTTCCAAAAAACTGCAAAGGAAGGAACACTCCCAAACTCATTCTACAAGGCCATCATCACGCTGATACCAAAGCCCAACAATGATACTACAAAAAAAGAACATTATAGACCAACATCACTGATGAATATAGATGCAAAAATCCTCAACAAAATACTAGCAAACAGAATCCAACAACACATTAAAAAGGTCATACACGGGGGCTTCCCTGGTAGTGCAGTCGTTCAGAGTCCCCCTACCAATACAGGGGACACGGGTTCATGCCCCAGTCCGGGAAGACCCCACATGCCACAGAGCGGCTGGGCCCATGAGCCATGGCCGCTCACCCTGTGCGTCCAGAGCCTGTGCTCTGCAATGGGAGAGGCCACAACAGTGAGAGGCCTGCGTACTGCAAAAAAAAAAAAAAAGGTCACAATGATCAAGTGGGATTTATCCCAGGGATTCAAGGGTTCTTCAATATATGTAAATCAATCAATGTGATACACCATATTAACAAAATGATGAATAAAAACCATATGATTATCTCAATAGATGCAGAAAAAGCTTTTGACAAAATTCAACACCCATTTATGATAAAAACTCTCCAAGAAAGTGGGCATAGAGAGAACCTACCTCAACATAATAAAGAACATATAGGACAAACGCACAGCAAACATCATTTTCAATGGTGAAAAACTGAAAGCATTTCCTCTAAGATCAGGAACAAGACGAGGATGTCCGCTCTCGCCACTATTATTCAACATAGTTTTGGAAGTCCTAGCCATGACAATCAGACAAGAAAAAGATATAAAAAGGAATACAAACTCAAAAAGCAGTAAAACTGTTACTGTGCACTGATAACATGATACAATCCATAGAGAATCCTAAAGATGCCACCAGAAAATTTCAAAACTAATCAATGAATTTGGTAAAGCTGCAGGATACAAAATTAATGCACACAAATCTCTTGCATTCTTATACACGGACAATGAAAGATCAGAACAAGAAATTAAGGAAACAATCCCATTCACCAAGGCAACAAAAAGAATAAAATACCTAGGAATAAACCTACCTAAGGAGATAAAAGACCTGTGCTTAGAAAACTATAAGACACTGATGAAAGAAATCAAAGATGACACAAACAGACGGAGATATACATACCATGTGCTTGGATTGGAAGAATCAATATTGTGAAATGACTATACTACCCAAAGAAATCTACAGATTCAGTGCAATCCCTACCAAAGTACCAGTGGCATTTTTTACGGAACTAGAACAAAAACTCTTAAAATTTGTATGGAGAACCAAAAGACCCCAAATAGCCAAAGCAATCTTGAGAGAAAAAAACAGCTGGAGGAATCAGACTCCCTGACTTCAGACTATACTACAAAGCTACAGTAATCAAGACAGTATGGTACTGGCACAAAAACAGAAACATAGATCAATGGAACAGGATAGAAAGCCCAGAGATAAACCCACGCCCATATGGTAACCTTTTGTTTGATAAAGAAGGCAAGAATATACAATGGAGAAAAGACAGCCTCTTCAATAAGTGGCGCTGGGAAAACTGGACAGCTACATGTAAAATAATGAATTTAGAACACTCCCTAACACCATACACAAAAATAAATTCAAAATGGATTAGAGACCTAAATGTAAGACCAGATACTGTAAAACTCTTAGAGGAAAACATAGGGAGAACACTCTTTGACATAAATCATAGCAAGATCTTTTTTGATCCACCTCCTAGAGTAATAGAAATAAAAACAAAAATAAACAAATGGGACCCAATGAAACTTCAAAGCTTTTGCACAGCAACGGAAATCATAAACACGATGAAAAGACAACCCTCGGAATAGGAGAAAATACTTGCAAATGAATCAATGGACAAAGGATTAATCTCCAAAATATATAAACATCTCATGCAGCTCAATATTTAAAAAAACAAACAACCCAATCAAAAAGTGGGCAGAAGCCCTCAGTAGACATTTATCCAAAGAAGACAAACAGATGGCCAAGAGGCACATGAAAAGGTACTCAACATCACTAATTAGTAGAGAAATGCAAATCAAAACTACAATGAGGTATCACCTCACACCAGTTAGAATGGGCATCATCAGAAAATCGACAAACAACAAATGCTGGAGAGGGTGTGGAGAAAAGGGAACCCTCTTGCACTGTTGGTGGGAATACAAATTGATACAGCCACTATGGAGAACAGTACAGAGGTTCCTTAAAAAACTAAAGATAGAATTACCATATGACCCAGCAACCCCACTACTGGGCATATACCCAGAGAAAACCATAATTCAAAAAGACACATGGACGTCAATGTTCACTGCAGCACTATTTACAATAGCCAGGTCATGGAAGCAACCCAAATGCCCATCGACAGACGAATGGATAAAGATGTGGTACATATATACAATGGACTATTACTCAGCCATAAAAAGGAATGGAATTGGGTCATTTCTAGAGATGTGAATGGACTTAGAGACTGTCATACAGAGTGAAGTAAGTCAGAAAGAGAAACACAAATATCATGTATTAACGCATATATGTGGCATCTAGAAAAATGGTACAGATGAACCAGTTTGCAAGGCAGAAATAGAGACACTGATGTACAGAACAAACATATGGACACCAAAGGGGGAAAGAAGGGGGTGGTAGGATGAACTGGGTGATTGGGATTGACATATATACACTAATATGTATGAAACAGATAACTAATAAGAACTTGCTGTATTAAAAAATTAAGGTAAAATTCAAAGAAAAAAGAAAGAAAAGTTTGGCATGAATCTCTTTTTGTGTTCCCAAATGACAACATTTTATTCACTGTTGCTTTTTTGAGGTTACAGAACTGAGAAGTCCAGAATTTATCCTCATGGTTTTGTATTTGCATTTCTCAGCATTACGTTAGTGTGTCTTGTGGCAGACAAGACGAGGTGAACAACGCCTACACTGAAAATCCTCTGGGAAACAACAGATAGTATTCAGAGTAAATCTATAAAGTGTATCATCGACATACACACTAAAAGGGTGCTTTTGGATGCTTTGCACAACTTTACTCCTGCATATACAGAAAAAAACAGATCTGTCTTCTCATTTATCTTCACAACCCCCTTTTGAATTAGGAAATAATACCTTACAGTAAGAGAAAGCTAAAGAATACTGGTTACAAATATTGAGCCTCATGTATTAGATTCTCTAGTTTTTTATTTTTGGTTGGTTTTTGGTTGGTTGGTTGGTTGGTTTTTTTGTTTTGTTTTTTTTTTTTTGGGGGGGGGGTTTGGTTCCTTTCAGTTTGGTTTTGGCTGATTATTCCATCGTCTCAAAAAATGATGTTTCAGGGCTTCCCTTGTGGCACAGTGGTCAAGAATCCGCCTACCAATGTAGGGGACACGGGTTCAAGCCCTGGTGCGGCAAGATGCCACATACCACAGAGCAACTAAGTCCGTGCCCCACAACTACTGAGCCTGCGCTCTAGAGCCCGCGCTCTAGAGCCCGCAGGCCACAACTACGGAGCCTGTGGTCCTACAGCACATGCTCTGCAACAAGAGAAGCCACTGCAATGAGAAGCCCGCACACCGCAACAGAGAGGAGCGCCCACTCACCGCAACTAGAGAAAGCCCATGCGTAGTAACGAAGACCCAACACAGCCAAAAATAAATTAAGTAAATAAATTTTTTTAAATGATGTTTCTATACTAAGATTTCTATGTTTAAAAATCTTCCGATATCTAGATGAATAATTAAACATGCAACTAGTTATTTGGCTATAATTATTAAACAGTCATTTAAAATTATTTATTCATCAATATTTGTTTCAATACCATATGCAGGCAACACAGGAGATATAAAGAGTAATAAAATTGCACGTCTGCCCTAAAGAAGCTTAGAATCTATTAATATAAAAAGGACAATGCATACTTTATAATAATAAAATAATTATCATATAACTTGTGGAATATATGCCATAAGAGGGAAGAAGATCAGTACCAGCTGGGTGATGAGGAATGGCTTAATGGAGATGCAGCATTTGAGTTGGGTCTCGAAAGATGAAAATTATTTGATATGAACAAAATGAAGAGTGAAAAATAGCAGCATTCAGAAGCATGAAATATTCGCAGAGGCATAAAGTTGGGAAATTTTAAAGCCTGTTTGGGGGATGCCATATATTCTACTTTAACTATATCCAAAATATAAACAGGAAATGTTCCCAGGAAAGTAAATTTAGGCTCACATTTGGAGGCTTGCATTGGCTGACTGCACAGACAATCATAAGGAATTCAAAGAGTAGAGTCGTTTGTAAAAGGAATGCAATTAATTCCATTTTTAGACACTAAGGGCACAAAGTCATATGGGCTGAACCTCACCAAAGTAGAAGATAAAATGATTTACCAGGACCAGAGGTAAATTTGATTAGAGAGGAGAATAGAACAGAAGAATTGCTACGAAAATGTCATAATGGCTCTGCAATAGCAAGGGCCCAGCTGAGATTACACAGCATAAATGGATATTGGACCCAACAGCACTATTTTGTCATTTTATCCAACAAAGTTGGAACAGAGAAATGGGTGATGTGAGTAACTTATCATTGATAATGGATATGTCAGAAAGCCAAGACTGCAAAGAATTTTAGGATGCCACAGAAAATACTGAAGAGATACAAGAGGGCCAGCCTGGTTACGAAGGCAAGTGAATACTCTGGATCAATGGCCTGACAGAAGAGTGACAAGCCCACAATATGAGGATCACAAAAGGGAGGAAAAGAAAGAATAGGCATAAGGGAGGAGAAAACACGGTTGTAGCCAGACAGAGGAAGAATCACAGACCAGATACTGGTCACAGAGCATTATTTCATTACGATAGATTTCAAAGTATGTGTATGTCAATGCTCAGGACTAAACTGCCAGTTTTTATTTGAAGTGAAAAAAGCAGAAGAAATACTCAGAGAAGATGAAAGGTTTTCTCAAGGCACAATGGAAGAAACTAGTAGAGGATGAGGAGGGGAGGCAGTAGGCTAGAGCAGTTGTGAAAAGAGCTGAAATGGAAAAAATATATATTCCATAAGAGGCAGATAAGGCCCTGACTGTCACAGAGATGAAGGAAGATGTAAGATCCAAGAAGAGAGCTGCAAAATTGTTTTACTTGGGTTTGGAGACTCGACTAATTCTGGTGGACCAACTGAAATGTGGGTGTATTTGTTTGTTAGGGCTGCTGTAACAAAGTACCACAAACTGGGTGGCTTAAACAACAGAAACTTACTGTCTCAAGGTTCTGGAGGTTAGAAGGTTGAGATGAAGGTATGTTCAGGGTTGGTCCTTTCTGAGGACTGTGAGGGAGAATCTGTTTCATGCCTCTCACCTAGCTTCTGCTGGTTTGTTGGCAATCTTTGGCATTCCTTGGCCTATAGAAACATCACCCTGATCTCTGCCCTTCATATTCTTATGGAGTTCTCCCTGTGTGTGTGAGCCTGTGTACAAATTTCTCCATTTTGTAAAAACACCAAGTCATATTTGATCAGGGGCCTGCCCTACTCCAGCTTGATCTTATCTTAATTACATTTGCAACCACATTATTTCCAAATAAGGTCCCATTGGGAGGTACTGGGGTTTGGGGTTTTTTTTTTAATAGTTGTTCACATAATTCGTTAGATCTTTTTCTTTTTGGTTGCGCCAGATCTTGGTTGCAGCAGGCGTGCTCCTTAATTGCGGCTCGCAGGCTCCTTAGTTGCAGTTTGCTGGCTCCTTAGTTGTGGCGTAAGAACTCTTAGTTTTGGCATGCATGTAGGGTCTAGTTCCCTGACCAAGGATCGAATCCAGGCTCCCTGCATTGGGAGCGTGAAGCCTTAACCACTGTGCCACCAGGGAAGTCCCCTGGGGGATTTTTAAAGCTTCGAAATATGAATTTTGGGGCAATACAAGTCAACCCATGATAGTAGACTTAGCAAAATATTTGTGGAATTGGAGCTGTGAGATCCAGTCTCCCTAGGGGCTATGTTTGGTCTGGATGTCTTCTCACAGTTTCCACTAATGGAGAAGAAACAGGTAAAGGTGAGTTTCTGCATGTTTGACCTCATGCAGACAAAGCCTTTGGATAACTGACTACAGTATTTGCTTTTTGTCTGTTTAGACATTCATATATTCATAAACACAACCTGAGTGCATATAACTGTCTGCTAAAATGACTATATACAAGTCATTCAAATGCAAAGTCTGCAAGTGGGAATAATGTAAAGGATGGCAAATTTGTAGTATGATAATCCACAAGACGAGCATTACCATATTATCCTGAATTCCCATGGTGCTCTCTCTGTAAAACTAAAGGAAGAGTTCAGCCTCAGGCCACAAGACAATCAATATGAGGTTGATGAACCACAATTAAAACATGTCAAGATCTAAAAGTTATTGAAGACAAATCGTCCTTCAATGAAGATGTTTCTCAGAGAGAATAAATGATAGTCCTGGGAGAGCAGAAATCAGTTCTGGAAAGGTCTTAGCCTACTAATCCTTCAGGAAAAGCTGGCAACATTCAAAATGCTAAGATTGTCAGCAATCTAGAAAAATACTCACCTTGTATAGCTTTGGTTTTCCAAGGAATCTCTCAAAAGTAAGATCTAAGAATCTAATGATAAGAAAACTTGCCCTTTAGTGTTCAAAAAAATAATAAAAAGGCTACAGTGAAAAATTTATACAAAACGTCATGATCTATGAAACTATTGTTTCAAGTACACATGGAGAATGATATGAAAGATTTTACTTTGATTTTTTTATTTCCATCTTTTTAATTATTCCTCATTTTGTGATCTGTGTGATTAATTTGAAAGGTGCTCATTATATATGCAATTTAGCTTTTAGGAAAAGAGTCAAAGCAAAATGAGCATAAAATACTCTACCCCTTCACTTCTCACCTGGATTACACCCACCTATTCATTTTTAGATCTAAGCTGATTTCCCACTACCACCCTTGCCCCCACTTTAAGTAAGTTTCCTTGAACTTTTCCTTTAAAATAGTAGAGTTCCAACTTGCATATGTAATTTGTGAAAACTGTTTAATTCCTGCCTCTCTACACTAAATTCTAAACTTCACCAGACCAGGGATGATGTCCTTCTTGCTCCCACTGTATCCCCAGGCTAAATAGGTATTCCACAAAAGAATAAGATTTGTGAATGAATAAAGACTGTAAGGTAGAAAAAGTAAACAGTAAACAATATTTAGTCTAAGCTGCTTAACATAGTTCTGATAACAGAGGGAGGATAATAGCATACCTACTTTATGATACTTTGTACACATCTACTTTTTCCTACATCTTTCATCATTTTCAGGCCTTCAGTTGCCCCAGGGAATGGAGGAGTCCATACTAGGGCTACTTAGGAGAAGCTTTGGCACCATCATCACTCCCTCACTAGGAACCAAGGATTCCACTCAAACAGCCAACTGCAGAGTTTTCACACAACCCCAAAATGTTGCGATCCCCCACTGGAGGAACAAAAAGGAAGAGGAAACCTCTTTTTCCAGATCTTAGTACCTAAGTGTTTAAAAACAGATGGGATGCCCACTAATTATAGAAGGGACACAGAGACAATGTTCACCAACACCTAGAATAATGGAAAACAAGCTTTGTTCTACTACTTAGAGATATAAAATAGAAAAATAATCTCTTATTACAGATTCATGTAATTTTTGTCTGGATAAGTTTTCGACTAATGAAATGCCTTTCTCTGTAATTGAAATGAATCATTCATTTCCTATGGAAACATCCTACTTAACATCCTATGCATACACAGTGAATTTCAAAACTTCATTTCCCCTAAAGAGAGTGATTTAATATTTATACACCCGCCCACACACACAGTTTTTTCTTTTCTATATAGTACAGTTTGGAAACTTAGAAAAACATTTTTATATATCATGGTTCTGCTCTAATCACTCTCTAGGTACCAGGAAAACTACTTTTCCAGCTGTGAGGAGAAAAACAAATGTTTAAGGAAAACATCTGGTCTAAAGTGAGCAGTTCATGTTCTATGGAGGCATATAGGACCTTGGTAATGCAAATACACTACTCTATGGTTATGGAGGGGTGGGATGGAGCAGAAATACTGATCTGGTATGTAAAATGGAACAGTATTAACCAAAGGCCTATAGTAATATTTGCATTCAGATAATGAACAAGTTAGTTGTAATTATAAATGAGTCATATTTGATATAGTACTTGTAATAGTCTATGAAATTTTAAAGTATTGTTTATAATGTATATTCCATTTAATTGTCAAAAAGTTTTAGGACAGGTTATAATAAAAACACATCATAAGTATACAGGTCATTAAATATGAAAATAAGAGCTATCATAAATCTTGAAAATGAAAGATATTTGCAGAATAATGGTTGAAAAATAAGATAATTACTACAACTTGAACACAATTTGACTTGAGCATACTTGCAGACAATGCAAAAATGGAAACTTAATTGGATGTTCAGTTATTTCACCCCTTATATAAAGCAGACGTTGAATCATAATTCATTGAAAACATTTCTAATAGTAGCTAAGCTAATAAAGTCCAAATACCTACTTCTGAGTGATCTAAGGGATAGAACTGAAAGACCATAGAAAACTGTCATTCAAAAATTGCTTTAAACCAAGGAAAACTCAGTTCCAGGTACACCTTACTCAGAAGTTCATTCAAAAATTGCTTTAAGCCAAGGAAAACTCAGTTCCAGGTACACCTTACTCAGAAGTAAGACATGGAAAATAGATCAAAGTACAACTACTCTGGTTGAAGAAGGAATAGAGGAGGACTAGGACCCTATCTTTCAGTAATCCCTCTTTACTTTACCCCCCTACCCCATCTCTGGTCAGCTCCAATGATCAGGCAGACCTCCTCAGAGCACTTTTCAAAACCCACTGCCCTAGAAAAATTGGTTGGCTAACTAGTCCTTCTATCAACTATCCTTTGACAGGTTCTGAGTAGTCATCAGTTCAAGCTTAGGCTCCATGGTGAGAGTCTAGAGTACAGATGAACTGTGTTGTTGCAAAAAAAAAAAAAAAATTTCACATGCAAGATACACATAATAGGGGAGCAGGTATCCCATTGGAAATGGTTATGAACAGGCTGCAAAAGATACGTGTTTCTAGAGAGCCCCTCCCCCAACCCCTTCCTGGAACAAAATAAATCAGAATCAAAGAAGTTTCCCTGGTAGTTTTCATGAGTTTGTGAAGGAGTTTTAAAAAATCTACTTAAAAAAGTAAAATATGCATTTTCCCTAAATTTATAAGACATTTCTTATTATTGCTGAAAATTTAGAAAACTCAGAGAGCACAAAGAAAAAAGTGCTCTATAACCTTACTTTCCCAGAGGAAACCAACGATAACATTTTATTATGTTTCCTTTCTATCTTTTTTGTATGCATTGACACAAACTTTGAAAAAAGATTATGCTGAATATGCTTCTTAGAAATCTGTTATTTTTACATACTACATCATAAGTATTTTTGTACTCTAGTCAATGTTTTCCCACAGGATCATTTCTCATGGCCTTGTGTTACTTGTATGGTTGAAACAATTTTGCAAATATCCAATAGTTGGCCATGTAGATTGCCTATACAGTTTCTATATTATCAATTGTATTGCAATCACATCCTTAGGAATACATCTTTTCCTAAATTCATGACTATTTTTTTAGAAATAGAATTGCTGAGTCAAACAACAAACCATTTTTAAGTCCTTTGATACCCATACCCAGTTTACCCTCAGACAAAAGTAAACAACAGTTGCCCTCTGGAACTAGAATAGCTCTTCAGAATTGTCCTGAGTTGGGCTGAGATGCTTAGGAATTTATGCATCCACACTGATCAACCACTGGATGTGGACCATGTAAGGAAGGAATGTTACTTTGGATGAGGCTTTCTTCTGCTAAGGCAATCCTCGAATCCCTGCAGATAAGACAGCCCCAGAAACTGAAACAACAATGCTTCATTGAAGGAGGATCTGAGCCTTGCATAATGTCCCCCCACACTGACATCACCAGTACTGTATGAGAGTGCCTGGTTCACCTCACTTTGATGCCACATGCTATCATTAGTTATTTCATCTTTCTTGTTTGAAAGGTGAATAACGGTATCTTGTTTGTTGGTGATTTTTAAATTTTTTATGAATTGCCAATTTATGGTATTTGCCCATTTTTCTATACAGGTGATTTGCCAAGGGGGAGGTTGATTTGTTCTTTTTTAAAAAGCTCTTTGTATACTAAGAATACTAAACCTCCCATAAGCAATGCAAATATTCTTTCTCAGTCTGTAATATTTATATTCGATTTTTAATGGTATTTGACAACAGAAGCTTTTAGTTTATATGGTCAAATATTTTTATCTTTTTTCTTTATGATTTCTGACTTGAGAGTTATGCTTAGAAAGATCTTCTCCACCCCAAGATTATATCAGTATTGATCTGTATTTTTTAACAATTATGTACATACATATATATACTATATATGTATATAAATATATAATGCTTAATTTATCTGGAAATTCTTGGCATATACATATGTAAGGTAAGGAAATTATCTTTTCCCAAATAGTCAACTGTCCCAACATCATTTATTCAATAATCTATCTTTTCTTTGATGTTTTGAAATGCCATTTTTATCATGTTCTAATTTCTGAATATACTAATATCCAATGGATTTTTAATCACTGGAAAATGATTCTTGAAAAAATGCTCTCCAATGTGTGACACTGCATAGGATAGTGCTGTATATAAACATTTTAGTCAAAGTTTCCTACCATTTCTCAAAAAAGAATAGTGTGATATAAGGAAATTAAACTAAATATTAATAGGAACATAATTTTCAATTTTGAATGATGACTTTTAATTATGTCCAGCAACTGTTTTACCTATAAAATGCTAATATCATTTAGAATCCTTGTACACCACTTGGGCACATTTTGTTTTAACAGCTGAGATCATTCTCTATTACTCTGACCCATGAGATTAAATCCTATTAAAAGTAATTCACATTAGCATCATTAAGAAGATAATCCTATTTGGCCTACATACAGTTCATTTCTTTCTTTCTTCTTTTTTTTTTATAACAATGCAACTTAGCTGTGCGTTTCTTTTCACTAAAAATGAAACAGAAAGATAAAGGTGCTAATCTAGAAAATACTGTCTCTATCACTCTCACTGCTTTTACATCAAGCATTCAAAAGTGTGGTTTTCATTGCAGCCTATCTGTATACAAAAAATTAGATAATAAAATGGAAGCAAGACATCATTTAAAAAAACAATTTAGCTACTGAAATTCTATCCCATGAAGATAGTCACACTCTGCCTTTTACCTAAATGATGATGCTCAGTCTTCTTATATATTGAATGCTTCAGTTGCGGGGGAAGAACCCTGACCTCGTGCCTTGGGTCACCTGGAGGAGTCTGAGAGGTGTCACCAATCTCTCACATGTCTCATGGTTCCTCAGTGAAACGAAAAATTATTCTGGCCCACTCTACTAAAATATTAACTCTGCAGTTGGTTCAATATTAGTGCTCTTTACCCAAATAAAACATAATTCCCAGTGCAATAAATTCTTGAAATGAAATTTAAAAGATGCTTCAGATATGCTTGCTTAGTACTTTTACTCCGGTGAAAATGTGTGGGATAATCAAGTCCATATTTCCATGTACATTATACCAGCTCCTGTCTACATTATCGCATGCTAAGAATACATAACTAAAATCATATGGAAATCTCCACAAATGATACGGTGGTTATCCGGTGGGAGGGGTGCAGGAATGAAGAGGAGAAAATTTGACCAATTACTTTCAGATAAACTGAAATGTCTTTATTTGCATCACAGACAGAAGTGTGGTGCTGGTAAAGGCACAAGATGAGACGTCAGCTCTGAACTCAGGCATCTTCTTTCCCATTCCCCGCCCTCCCAAGCAGCCCAAAATTCACCCCCACAAAATACACTTGCTTCCTCTACTGTTGTATCAAAAGGAAGAAGCTTTCTCCTGCAAAAACCTGTCCTTCCTGTGTGCTCTACACGGTGCCTCGGCAAGGGACTTACTCCAATATTTATTCTCTCTTCCTCCTCACCCTTCTCTTTTCATGAGCTTCCTGCTTTTGGCCTATAATACTCATGCCCTCACTACTTCTAATTGATCACGTATTATTTCTCTCCTTCAAGCTTCTGTATTCTGACTCATTTTCTCACCTACTTTTTCTTCAATTCACTAAAATCTGTCTTCTGTCTTTAGCACACCACTGAAACTGTTCTTGCTAAAGATCTAAATACCAAGCCCAATATATTATTTTCAGCCCTTGTATTATCTGTTCTCTTTGTTACATTAAACACTGGTAACTACGTGTTTCCTAACATTTTCTCCAACCTCTCCATAAGGACTCTCATCCCTAATTCTTTGGCTTTTTTGCTCACTGCTCAGCTGCTTGGATGATTCCTCTTCTTCTACCTGCCCTTCATACTGTAATGTACTGAGGTTTTTGCACCAGGCACTATTTTCTCCTACACACATTCCTGCCATCTATTCCATGATGTCAAGCAGCTGTACACTTATGAATCCCAAATCTCAATATCGAATCCAAATCTATCTCCTAAGCCTTAGACTACCAAATAGCTCCACAAGAGAGTTGATTACCTGCCCATTTGAGTCTACATGAAGATGTAACAAACTATGCAGTTTTAACTCCATAAGGTATAGAATTCAAAGTATAAGCACCTAATTCACGTCATTAAATTCATAATGCTAACGTGTGTCTCGCTATAACTGGAAAAAATGCTTCTCCTACTCTGAAGAAGAGATTTTTTTTTTTTTACTCTGCCTAACACCACACAATTACTTTGACTTAAGGGAAACAGAACATAAATAAATGGTGATGTGAGATAATACATAAAATTTAATAATTGAATAATTCCAGATGCATTAGGTAGGAGCTCTCATTTGCATATTTTTCCAATTGCTATTTTCAGCTTTCTTAAATTGGTAGGGTCACCTACCCTACACTTGGTAACAATACACTATGTTTTTAATGTATATGAGTATAAATGTTTGAATTAGTTAAAATGTCACCAAAAGACCAGATTCTGTCTTGTAGATAACAGGGCTTGAGATGACTTCATTATCTAAAAATAACCACAGTAGAGTTTACTGCAACAAAAATTGATACACAATTCTCCATAAATGTATTGTACAGGAGCCTTAGATGTTGATCATGCCTTCTTGGTATAAATGAAGGCTGAAAGTATCTTTGGAAAACATAAATAAAATCATATCACTCTCCTGTTCAAAACCCTGAGAATAGAATCCAAAGCCCTTGTAACAGCCTACAAGGCTCTACACAATCTGCACCACTCCCTCCCATCAACCCATGCCACCTCCAGCGTCTCATCTCCTACCATTCCTTCCCTAAATCTGTGTTCCAGCCTAATTGACTTCTTTGCTGTTCCTGCAACAGACCATGGACATGCTCTCCTAAGGGCCTTGGCTCTGCCTAGAAGGTTCTTTCCCCAGATATAGGTAAATCTTCTCTACTTCCTACATCTTTCTGCAAACCAAGGTGCAAATCCCAGCACCACCCACCACCATTTCTATGACTCTACCATGTTTACCTATCCCTTCTTCTATCCCAGTCTCTTTTTCTGTAGATATGAAATAATACCACATACCTGGGCCTTTGTTCTTATGGTTCTCTTTGCTCAATAACCATTACACCCAGATTTCTGCTTAGGTCTACCTCATTTCCTTCAGGACTCTGCTTACATTTTTTTCTTTATCAGAAACCTTCTTTGGTCATCCCATATAAAACAGCATACATATCACCCCCTTTGTCTTCCATCTCACTTTACTCTGCTTTATTTCTCTTCAGAGCACTTTTTAACCACCTCCCATATTGTCTACTTACTCATTTGCTTATGGTCTGTCGTCCCTCACTAAAACAAAAAGTTCCTTTTTGATACTTTCATCTGTTTTGTTCATTGTTGTAACCCAGCATCTAGAATTGTGTCTGGCAAATACTCAGAGGTTAACAAATACGTATTTGTTGAACAAGTTAAAGAATGAAAGAACATGCATTTCACTCAAGGTGAATTCATTCTGTAAATTAATCAGAGGGATTATTTCTGAAATACTACATGGCTTTCAATATGACCCAAGTTTCTCCTATATTACACAATATATATATATGGAGAATGGTAGCCTTTACTTCAGCATGACTCACACTGTGTATGCTCACAAGATAAACTAGGGATGTAGCAAAATAAACACCAATCTAGATAATGCTGGCCCTCAGAGTAATTACAGAGCAGTTCAGAAATAATACATTTTAATCATCTACAATAATGAAATTATCTAACAACCTTCTGAAACCTCTACTCCATCTGTGTGTGTGAATGGTTTGGGGCATTAAATCCAAACTGAAGGATATCTGATATGATTATAAAAGCCAATGCAGGGATCTGCATTTATCGGCTCAAGAACTAAAACGATCATTGTTCCCATGCTAAGACCAGTTTTATTTCTTGTCAGCAGGTCTATTCATTGTTTTCTATGAAGCCGCCCTAAGAGATTACATATCTTTAAGTAACAGACTCGTTTTAATGAACTCTTTTCCATATTTAAAATGGCCCTACTACATATGTCTGCATCAAAGAGCCAAAGGAATTTAATCATCTCCAAGATTACATGCAAATGCAAATTTTTATGTTGGGGATTCTGTTTTATATTGGAAATATATCCTTCCTTGAGACCACTTCTTTCTCTGGAAATCATTCCTTGGCGAAAACAATATGAATTCCCTAGCTGCTTTCTCAAGCAGGAAATATATAAAGTTCAAATTAAACAGTGTAAAAAAAGACCAACTTTATTAGATTATTAAAATAGATAACCTCAAAAATAGATTTTCTGGTAAAATGCTAAAAATATTTTATATTAACTAAATCTATTAACTAACATATATTAAATTTTTGTCAGGTTATTTTTTTCTATTCAGTGTAACTATGGGTATATCTCATTTTATTGCACTTCACAGAGAGTGCTTTTTTTTTTACAAATTGAAGCTCTGTGGTAACCTTGCCTGGAGCAATCTATTGGCACCATTTTTCCAACAGCATTTGCTCATTTCATGTCTCCGCGTCACATTTTGGTAACTCTCAGGATATTTCAAACTTTTTCATATTAATATATTTGTTTTGGTGATCTGTGATCAGTGATTTTTGATGTTACTATTGTAATTGTTTTCAGGCACCACAAATCACACCCATATAAGACAGTGAACTTAACTGATAAAACGTGTGTGTTCTGACTGCTCCATTGACAGGCTAATCCCATCTCTTTCCTGCTCCTCAGGCCTCCCTATTCCCTGAGACACTATAATATTGAAATTAGGCCAGTTAATTACCCTACAATGGCCTCTAAGTGTTCAAGTGAAAGGAAGAGTCAACCAATGTGACAAACTTCATTGTTGTCTTACTTAAGAAATCACCACAGCCATGCCAACCTTCAGCCGCCACCACCCTGATCAGTCAGGAACTAGCAATAAAAAGGCAAGACCCTCCACCAGCAAAAAGATTACCACTCACTGAAGGCTCAGATTTTGGTTAGCAATTTTTAGCAAGAAAGTATTTTTTAATTAAGGAGTGTACATTTTTTGACATAATGCTATTGCACATGTAATAGACTACAGTATAGTGTAAACATAACCTTTATATGCACTGGGAAACCAAAAAATTCATGTGAATCCCTTTATTGTGATATTCACTTTATTGCAGTGGTCTAGAACCTTAGTATCTCCAAGGTATGCCTTTATTCAAAATCCTTATAATATATTGCAAGATTCTAAAGGAGTAGATTAGGATTGGGTATTTTACAATAGGCTTAGTCTGTAAAGAAAATATAGGAAAGAAAAATGATTTTCATATTCACATGAAATAGAGCAATATAGTACAATTGCAACTCTACACTATATTAATATATACAATGTGTTTCCAAACTGCTATGTCTGTATGTAAAGTTGGCTTTCACAATATGAAGCCACTGTCAAACATATCACTTTTATGCTGAAGATGGTGTAAAGAAAATAAATCAAGCCCAAATCAAATGAAACTCTATTCCATTCTTTCCCTCCAGGAATATCAGAATTCATTTAACTATCCATTTGTCCTAATGAAATCTTCTGCTGTACTCATAATGCAGGTGAGCTGAGCAGCATCCCCAATTTGATCTGCTCTCACAAACCAGAACAAACTACCAGAATGGTGAAACAGAAAGCACTGCAGATCTGGTTACACCCTGGCTCCTCAGCCAACTATATGGTTTGATTCTGTTTCTTCATGTGGAACATGTAGGAAATAAACCAGAGGGCTTCTAAGGGTAAAGAAGAGAGAGAGTTTGTTTCTTCAATGATTGCAGCAATAACGTTTCTCTAAAAGTACAGAAGAGAATTTTAGAGCTATTGAGATCTAGAGATTGTTAAAGTGGGAGATTTGATGCTGTTATCCACTCCCTGCTTCCAGAACTTGTATCAAAGTTTTTGTTATAAAATCTGATGATGTCATACCTCTGGTTAAAAGTTTTTGCTTCTCCACTTGCTTAATGGCTGATCTGGACATCCTTATACTTAGCACTAGAGACAAAGATCCATGCAATTTGGTCCACTGAACCACTGGTGCCCCATTCCCTACCATGCCTTTCATTCTTTTCATACATCCCAGGAGACGATATCCTAAGAAGTTCTACACATCTGTACATATGGTTCCTCCACCTTCAGTGTCGTTATTCCCTTTTTCCCTTGGCAAACTCCCACCTAGAGGGATGGTCCCCATTGAGTACTTACAACTATTTATTGATATTTCTATCACAACCTTTATTACACTGTACTGTAATTTCCCTTTTAAAGTCTGTCTTACTCACTAAACCATTTCTTTTTGTGGGAAAGAGATCATGTCTTACTTATCTTTGTGTTGCAAGTGCCCAGTACCACGCCTGGCATGTAATGAGTGTTCTACAAGTATGTGCTTTATATGGAACTGTATAGATTTAGGCAATGAATAATAACTGCTATGAGCTAGCTCAGTTGCTGCCTGATGTTAATACAGTGACCTAAAAGCTACAAAAACATCCCCAGCATACATAATATTCCTCTTCATAATAAGTATAAGGGTGAAAGGTTTCCTCAGTCAGAAAAAAATTAGCACATCCTTCACTATGCATTTTTTTAAAAGAGCAAAGAGTAGTTATCAACAGAAATTTATTCATAAACGCTTGTGTTTGTTCCAAATGGATGAAACAACTTTACAGAGCATGCTGAGTTTTGAGAAATTTGGAAAGTTTGAGAGGTCAGTTTTCCCCACAAAAAATCTGCCTCAGGACATCCTTTGTCACTTGCAAGCTCCTTTGAGCCTCACCATTTGCTTGCATATGAGGTTAAAATATAACTGAAAAGGCTCTCTCTGCAAAGTTAATAAACTCAAGTAAAGACTGGCTGGTGATTAGGGAAAAAATGACTATAAATCTGGTGTGTTTAAATTTATTGACACATACTGTTAATTATTGCAGTAGTAGGAGCAGCACCAAACTATTTTGGGAAGAGCATCCTATAAGCAAAAAGTTCTTGTTCTGAAATGGTTCTGCAAAATCAAAATAGACGATTTTTAGAGAGCCCAGAAATAAATCAATGCATCTACAGTCAACTAATCTTCATCAAGGGTGCCAAAATGAGGAAAGAACTGTCTCTCCAATCAATGGTGTTGGGCAAACTTGATATCCCCATGCAGAAGAATGATATTGGACACTTATCTCACACCATATCAAAAAATAAATGCAAAATTGAATAAAGACCTAAACCTAAGACCTAAAACTGTAAAACTACTAGAAGAAAACATAGACAAAAAGCTTACTGATGTTAGTTTCGGCAATGATTTTTTGAATGTGACACCAAAACCACAGGCAACAAAAGCGAAAGTAGACAAATGATATTGCATCAAACTAAAAAGCTTCTGCAGCTCTCAGCCTTAGCACCATCTTCTTAGAAACCTTTGCATCATGAGAGCCAAGTGGAGGGAGAAGCAAATGCACAGGCTGAAGTGCAAAAGAAGAAAGATGAGGCAGAGCTCCAAAGTAAACTGCTAGCCTATGCACCTATGGAAGAGACAGGAGCAACAATATGGAAAGCTGGAGGCCAGGAACACAGGTAGAAATTGCTGGACTGGATGCTACTATCTAGAATTGTCTCATTGAATCTAGCACATCCATTGCCATCTGATCCTTGTGACCGACCACCTCTGAAAGACCTACCTTGCTTATACCAAAACAGTCCCTTTTGGTCCTTTGCTCTGGACTTGGTGACATTCTGGGCTACTTCTGTTCTCAGTTGTGGCTGACTATAACATGTGTACAATAAATCATCTCTTCTGCTGCCTTAGCTGAAGAATAAATAAATAAATAAGCTTCTCCACAGCAAAGGAAAAAATCAACAGATTGAAAAGTCAACCTACAGAAGAAAATATTTGTAAACCATATACCTGATAATGGATTAATATCCCAAATATGTAAGGAATTCATCCAAAAATCAAATAACCCAATTTAAAATGGCAAAAGGCCTGAACAGATATCTATCAAAAAAGACATACAAATGGCCAACAGATTTATGAAAAGGTGCTCAACTTCACTAATCATCAGGGAAATGCAAAGCAAAACCACAATGAAATATTACTTCATTCCTGTTAGAATGGCTATTATCAGAAAGATGAAAGACATGTATTGGCAAAGATGCAGAGAAAAGTAACCCTTGTATGCTGTTACTGAGAATGTAAGCTGGTATAGCCATTATGGAAAACAGTGGGAAGGTTTCTCAAAAAATTAAAAATAGTACTAACTTATGATCCAGAAATCCTACTTCTGGCTATATATCCAAAAACAAAAAAAAGAAAGAAAGAAAGAAAGAAATCAGTATCTCAAAGAGGTATCTGCACTCCCATGTTAATTTCAGCATTATTCACAATAGCCAAGATATGGAAACAACCTGTCTGTGGATAAATGGAAAAAGAAAATGTGGTATGTACATACAATGGAATATCGTTCAGCCTTTAAAAAGAAGGAAATCCCACTATTTGCAGCGACACAGATGAGCCTGTAGGACATTATGCTAAGTGAAATCAGCCAGATGCAGAAAGACAAATATTGCATAATCTCAATTATATGTGGAATCTAAAATAGTCAATCTCATGGAAGAAGGAATAGAATGGTGGCTACCAGGAGCTGGGGAAAGGGGAAAATGGAGAGACATTGGTTAAGGAGTACAAAATTTCAGTTATGTAGGATTAATAAATTCTGGAGATCTAATGCACAACAATGTGACTACAGTTAACAATACTTTACTGTATACTCGAAATTTGCTAAGATGATAGATTTAAAGTGTTCTCATCTCACACACACAGTAAAGAAAATGGTAATTATCTGAGGTGACAGATACGTTAATGATCTTGATTGTGGTGGTAATTTCACAGCATATACATTATGTATATCAAATCATAACTGTATACCTCAAATATATACAATTTTTAATTTTCCAATATATCTCAAAAAAAATCAAAATGAATTCTATATCATTTTTTTGGTCACTTCCTAAACAAAGACAGAATTATGTATATTATAAAAGTCAGCATTTTACAGTCTTTTCAATATCTGAATCAATTCAATCTGCTAAAAATAAAAGAAAATGTTTTCCTATAAAAACTCCTATATGGACTGCACGTGTTACAAAGAACATAATATAATGTCTATCTAATAACTTACATTTATTGAACACATACCATGTGCCAGGCCTAAATTGCTTGTCATGTAATAACTCAATCAACATAACCATCTTCTAGGTAGGAATTATGATTTTAATTTTTCACTTGAGGAGACTGAAGCACAGAGAGACTACATAATTTTTCATATCACCTGACTTGTTAGGGTCAGAGCTACATTACAAATCCAGAACCAACACTTGTAATCATATCACCTCATTCTTCAACACTGGACTACACTAACTTCTATACAAGAGCAATTTTAAAAAGTAAATAACTGCTTTTATTCTTCCATTTTTAAGAAAATGTTTAGGAGGCGGAAGATGGCGGAAGAGTAAGACGCGGAGATCACCTTCCTCCCCACAGATACACCAGAAATACATCTACACGTGGAACAACTCCTACAGAACACCTACTGAAGGCTGGCAGAAGACCTCAGACCTCCCAAAAGGCAAGAAACTCCCCATGTACCTGGGTACGGCAAAAGAAAAAACAGAGACAAAAGAATAGGGACGGCACCTGCACCAGTGGGAGGGAGCTGTGAAGGAGGAAAAGTTTCCACACTCTAGGAAGCCCCTTCGAGGGCGGAGACTGCGGGAAGCGGAGGGGGGAGCTTCGAAGCTGCGGAGTGCACAGCAACGGGTGCGGAGGGCAAAGCAGGGAGATTCCCGCACAGAGGATCGGTGCCGACCGGCACTCACAAGCCCGAGAGGCTTGTCTGCTCACCCGCCGGGGCGGGCGGGGCTGAGAGCTGAGGCCGTAGCGCAGGGAGAGGACTGGGGTTGGCGGCTTGAACATAGCCTGAAGGGGTTAGTGCACCACAGCTAGCCGGGAGGGAGTCCGGGGAAAAGCCTGCACCCGCAGAAGAGGCAGGAGACTTTTCCTTCCCTCTTTGTTTCCTGGGGCGTGAGGAGAGGGGTTTAAGAACGCTGCTTAAAGGAACTCCAGAGACGGGCGCGAGCCGCGGCTAAAAGCGCGAACCCCAGAGACGGGCGCGAGCCGCGGCTGAAAGCGCGGACCCCAGAGACGGGCGCGAGCCGCGGCTGAAAGCGCGGAATCCAGAGACGGGCGCGAGCCGCGGCTGAAAGCGCGGAATCCAGAGACGGGCGCGAGCCGCTGCTGAAAGCGCGGAATCCAGAGACGGGCGCGAGCCGCGGCTGAAAGCGCGGAATCCAGAGACGGGCGCGAGCCGCGGCTGAAAGCGCAGAATCCAGAGACGGGCGCAAGCCGCGGCTAAAAGCGCGGACCCCAGAGGCGGGCGGGAGACGTTAAGGCTGCTGCTGCCGCCACCGAGGGGCCTGTGTGCGAGCACAGGTCACTCTCCACACCCCTCTTCCGCGGAGGCTGTGCAGCCCGCCACTGCCGGGTTCCCGGGATCCAGGGACAACTTACCCGGGAGAGCGCACAGCGCGCCTCAGGCTGGTGGAAAGTCACGCCGGCCTTTGCCACCGCAGGCCCGCCCCGCACTCTGTGCCCCTCCGTCCCCGCCGGCCTGAGTGCGCCAGAGCCCCCAATCAGCGGCTCTTTTAACCCCATCCTGTCTGAGCAAAAAACAGACGCCCTCCAGCGATCTACACGCAGTGGCAGGGCCAAATCCAAAGCTTAGCCCTGGGAGCTGTGAGAACAAAGAAGAGAAAGGGAAATCCCCCCCAGCAGCCTCAGAAGCAGCGGATTAAAGCTCCACAATCAACTTGATGTACCCTGCATCTGTGGAATACCTGAATAGACAACCAATCATCCCAAATTAAGGAAGTGGACTTTAGGAGCAAGATCTATGATTTTTTCCCCTTTCCTCTTTTTGCGAACGTGTATGTGTATGGTTCTGTGTGAGATCTTGTCTGTACAGTCTTGCTTCCACCATTTGTCCTAGGGTTCTATCCGTCCATGTTTTTTTTTTAATTTTTTTCTTAATAATTAATTTTAATAACCTTATTATACTTTACCTTCGTTCTTTCTTTCTTTCTTTCCGTCCTTCCTTCCCTCCTTTAGACAACGAATCATCCCAAATTGAGGAGGTGGTCTCTGACAGCAAGATTTAGGATTTTTCCCCATTTACCTCTTTTAGTGAGGGTGTATGTGTATGCTTCTGTGTAAGATTTTGTCTGTATAGCTTTGCTGCCAACATTTGTCCTAGGTTCTTTCCGTCCCTTTTTTTTTTTTTTCTAAATAAGAAGTTTTTAATTCAATAACTTTATTATACTGTATTTTATTTTTACTGTATCTTCTTTCTTTCTGTCTTTTTTCCTTCTTTCCCTCCTTCCTTCCCTCCTCCCTCCCTCCCTCCCTTCTTTCCTTCTTGCCTTCTTTCCTTCTTTGCTTCTTTCTTTCTTCCTTCCTTCCTACCCTCCTTTCCTTCTTTCTTTCCTCATACTTCTACTAATTCCCTCTACTTTTTCTCCCTTTTATCCTGAGCCTGTGGATGAAAAGCTTTTGGTGCTCCAGCCAGGAGGCAGGGCTCTGCCTCTGAGGTAGGACAGCCAACTTCAGGACACTGATCAACAAGAGACCTCCCAGCTCCACATAATATCAAACAGCGAAAATCTCCCAGAGACCTCCATCTTAACACCAGCACCCAGCTTCACTCAACGACCAGCAAGCCACAGTGCTGGAAAACCTATGCCAAACAACTAGCAAAACAGGAACACAACCCCACCCATTAGCAGAGAGGCTGCCTAAAATCATAATAAGGCCACAGACACCCCCAAACACACCACCAGACGTGAACCTGACCACTAGAGAGACAAGATCCAGCCTCATCCACCACAACACAGGCACTAGCCCCCTCCACCAGGAAGCCTACACAACCCACTGAACCAACCTTAGCCACTAGAGACAGACATCAAAAACAGGAGGAACCACAAACCTGCAGCCTGCAAAAAGGAGACCCCAAACACAGTAAGATAAGCAAAATGAGAAGACAGAAAAACACACAGCAGATAAAGGAGCAAGATAAAAATGCACCAGACCTAACAAATGAAGAGGAAATAGGCAGTCTACCTGAAAGAGAATTCAGAATAATGATAGTAAGGTTGATCCGAAATCTTGGAGATAGAATGGACAATAGATTGGACAAAATGCAAGAATCAGTTAACAAGGACCTAGAAGAACTAAAGATGAAACAAGCAACGATGAACAACACAATAAATGAAATTAAAAGTACTCTAGATGGGATCAATAGCAGAATAACTGAGGCAGAAGAACGGATAAGTGACCTGGAAGATAAAATAGTGGAAATAACTACTGCAGAGCAGAAGAAAGAAAAAAGAATGAAAAGAACTGAGGACAGTCTCAGAGACCTCTGGGACAACATTAAACGCACCAACATTCGAATTATAGGGGTTCCAGAAGAAGAAGAGAAAAAGAAAGGGACTGAGAAAATATTTGAAGAGATTATAGTTGAAAACTTCCCTAATATGGGAAAGGAAATAGTTAATCAAGTCCAGGAAGCACAGAGAGTCCCATACAAGATAAATACAAGGAGAAATACGCCAAGACACATATTAATCAAACTGTCAAAAATTAAATACAAAGAAAGCATATTAAAAGCAGCAAGGGAAAAACAACAAATAACACATAAGGGAATCCCCATATGGTTAACAGCTGATCTCTCAGCAGAAACCCTACAAGCCAGAAGGGAGTGG
Source organism: Globicephala melas (assembly GCF_963455315.2). Lineage (NCBI taxonomy): Eukaryota > Metazoa > Chordata > Mammalia > Artiodactyla > Delphinidae > Globicephala > Globicephala melas. Next base: position 35,897,888 of record NC_083322.1, read on the forward strand.
CAGGACATACTGAAAGTGATGAAGGAGAAAAACATGCAACCAAGACTACTCTACCCAGCAAGGATCTCATTCAGATTTGATGGAGAAATTAAAACCTTTACAGACAAGCAAAAGCTGAGAGAGTTCAGCACCACCAAACCAGCTTTACAACACATGCTAAAGGATCTTCTCTAGGCAAGAAACACAAGAGAAGGAAAAGACCTATAATAACGAACCCAAAACAATTTAGAAAATGGGAATAGGAACATACATATCGATAATTACCTTAAATGTAAATGGACTAAATGCTCCCACCAAAAGACACAGATTAGCTGAATGGATACAAAAACAAGACCCTTATATATGCTGTCTACAAGAGACCCACTTCAGACCTAGAGACACATACAGACTGAAAGTAAGGGGATGGAAAAAGATATTCCATGCAAATGGAAGCCAAAAGAAAGCTGGAGTAGCACTTCTCATATCAGACAAAATAGACTTTAAAATAAGGACTATTAAAAGAGACAAAGAAGGACACTACATAATGATCAAGGGATCGATCCAAGAAGAAGATATAACAATTGTAAATATTTATGCACCCAACATAGGAGCACCTCAATACATAAGGCAAATACTAACAGCCATAAAAGGGGAAATCGACAGTAACACATTCATAGTAGGGGACTTAAACACCCCACTTTCACCCATGGACAGATCATCCAAAATGAAAATAAATAAGGAAACACAAGCTTTAAATGATACATTAAACAAGATGGACTTAATTGATATGTATAGGACACTCCATCCAAAAACAACAGAATACCCATTTTTCTCAAGTGCTCATGGAACATTCTCCAGGATAGATCATATCTTAGGTCACAAATCAAGCCTTGGTAAATTTAAGAAAATTGAAATTGTATCAAGTATCTTTTCTGACCACAACGCCATTAGACTAGATATCAATTACAGGAAAAGATCTGTAAAAAATACAAACACATGGAGGCTAAACAATACACTACTTAATAATGAAGAGATCACCGAAGAAATCAAAGAGGAAATCAAAAAATACCTAGAAACAAATGACAATGGAGACACAACGACCCAAAACCTGTGGGATGCAGCAAAAGCAGTTCTAAGGGGGAAGTTTATAGCAATACAAGCCCACCTTAAGAAGCAGGAAACATCTCGAATAAACAACCTAACCTTGCACCTCAAGCAATTAGAGAAAGAAGAACAAAAAAACCCCAAAGCTAGCAGAAGGAAAGAAATCAAAAATCAGATCAGAAATAAATGAAAAAGAAATGAAGGAAACAATAGCAAAGATCAATAAAACTAAAAGCTGGTTCTTTGAGAAGATAAACAAAATAGATAAACCACTAGCCAGACTCATCAAGAAAAAAAGGGAGAAGACTCAAATCAATAGAATTAGAAATGAAAAAGGAGAGGTAACAACTGACACTGCAGAGATAAAAGAGATCATGAGAGATTACTACAAGCAACTCTATGCCAATAAAATGGATAATCTGGAAGAAATGGACAAATTCTTAGAAATGCACAACCTGCCAAGACTGAATCAGGAAGAAATAGAAAATATGAACAGACCAATCACAAGCACTGAAATTGAAACTGTGATTAAAAATCTTCCAACAAAGAAAAGCCCAGGACCAGATGGCTTCACAGGCGAATTCTATCAAACATTTAGAGAAGAGCTAACACCTATCCTTCTCAAACTCTTCCAAAATATAGCAGAGGGAGGACCACTCCCAAACTCCTTCTACGAGGCCACCATCACCTTGATACCAAAACCAGACAAGGATGTCACAAAGAAAGAAAACTACAGGCCAATATCACTGATGAACATAGATGCAAAAATCCTCAACAAAATACTAGCAAACAGAATCCAACAGCACATTAAAAGGATCATACACCATGATCAAGTGGGGTTTATTCCAGGAAGGCAAGGATTCTTCAATATACGCAAATCTATCAATGTGATAAACCATATTAACAAATTGAAGGAGAAAAACCATATGATCATCTCAATAGATGCAGAGAAAGCTTTTGACAAAATTCAACACCCATTTATGATAAAAACCCTGCAGAAAGTAGGCATAGAGGGAACTTTCCTCAACATAATAAAGGCCATATATGACAAGCCCACAGCAAACATCATCCTCAATGGTGAAAAACTGAAAGCATTTCCACTAAGATCAGGAACAAGACAAGGTTGCCCACTCTCACCACTATTATTCAACATTGTTTTGGAAGTTTTAGCCACAGCAATCAGAGAAGAAAAGGAAATAAAAGGAATCCAAATTGGAAAAGAAGAAGTAAAGCTGTCACTGTTTGCAGATGACATGATCCTATACATAGAGAACCCTAAAGATGCTACCAGAAAACTACTAGAGCTAATCAATGAATTTGGTAAAGTGGCAGGATACAAAATTAATGCACAGAAATCTCTGGCATTCCTATACACTAATGATGAAAAACCTGAAAGTGAAATCAAGAAAACACTCCCATTTACCATTGCAACAAAAAGAATAAAATATCTAGGAATAAACCTACCTAAGGAGACAAAAGACCTGTATGCAGAAAATTATAAGACACTGATGAAAGAAATTAAAGATGATATAAATAGATGGAGAGATATACCATGTTCTTGGATTGGAAGAATCAACATTGTGAAAATGACTCTACTACCCAAAGCAATCTACAGATTCAATGCAATCCCTATCAAACTACCACTGGCATTTTTCACAGAACTAGAACAAAAACTTTCACAATTTGTATGGAAACACAAAAGACCCCGAATAGCCAAAGCAATCTTGAGAACGAAAGAAGGAACTGGAGGAATCAGGCTCCCTGACTTCAGACTATACTACAAAGCTACAGTCATCAAGACGGTATGGTACTGGCACAAAAACAGAAAGATAGATCAATGGAACAGGATAGAAAGCCCAGAGATAAACCCATGCACATATGGACACCTTATCTTTGATAAAGGTGGCAGTAATGTACAATGGAGAAAGGACAGCCTCTTCAATAAGTGGTGCTGGGAAAACTGGACAGGTACATGTAAAAGTATGAGATTAGATCACTCCCTAACACCATACACAAAAATAAGCTCAAAATGGATTAAAGACCTAAATGTAAGGCCAGAAACTATCAAACTCTTAGAGGAAAACATAGGCAGAACACTCTATGACATAAATCAAAGCAAGATCCTTTCTGACCCACCTCCTAGAGTAATGGAAATAAAAACAAAAATAAACAAATGGGACCTAATGAAACTTCAAAGCTTTTGCACAGCAAAGGAAACCGTAAACAAGACCAAAAGACAACCCTCAGAATGGGAGAAAATATTTGCAAATGAAGCAACCGACAAAGGATTAATCTCCAAAATTTACAAGCAGCTCATGCAGCTCAATAACAAGAAAACAAACAACCCAATCCAAAAATGGGCAGAAGACCTAAATAGACATTTCTCCAAAGAACATATACAGACTGCCAACAAACACATGAAAGAATGCTCAACATCATTAATCATTAGAGAAATGCAAATCAAAACTACAATGAGATATCATCTCACACCAGTCAGAATGGCCATCATCAAAAAATCTAGAAACAATAAATGCTGGAGAGGGTGTGGAGAAAAGGGAACACTCTTGCACTGCTGGTGGGAATGTGAATTGGTTCAGCCACTATGGAGAACAGTATGGAGGTTCCTTAAAAAACTACAAATAGAACTACCATATGACCCAGCAATCCCACTACTGGGCATATACCCTGAGAAAACCAAAATTCAAAAAGAGTCATGTACCAAAATGTTCATTGCAGCTCTATTTACAATAGCCCAGAGATGGAAACAACCTAAGTGCCCATCACCAGATGAATGGATAAAGAAGATGTGGCACATATATACAATGGAATATTACTCAGCCATAAAAAGAAACGAAATTGAGCTATTTGTAATGAGGTGGATAGACCTAGAGTCTGTCATACAGAGTGAAGTAAGTCAGAAAGAAAAAGACAAATACCGTATGCTAACACATATATATGGAATTTAAGAAAAAAATGTCATGAAGAACCTAGGGGTAAAGCAGGAATAAAGACGCAGACCTCTTAGAGAACGGACTTGAGGTTATGGGGAGGGGGAAGGGTGAGCTGTGACAGGGCGAGAGAGAGTCATGGGCATATACACACTAACAAACGCAGTAAGGTAGATAGCTAGTGGGAAGCAGCCGCATGGCACAGGGATATTGGCTCGGTGCTTTGTGACAGCCTGGAGGGGTGGGATGGGGAGGGTGGGAGGGAGGGAGACGCAACAGGGAAGACATATGGGAACATATGTTTATGTATGACTGATTCACTTTGTTATAAAGCAGAAACTAACACACCATTGTAAAGCAATTATACCCCAATAAAGATGTTAAAAAAAAAAAAAAGTAAATAACTTTAATTGGTGATTTTTTTCCTGATAATAAAAATGAATCATGTTCATTGGAGAACATTTTTGTAATCAAAAATATAATAAAATCATATTTTAAAAGAAAGTAACCCAAAGAGGTTGAAATAGTACAAATTGTACCAGTGTGGCAATAGAATTAACTGTGGAATTCTAGGACCCACAGAAAGAGAGCAGCAGACCTCATTATTAGTTTGAGTCATATTCCATTCTATAGATGACACTCTTCTTGATAAGAAAGTAGCCACGACCTCAGTATCATGAGATATTTTATACATAGGTCCAGCTCCAACACCAAAAAATAGGGCATCAGTGGTCAGAAACATCTCTCTATAGTTACTGTTCTTTACTATGATTCACAAGAGTATAAAAGCTTGATATAATTGAAGGCATTTTTGTTTCAGCAAAGCACGTAATGACTTTTTCTGGTAGGTTCCTCAATTGCTTCATTTTGTTTAAGAAAAACATAGAAGGAATTAGAGTAGCCTCAAGAATGCTCAAAGTTTTTCCTTTATTTTTAAAGAAGATGCATTTTTTTATTTTACATGATATAACTTGGATAGCATGAATATAAAAATTGCTAATGCTAAGACTAGGAAAAAGATACTAGAATTATTCTTATTACATTTTTATCTTTTTTCATTCTGATATATTGTGTATCAAATCACATAGAAATTTCTAAACTTTTCCTATGAGTTCTTAGTATGTTGGTCTTACATGAAATATGGATCTACCCTGAATGCTAGAAGGTCTCCATGAAGCACTAGAAAATTAAAGGAGGGAGCAAAACTTTAAATTTTTAGAATACTTCATATTCACCATATAGTTACATAATAATATCAACTTGGTGTTTGTAGTGACCTCAACAACTTAGGTTAAGTATCTTGTGAAAAATAATTATAGAAGATATATGTATGTATTATGTGTTTCGAAATACTAACATAGAAAGTTATAGATATATATTCATCCATCTAACAATACAATGTTGAAGGCAATAACAGCCAGCCTATTAACATCTAGCAAGTAGTAGGTGCAAAATAAATATTACTCACTGAAAGTAGATTTTCCAAAAATAGCACTTTCATTATTCTTTATTACAAAGATTAAAATGAAACAACAGAAACTGGCATGTGTGATATTGTCAATAATCTGAAATAGATTAGAATTGATTGAATAAAACTAAAATGACATGAGGTAAAGCATCTCTGTTTCTAAACTAAATTAGGATGAAATCTACATCTAAATCTACTTAATGCAGCCTAGGCTAGAAATGAAATAGTGGACATGAAATGATAAATCATGTCAGTATTTTCTAGGCCTTAGCTTTTTATTTATTTTTTTTTTCAAAATTTATTTTATTTATTTTTATTTTTGGCTGCATTGGGTCTTCATTGCTGCATGCGGGCTTTTCTCTGGTTGCAGCGAGCAGGGGCTGCTCTTCGTTGCAGTGGGCTTCTCATTGCGGTGCGTTCTCTTGTGGAATACGGACTCTAGGCACGTGGGCTTCAGTAGTTGTGGCCCACGGGCTCTAGAACGCAGGCTCAGCAGTTGTGGCGCACGGGCCTAGTTGCTCCGCGGCATGTGGAATCTTCCTGGACCAGGGATCGAACCCGTGTCCCCTGCATTGTCAGGCAGATTCTTAACCACTGTGCCACCAGGGAAGCCCTAGGCCTTAGTTTTTTAAAAACAAAGTTCAAGTAGACCATTTGATCAGAGTCAAAGTAGACTGAAAATCAAGTGTGATGGATTTTAGCCATTAGTCATGATTAGAGCTATTAGAACAGTTAACAGAGGAAAACTTTTAGATACCAAAAAAAAATCCCATAAGATTGTTGGTATCTTTTGATTTATCTGAAATCAATGCAGTAAGCTTCATCAATTATGTTGTTTTGCCAAAATAATTAATTGCAAAATGTGTCTCATCTTCAGAGAGCCTGCCATTTAACTTTCTTTATCAATCTTACCACATGCATGATGGAGAATTTAATTCTAGATGTATTCAAAAATAGTTATATAGAAATAAGTATTTTTATAAATTTCTACCTTCATCTTTGTATATGCTATAAACTGATGCCAAAATATCACAGATTGTATGTTATTTCTGAGCCTTTCCTGTTTATGTTCTCTGGAGTTCATGTAAAAGAAGTTCTTAATCTTTTAGGAATCATGGATCTTTTTAGAATATGATGATACCTATGATGTTTCCCTTTTTAAAAAAAATGTACATATTCACAGTTTGCATCCAATTTCAGATCATCTATGGACACAGGTTAAGAACTTGTGGTCTATAACAAATACTTGATTTTTCCGGAGGGGATGTATGAAATGTGTTGGACTTCTCAAAGGAAAAATGGATCAGTGAGCTTACTGAATGGAATCTTAGAATATTTTGGGGGGTGATTACATACAGCATTGGAAGTGGAATTTATCCGTTTATTGAGAAACATATCTCATTTCCATAGATGAATGCTTTTATATCAACAAAAGGGCCTCCACTGGCTTATTCATCTCTTTGGTGAGATGTCTTCTCCACGGTTTTCATCATTGTCAATTCAAGTGGCTTGGTGCTGCCAGCACAAGTAAAATGGTTCTTCTCCCCCATTCATTCATTTATTAAACAGATATTTATTGAGTACCTGTTACATGCTAGGATCCTCCTAGAACTTTCTTTGTGTCTATACCCTCCTAGGCTTTGAGGATATAGACACAAACAAAAAAATACAAGGTTCCCACTCTCATGGAGCTTGCTTTCTAGTAGAAAGCAAGAGGAATAATAAACAAGTAAACAAATAACCAAGATAATTTCAGAGAATGATAGGTTCATGATGACCATAAATGAAGGTCATGTGATGAGTCACCGAGGTGAGGGGAAAGACTCTAGAATGTGATATTGATCTGAAATCTCAAAGGATGAGATTTAGCCAATAGTGGAAGAGAGTACCTAGCAAAGGGACCGTCAAGTAAAGGGCCCTGAGATGAGAGCGTGCTTGGCTTATTCAAGAAACATAAATATGATCAGTATGGCTAGAGTATTCTAAGGGTGAGATGAAGTCAGGTGGATGGGTGGAGTGCAGATCCTGTAGGACCTTGCATATTATTAAAAGGATTCTGGATTTTATTCTAAATGTGATGAGAAGCCATTAAAGAGTTTTAAGCAGAGAAGTGACTAGCATAACCAGATTTATATTTTGTAAAGATGATTTTGTCTGATATGACCTTAGACCCAATTGTAGCCACAATAGAAAATGCAGCATTCAGGGCAGATAAATGAAAATTTCCACTACTGATACCAAGCAAAGCAAGTTACAGACTGTAAGTAAGAAGTTACCTTATGACTAACAACATATATATTTTAAGATTTGCTATTAACCATTAATTTATAATAATGTGAGACTTCAAAAATCTCTGGTTCTATCTGTACCTTACTGAAAGATCTAACCTTCCATTTGTCCAATAACTAATTATTGAATAACTTCTGTATCCAGGTATTGTTCTGCCTAGTGCTTTTCAAACTATCTGTGGAGAAGGACCAGTTTTTTCATTGTTGACTAATATTTTTATAAAATACATAAAAATAAGTTATTAAAAATAATTTTAAAAGGTGAAAACAAGCTTAATTTATTATTATCAGATTTAACAAACATAAAATTACATTTCAATAGATGTAATCAGAAGAAACATAACCAAAGCAGAGAAAAAGAATTGCAAAACTAAGCAAGTTTAAAAGTGTGTGCACAGGTGATTAAGATAGAGAATTTAATACATTTGTAATTTTTTGTCATTCCACAATAGTAACTAAAGAGTATTTGAGGAAATAGTGACTTCCCACATTAAATACCTATTCACACACTTCAAACACCAAGATATCAATATTTAAAGTTTTTAGTGCAATAAATGAGCTTTCTTCTTGCTTGTCAAATTATCTAATCAAGAGAGCAGTTTCTCAGAGTTATCTGAAACACTGTCTCCCAGGCTGCAGTTCTCATTTTGCCCCAAATAAAACTTTACTCACAGCTCTCACAGTTGTGCATATATATTTTTTTAAGTCAACAGTTATGGCGACCACGAATAAGGGACCCAGATTGGACTTCTCTCCTTCACCTGAACTCTGCAAGGAACCAGAGCCTTGGTACCAGCAGAGGCTGCTTGCACCCATCCACCTCCTCGGAGAGTCCAGACGAATCTGGACAATTCCACATGAGAATAGGCACCATGAAGATATATGAAGCAGACTGTGAGTTTCTGTGCCCTTAAGTGATCCATATTTGTTGTTTTCTTTTCGTTTTCCAACTTTGGTTAAATGAATAAGTATTGTTTCACAGTGACCTATGATCCTGTTGTGTTTTAAAAACTTTCTGATATTTTTAACGAACTTCTCAAAATCTAACTAAATTTGCTTTGGAAATTTATCTGAAATCCCTAACGTCTCATATGTCTTGATATAATGTCATAATTCCAGTTATTCTAAAATGCTGTATGTCACAGAAATATCCAAGTTTCTACTAATTGCATTATACTCAAATCTTTAACCATGCTATTTTAAGTTTTGTCCGATGCTTTTACAAAATGAAGATTTTCAAGAAGACTCATAAAAAGAACTTTTTAAACAAACACAAGTTTCTGATGGCCTTTAGATAATACCACTGAACTATGTAACAAATGACGGAAAACCTGATTACTTTATCCAAATCAACAGGAATCAATTACATGGGACTGAATGAACTGATGAATATGATTTATAACTTTATGACTTTGGGAAATATACTAGCTTTAATCTTTGTTTTTCAGAAAAACCTTTTCTCTTATGCTATGACTTACAAGTTGCTAAAGTAAACACTTGTAAACAAAGATAAAACATTTATCTTTTTCGCTCTACCTGATCCTACCAGAATTTGGCTTCTCCAAGTGGCTCTCCTATGGACTTGATGGTTTACTGCAACTAGATTACAACTAGTTATACTAATTGTTTTAATTTGTTCTTTGTTTCCAAATTGTTTATGATTGTGTCTCCCTGCTGCATTATGACTTTGCCAATATTACTAGCTGCATTACTTATCCTGTCTATTTCATAAGATTGTTGTCTCTTACAGCACTCAGTGATAGTAACCAGGCTACTAGCCTACTGAATTCTTAGGTCTCTATGATGAGAAAAGCAGTGCTACAAAACTGCGTGGTCCTTGACATCCTTACAGCATCTCAGGGAGGTACCTGTGCCACAATTCAAACTGAACGCTGTGTTTTCATATCTGATGAATCCTCTGATATAACACGTTTAATTAACCATATGAAAAATCAGATTTTTGCCTTAAGTGACCCACTCCCAAGTCTTGATGACCTCTTAGAAAAATGGTTTGGCATGGGAAGCTCTTGGCTTAAATATTTACTTATAACTCAATTAATGTTATTGGCTATATTATTTGTATTTTGCCTGTTTTACAAGATTATTATTTCTTGTATTACTAAATATATGACTGAGCCTCCAACAAAAATAATGATGACTAGGCGACTTGAAGCAGTTGATCAAATATATAGTTCTGTATGCGATCAACGGTTGTAATAATGCAACTCTAGATACGGGAAGACGCAACTAGGGAAAACATTTCCTGGATCAAATTAAATTAGTAAGACAGAGGATCCAGGAATCTTTAATTATCAACAGGGCCTAATCCGAAAATTAGCACCTGGAGTGGCATATCAACAGCAATTTTCGTCTGATCTGGGATGAGCCTCCCAGCACCGTGGGACAAAATTTGGTCATGAAATGTTTTCCAAATATTGGTCGCATTCCTGACCAAGAGGAGGATATCTGAGAAATGAAATATTTTCTGCCATATCAATAAACAAAGGATGTCACAGTCATCAACAACTGTAGCCCTCCAACGTGAGCCTAGCCGAGGAAACTCAGGGCTGAAAAGAATACCTGCCATCTAGCAGCCATCAGACTGCAGCTGGTGAGTCCTGAGGAAACTCAGGATGTGTCAGGATACTGGCCCCAGATGGCTGAGGTGCATATCACAGGAATGATGTCAGTGAGCCAAGACTCTTGCATCTTCCCATAAAGAGAAAAGCGCTAAATTCCTTAACTTGAAATATCTGGTTTTCTTTAACAATAATCTTTTGACGTTTCTGACTACCTGTCCTTTGTTGCAAAACTCCTCTATATCCTGGCTTCTCCCCTCACCTCCTCAAGGCAGTTTCTCAGAGCTATCTGAAATGCTGTCTCCTAGGCTACAGTCCTCATTTTGCCCCAAACAAAACTACGCACAGCTCTCACGTTGTGCATATATTCTTTTTAAGTCAACAATCCCATGAGTGTATTATTTTACACAGCCAGGCCAAAGGGACTTTGAAGATAACGTTAAAACTGTAAACTTTAAAATAGGGAGAGTACCCTGGATTATTCTGATGGGCCCAGTATAATTACATGAGCCCTTAAAAACAGAAGGAGGCAAAAGAGCTGTCAAAGAGATGCAACCCGGGGAGAAGAGGCAACAGAAAGTCAAAGCATGACAGGGACTTGACCTGTCATTGCTAGCGTTCATTATGGAGGAAGCAGACTATGAACCTAGTAATCCAACGGCCTCCAGAATCTGGGAATGGCTCTCAAATGACAACCAGCAAAGAAACAGTCCTATAAATGCAAGGAACTGAATTCTGCCAACAACTTGAATAAGCAAGAAAACATTTTCATCTAGAGCCTCCAGAGAGGAACAGCCTGCTGACACCGTGATTCTAACCTGTGTCAGATTCGACCTGTGTCATTTTCTTACAACACTGTAAGAAAATAAATGTGTGTTAAACTGCTAAAAAAAAAAAAGAAAAATTATCTAATCAAGATCGGACTGACAACAATGTATTTCTAAACAGCTTCTGTTTTGTTTTTAATAACACTCAAAAGTAGAGAAACCAGTCTTGCAGAAGAATATTGATAGGAATGAAAAAGATTTTAAAGCAATTTTGGCAAGCTCGAGATATTCACTTTTAACTTTTATACAAAATAAAGTGATATATTTTCAAAATTAATCTTCAATCCCTCATCATAGTCAGATATAACAAATTACTCTATAAAAATATAGCTAAAACCCAAACTGCCTATTCCCCATTCAATGACTATAATCCTCTCTTATAAATCCACTGATCATGAACTTGGATGTTGCAACAATGTCAAATTACTATAGAAGTTTCCAAACCCTTACTTCAACTTCTGCCTGTTTCTCATCACAGAAGTTACACACAGTTCTTCGACCCACACCGCTTGTGAACTATAGTTTGGGGAGCACTACTCCAGACTACCCTTTCTATGAACAAAATAAAGCTGTATGTTTTCAAAATCATTGAATTCACTGTAGAGGGATGCTTTCTACTCATCAGTGTTATAAGTCACAAATATTAGAAATAGCAATAAAAGTCAGTGTTAACCTGGAGGGATATCTCTCCAGATAAAAAATGATTTGGGGTAATTTATGTCTCTGACTACCTGGCTCTATTTCTGATGTCTGGGATTTGTTTAACACAGAATTTCCTGCAATGATCATCTGTTTAGAAGTACTCAGATCTTTTTCCTGCTTCACTCCTCTCAAAAACAAACAAAAAACAAAAAAATACATATATATTAATTTAGCATATAACACAATCTATTAGGATTTTTCAAAACTTCATTTAAAACAATCTTATAATTTCAACTTTCATTAGGTCAAATGACGATTTATAAAAATGGAATTAAAACCACTGGTTGGCTGCAGTTGGCCCATACTGGTTTGGGAGAACCAATTATGTGCATATCTTCCCACTCAGCTTTCAGTGGTATCAGGTTGGTAACTGAAATCAGCCTTGGTGAAAGTATTTACACCATGGAGATCAGCAAACACTACTAGTCAAGGCTTTTTTCTTTCCAGACAGCTGGTTATTAAACATTTACAGTAATAACTGGTTGTAATTAATGTTAATTTCAAATTTCTTTAGAGTAAGAAGAATTGACAGAAATGGCATTATAAAATTTGAAATATTTCAGGTATTATTTTCAAGATGGTCTCATTCATGGCCTTTAACATCCGGCTAAGAACAAAAAAAAAGTCTTCCTGGATTATATAAAATAATCTGTCATTCAGGATAAATTTATATCATACATACACACACCAAATCACAAGTAAGAATAGCAACAGGTATACAAGAAGAATAATAGTATATGTGGGTTTATGAGTGTAAAATTGTTTTCAAATGTGATTTAATAAATTATCTTTATGTTGGTCATAATATACTAGAAAAACTCCAACAATTTATTCTAGACAATAGCAAAAACTAGAGCTGATGAAAAGCTTTTTGAAACAATAGGAGAAGCACAAGTCACTGTACAGGTGAAGGCTGTATTATTGAAGATAATAATAATAGCATTACTATTTCCAATAATAGTATTAAAGGTAGACCTCATGGCTTGCTTCTATAAACAAACAACAAGCTACACTAAAACAAATTAAATCCATTGTTGAGAAATTACATAAATTGTTTTTTAATAGTGTGCTCGGGGCACACTATCACCTATTCTGCCTTTTATTAATTTTATTTATTTATTTTTGCTGTGTTGGGTCCTTGCCTCTGTGCAAGGGCTTTCTCTAGTTGTGGCAAGCGGGGGCCACTCTTCATCGCGGTGCGCAGGCCTCTCACCATCGTGGCCTCTCTTGTTGCGGAGCACAGGCTCCAGATGCGCAGGCTCAGCAGTTGTGGCCCACAAGCCCAGTTGCTCCGCGGCCTGTGGGATCCTCCCAGACCAGGGCTCGAACCCGCGTCCCCTGCATTACCAGGCAGACTCCCAACCACTGCGCCACCAGGGAAGCCCCGAGAAATTATATAAATTTTTAAAACAAAATCATTTTTAAAAGAAATGGGAAAATGATAAATATAGGGATCTAATAAATGTTTGGTGAGAGAACAGATAAATGACTACCAAATAACATTTAAAGAAACAAGCGAGTTGCCTCGCTAATTAGAGTGTGGTTCCAAAGAAGTTAAGGGCAGGTTAGGTCACTCTAAAACATGACCCTAGACTGAACACTTAGTCTGACTGAAAAATGAAAGCCTAGAGCCACAGGAGAAAGGCAGCAAATTCAATTCACCATTATGGTGAATAACCTCCTGGTAACATACTAATTCATCGCTTGTGACTCTTGGAGGCAGTGGGACAGTAGCCCAGCTTTTGATATCAGGGGTTTCATAAATCATTAACATCTACCTTGTTTCTATTCATTTCTTCTCCTGACAAGCAAAAGCACAGTGAAAACTAAATTGGAAATAAGAGCAATTCCAAACTTTAGGATAAACTATTTTTCAAATATGGTGAAAGATGTTTACAGCAAAAATGTTTAATACATTAGCCTCATCTGCACCTTGCAATACTATCTGTTCAAAAGAAATCCTCTTAAGGATTGCTATCTTTTCCTTTGAATAGTTATCTTTCTTATGCTATTTGAATCTGAGCTGATTTTCACAGCACAACAAAAACAGGATCTTACGGAGATTTAAATGCCACTTAAAATAATGAAATAGAGAATTAAGAAGCTATTCTTATCATAATATGTCTACCTTTCCCATTTTGTAAGGATTTTCTTATATTGAAAAAATTTTTTTAGTGACTAGGAATCAAAAGTCTGCTGCTTTTTAAATTATATGACAGATAATCTCTCTATTCTCAGTTTCTTGCTTTCTTTTCTTATTCAGGGAGGAAAAAGCCCCATCACAGTGCTGCTCACAAGCTCTAGTTAATAGTCTTTTTTTTTTTTTTTATAGTGTGCTCGTGGCACACTATCACCTATTCTGCCTTTTATTAATTTTATTTATTTATTTTTGCTGTGTTGGGTCTTCGTTTCTGTGCGAGGGCTTTCTCTAGTTGTGGCAAGCGGGGGCCACTCTTCATCACGGTGCACGGGCCTCTCACCATCGTGGCCTCTCTTGTTGCAGAGCACAGGCTCCAGACGCGCAGGCTCAGCAGTTGTGGCTCACGGGCCTAGTTGCTCCGTGGCATGTGGGATCCTCCCAGACCAGGGCTCGAACCCGTGTCCCCTGCATTAGCAGGCAGATTCTCAACCACTGCGCCACCAGCGAAGCCCCTACTTAATAGTCTTCTTAAGTGAGCTGTGTCAGGTGATTGATTCCCTGTTCCCTGACACCGGCAGCCCTTTAATAACTCCCAGTGATAGCTGAGTGCCCCGTGGTTTTACCAACTATATTATATCTTCCTCAAACATTTCTTACTTTCATAGACAAAATAAGGTTTATGTCAATATTAACTTCAACAATACTCGTTTAGCAGCTACAAAAATTTTTTCTTAAAATTAAAAAATATGCCAAATTTCAATTGATGTAAACATCAAAGAAAAACAAGATGCCCTCTCCATTTCCTGATCTTTCTATTACTGATTCACTGATTCAGTAAGTTGCTGGACTTACTTTGATGAAATTTTTAAAATTGAAAAATATAATGGCAAATATGATAGTATTCTTGGGATTTTCAAAAGGCTGCATAATTGTAGTCAACTGATAATAACCTCTTCATTTGAAATGGTTTTCTTGTCATAGGATTAGAACACACCTGACACTAAGCAATAGCAGTAAATAAGATCAAAGATTAATAAAAAAACCATTTGTGTTCAAGTTTCAAGGCAAGCTCTCAGGCATAATTATATATTCTCATAAGTCATGAACTTAACTTCACCTATTTCTTTACATTTTGGGAAATAACAAAAGAAATCTCAACACATTTAATTTTTAAATGGCTGTATTTTTCCTGCATTATCATATATAATCCCCACATGAAGAATGAACTATTATTATTCCCATTTTATGGATGAAACAATGGGGGCAGGATACAAATGACTTTAAGTTTTGAAGCCAATGCTCATTTACCATTCCAAAACTCCTAGAGCCCTTGAGAATTATGCTAAATCTACTCTGTGTCTATTCTATAAATGGAAAAACAAACCTTCTATGACAGCACATTTGTTTAAACTTGGTTTACTGAATGTTTTAAGGCCACTGTTGAGACCTATTGCTCAGAAAAAAAAGATCACTGCTTATTGACAATACACCTGGGTCACGCAAGAGCTTTGATGGAGATATACCACAAGATTAATGTTGTTTTCTTGCCCGCTATCACAACATTCATTCTGTAGCTCATGGATCAAGGAGTCATTCTGACTCTCAAGTCTTATGATTTAGGAAATACAATTTATAAGGCTATAACTGGCATAAATATTAATTCCTCTGAGAGATCTGGTCAACGTTAATTGAAAACCTTCTGGAAAAGATTCACTATTCTAGATGTTATTAAGAACATTCATGGGAAGAAGTCAAAATATCAACACTAACAGGAGTTTGGAAAAAGTTGATTCCAACTCTCATGGATGATTTTGAGGGGTTCAAGACTTCAGTGGAGTAAGTAAAAGTGTTTCAAATTCCACCACTGCAGTTGTGGTGGAAATAGCAAGAGAACTAGAAGTGAATCTGGAAGATGTAAGTGAATTGCTGCAATCTCATGATAAAAGTTTAATATAGGAGGAGGTGCTCCTTATGGAAGAGCAAAGTGAGTTATTTCTTGAGGTGGAATCTACTCCTGGTGAAGACTGTTGAAAGGACAAAAAAAAAGTGATTTAGAATATTATATAAAATTATTTGAAAAGCAGAGGCAGGGCTTGAGAGGATTGGCTCCAATTTTGAAAGAAGTTGTACTGTGGATAAAATGCTATCAAACAGCATCACATGCTACAGAGAAATTATCAGTTGATGCAGCAAACTTCGCTGTCTTATTTTAAGAAAGTGCACAGCCACCCAGTCTTCAGCCACCACTACCCTGATCAGTCAAGAGCTATCAATATCAAGGCAAGACCCTTCACCAGCAAAAAGATTATGACTTGTTAAAGGCTCAGATGATGGTCAGCATTGTTCAGCAACAAAGTATTTTTAAATTAAGGTATGTACATTACGGTTTTAGACATCATGCTATTGTACACTTAACAGACTACACTATAGTATAAACATAACTTTTATATGCACTGGGAAGCCAAAAAATTTATGTTACTCGCTTTACTGCAATATTTGCTTTACTGCAGTAGTATGGAACCAAAACCACAATATCTCCAGGGTATGCCTGTAATCTAATTGATTGCATTGTACTTGACCATATCTGAAATAGCTAATATAAAACACAACTAATCATATCAGTAATTCAGTACTTATTAGGTAAACAAAAGAAAAACTAGATCTCTTTTGTCACACTGAAGTTACCCGCTTGCAGCTAGACTTTAAAAAATAATCTGAAACACTTTTTATCTAATAGAAATGTATTTTCTATTATAAAGTAATTCATGCATCTTGTAAAAAGTTCAGACAATATGAAAGTACATAAAGCACAAAATTAAAGTCACCTTGTAATATTAACCTTGTTTCTAGTTTTCTAGGGAAATCTTACTTTGCCCTTGCAAAGTGTATGTTTTTAGATCATCTTCTAAGTTCCTAAGCAATCATGTAATCTCAAAATTTAAATGGAAAAATCAAATTGTGATATTTAGGCAAAGAAATGCTTATGAAGACAGAGAAAAAACAAATTCCCTGCCACTTAGCAGAAAGTTTGTATTGTTTACTCTTGCTTCTTTAACACATCTGTTTATTATTTCTAAATTCAACTCCTTTAATCAATGAATATTTGGTGTTACAAGTTGCAATTTTTTCCATGATCATCCATTTAATTTTTATTTTTTAATTTAATTTACCCATCAGAAAATAACTATTACAACAAAACACAGAAAACTCATGTTCCAATTTGCATAAGTTGCTAGACTTACTTTGATGAATCAGATACTACATCTCTATTAGTGGTTCCCAAATTCCCAAACTTTAAGTGTGTATCAGAATCATCTAAAGGGCTTGTCTAAACACAGATTGCTGGGCCCCCATGTCTAGACTTTCTGAATTCCACAGATCTGGGAATGAGACAGGAGAATTTGTGTTTTGAACAAGTTCCCAGGCAACAGTGGTGGGGCTAGCAGAGACCACATTTTGAGAACTAGCGATCTATATAAAGACATTAAACACCACTTTAGAGCTCATCTAAGATTTATTGTCACTGGATCTTGATTTTAATGGACAATTTAGTGCCGTGTATATAGTAGGTTTCAGTAAATGTTATTAACTGACCAATTCTAAAATTAAATATAAAATAAATTGGGTTATAAATCTACCAGTTATTAAATAACCCATTTCCCCCCCAATTTACCAATTGAGAAAATCTTGGCCAAGTTTTCAGAGAGCATACATACATAAAATGGTCTTTGGATACAGAATCTTTCTACCTATTAAGTTTCTTTACAGTGTACTTTTATTTTACTTACTGACAATAACAATCACAGTCATTCTGGTACAGGCAATATAATGGTAAAATAAAATGTGCTTAATGAAACATTAGTAAAATTGCTGATTAGATTGTTGATTCAAAGAATTTTTTTAGAAGCAGTGTTTTGATAATAGTAGAGAATGATTTTTGGAACAAAGGAGATCACAGCTTGCTTTTTTTAGTTTTAGTACAACATTAAGCTCATGTTGCTAAAATCTGGAATGTGCCTATTAGTTTGTTTTGATGTCTATGTTTCACCCTGCATGACTAATTTAAGTGAGACATTTTTTCTGTTTCCAACCCTACAGTGAGATGTTTTAAGTCTTTTCCCATAGTTACACCAGTTCTACCAAATTCTGAATGCTAGTTGAAGTATCAGTAGTACTGGGAGAAAATACTTAATGATTTTTTCTTTTCCTTTGTCAATATGTTATGGTATTCATATGACTCCCTCTGGTGGCAAATGCAGTATGGAACGTTAATCTTTTTCAAGAAATGTACATGTATATATTTCTCTTCTTATAAAGTCAATGATTTATTTTTTCCCTCCTGCCTGAAGTTTTTTTCTGTATCTTACTTATTAATGCTATGCATAATCTAATGTGACCATTGGAAGTCATCAAAAATGATTAGTTCAATCAATACAAAGATGGACTGAATCTCTCTGTAAAAAATCAGCCTGGAAAATGGAGTCAAATAGTTTTTGTAGCCTTTTAATAATCACACCAGAATATTAAAATACTAAAACAACTGATTAAAGAAAATGACTCCCCAAAATTCAATCTCAATTCCTCTACACATAGTTCATTCACAGTCATGTATATACTTAGTCTAAGAAACCTAAGTATTGGACTTCCCTGGTGGCACAGTGGTTGAGAGTCCACCTGCCAATGCATGGGATACGAGTTCACACATGCCATTGAGCAGCTAAGCCCATGTGCCACAACTACTGAGCCTGCACTCTAGAGCCTGCGAGCCACAACTACTGAAGCCTGCATGCCTAGAGGCCGTGCTCTGCAACAAGAGAAGCCACCACAGTGAGAAGCCCACGCACCGCAACGAAGAGTAGCCCCCACTGGCCGCAACTAGAGAATTCCCGCGTGCGGCAACGAAGACACAACACAGCCAAAAAATAAATAAATTTATTTTTTAAAAAAGGGGGCTTCCCTGGTGGCGCAGTGGTTGAGAGTCCGCCTGCCGATGCAGGGGACATGGGTTCGTGCCCTGGTCTGAGAAGATCTCACATGCCGCGGAGCAGCTAGGCCCGTGAGCCATGGCCGCTGAGCATGCGCGTCCGGAGCCTGTGCTCCGCAACGGGAAAGGCCACAGCAGTGAGAGGCCCACGTACCACAAAAAAAAAAAAAAACAGAAAGAAACCTAAGTATCTGCATTCAGAAAATACCCTCAGAGCTCCATACAAATATAATATAGAGTCATTCAGAGATGAATTTGAATTCTACCTCTGCCACCTGATGGATGATGAGTAACTTACGTCAGGTTATGTAACTGCTGTGAGATATGATTTTCATATCTATAAAGTGAAATAATACCTACTTTATGAACTTTATAAGAATTAAACAAGACAATATTAAAACCTAGCACTGTGCCTTATGTTTAGTAAGACACTAGCTATTATTATAGCTATTCCTTTTAACTAACAAACTGAAGCAAACACCTCTTATATTATCTATAGGAATTATTATCAACTGTCCCCTCTCCTACACTCTGTCTCACACAGGATCCTTTCAATTATACCATATTACAATGCCCCACATTTATCTACTCCTTCTGTCCTCTTGTGCGTCAGTCAGGGCCCCGGCAGAAAACAGATGCTACGTTAAGCTACATAATTTGATAGGAGCTTAATAATGAGAATATTTACAAAGGGCCTGAAGGAAACCATAAGGGTAATACAGTGATGCCTTGGGAGCTACCACACCTCGGCCAGAACGGGCGAGACTAGTAAGTGGCTACCAGACCTGGAGAGAAGAGTTATATGGATAGGGCTGCCAGACACAAGCTATAGGCTTTGCTGGCGGGATGCTGCCAACCTGCAGTGACCAAACTAAGAAAGATCTGCGGGGAACTGGTATCTCACCCTCACTCTTCTCCTTCCCTCTGATCACCTACGGGTGTCTCCCATTGGCCACATATACCTGGAAGCTGTAGGGCAAAGGTGATATAGCCCCTAAGGGGCAGCTTCCCAAGGCCCAGTGTAGCAGCAAGAAAGGCAGACAGGGGGATCAGGAGATGCAACAAAAGATTTCAAACACGTCCTGCAAACCCATAATTTTATTACAGTGGCCATCATCTCCTGCCTGGATTATTTCAGTATCCTCCTAACTGGTCTCCTTGCCTCCAGTCTTGCTTCCTTCTAGTCCATTATTCATACAAGACAGAGTGATCTTTCTAAAAGTATAAATCTGCTTAGGTCACTTCCCTATTAAGTCATCCAATGGCTCCCACTGTTCTTGGGACAAATTCCAAATCCCTTAACATGTGTTTTATGAGGCCTTTGACTATCCAGCCTTGAAGAGCTCTCCAATCTCATTACTGACTGTTTTCCTGGTCACTTCACATAAGCTGAAGGGAATACAGGTCTTCTAATAAGTCGTGCTCACTTTCAGATCTATCTGCATGATGGTCCTTTTGCCTGAGTACTTTTTACCACCCTCTCTGCAGGTTTAGCTCAAGACTACCTCCCAAAAGTCTCCTCCTCTAGGGAGCTTTCTCCGTCTTCCCAGAATTAGGTCATATGTCTTCCTGGAACAGCTCCATCTGCTCCAGACATGGCACTAATACATTATTTTAATTGCCTCTTTACTTATCTATTCCCCCCCTAGAGAATCTGTGCTACTTGAGCACAAAAAGATTACACTGTTCATCATTGTCACCCCACCTCCAACCCAGGCCTGGCATCATGTGGGCACCAAGGGAACTTTTACTGAATGATTAAATAAACTAAAAGAAAAAATTCCAATCTCTTCATAATGACTTCCAGACTCTCCATAATCTACCTGACATTACAAAATCACTTCACCTCATATTATCCTATCTCCAACATCTGCTCCCCCAGTCCTACCCCCATCATAAACTCATCTGTCCAACCATATTTCCTCCCTAGATAGGAAATTAAAGGTCCCCTTTCCTTCCTTAACCCCTCTCCTAAAAATGGGTTAAAATGTAGGACTTCAATTCTATCTCCAAGGAGGAACAGTGTGCTCCTTGATTAGACTACAGCACAAAAGTACAGAGTATTAAACAGGTTTGAAAGATTACACAAATATAAAGATGGTTCTTTGGGGGTTTTCCTTCCAAGAGACTGGAAGGGTAAGGCAGGGCTCCAACCTGCCCCTCTGTTTCCAGTCAGTGAGTAAGATAGGCCTGGAAGTCTTTCCCTTTCCCCACACCACACCTGGGCATTGAGGCAAACCCTCTGTCTCTTACACACTCTTCTGTTTTTTGCTGTCATGTTGTCTCACAAACCACACTGGAATTGTAGGTAATCTTAGTGTCCAGGTTAACAGCGCGTAACACTGAGGTTTAATGTTAAGGCCTCAGCTTATAGTCAAGGGTTAGCTTACCTGGCTTCCATTGTGTGAATTGCTTTCTTGGGATCTCAAGCATCAGGTACTTCATTTGAAGTAAGATTCAGATCTTTCTGTGAACTGGAAAAATACCATCTTTTCAGTTTTTAAAGTTGTTGCTGTTTCAATTTTCTTTTTGTTTTTTAAATACCATATGTACATGGAAAAAAATTCAAAACTTTACAGTGAGATGTGTCCCTCCTTCCCAGGTTCTGTCTCCTGGGAATTAGAAGAAGTATCTGCTAATTATATTTTACTATAAATATGTTCTTCACAAGTTTGCATTCTTTTCTGGGGTTTTTATATATATTGTGATTGGATACACCAGAACAATCTAATATCATCCAGAATGATACCAACCTCCGTGGAACCAATTAAGACTACTTATGAAAAACCTTCCATGAAGCCTGAAATACCTGCCAGGAGTACTGCTCAGAAAAACATGAGCTTTAACATCTAAATTATTAGGAGTTATGCTCAAAGAAATAGCCCTGCCACTGTAACCCGTTATCTCCTTGACCTCATCTTCTATTACTCTCCCCTCTGGCCCATTCCACTCTAGCTTCAAAGAGACCAGACTTGCCTCAAAAAGGCCTTTAAAACATTTGCATTGCCTCTTCCTTCTGTCTTGGGCACTCTTCTCTCAGATAGCCACAGGGCTAATTCCCTCTAGCTCACTTTCTGCATGTCACCTGAGTGGAGCTACCTTCCTGACCACAGAGAAATCATTATTTTATGGTACCTATACCAATTTGTATTTATTCATTATTTACTTGTTTGTCTAATTGAAAGTTCTGTGAAGACAGGGACTTTGTTTTGTTCCCCACTGTCTGTTTAACAAATAGCCATTCAGTACCAACTATGTGCCAAGCACCATTTTAAGGGACACAGCTATGAAAGAAGTTTATATTATAGAAGAGTGAGAGGGGGACAGACAATAAAAGTATACACGTAAAATAGCGGGATAGTTCAGATAGTAACCAATGATTTGAAGAAAACAGACAAGGGAATGTGATAAAGAGTGACTAAGGGTTGGAGGATTAATTTACATTGGCTGGTCAGGGAAGACCTCTCTAAGGAAGTAACGAGTTGAGATGGGAATTATATGAAGAAGACAGCCGTGAGACGTCCTGGTGGCTGAGCACTCCAGAAAGAGAAAACAAAGTGCAAAGGACCCAAGGCAGGAAAATCTTTGACATTAAGGGGCATGAAGAAGTCCATTGTGTCTAGGGCTTTGTGAATGACAGGAATGAGATGAAATGGGAATGGCAAGCAGGGGACAGCTCACATAGGGCACTGTAGATCATGCTGAAGCATTAGGTTACTTTGCCTGATATGTGTAGAATTAGATTATAGAAGAGCAAGAGCAGAGTCAGCAGGGAGGTGTGTCCTGGCAGATATAGGAGATTAACAGTGACTTGGATCAGGTATAGGTAGAGAGAAGTGGAAAAAGTAGAGATAGATAGTAGAAGTGGAATTGCCAAAACTTGCTGATGGACTGAACGTGTGCAGTGAAGGAAAAAGAGGAATCAGGATGACTCCCAGACTTCGGTCCGGACTTATCTGGTGGACGGATGGCATTTCCACTTACTAAGGCAAGTATTCAGTGCTTGTCACATGATAAGTGCTTAATAGTTATTGAACACATCAATCAGTACTGAGGTTCTGGGTGAAATTTTGTTTGAATACAACAGTTTTGATGAAAACAGAGGTTGAAACTACTGCCGTTAGGGAGATCAGAGTTGTACATGCTGTTTTTAATCTCATTTGGGTGACTTAGAGGAGATGGCTCTTCTATTACAATTTCCCTTGGCAATGCCTCCGAAGCAGTAACAATGGGTACATGCATTCACAGAGCTGGCTTCTGGTATGGTGAGGGTAATGGGTGGTCCTTGAGAGGTTTGAAGATTACAGCCTATGAAACTAGGGCACTTTGGTTGTGAAGAAGTTCTCAACTGCGAGACCAACGGCTTAGTCAAATACAGCAGAGGTTGATGTTGATTAACAAGGAATTATAAAAACTAAAAAAATCGAAGAGTGAGCAGAAGTTTGGATTTCATCCAGGGAGGATGACTGTCTCCCAAATCATTTATATCCTTTTAAATAAAGTAATTTGAGGTCTTCTAGACATGCCAATTTTATAGGAAGTTAATCCCTGGAAATTGGGTGAGGAGTGAGAGGGTGGGACAAGGTATATCAAGGTCCTTTGCTGAGGGTCTCATAAATCACACCATAGAAGCAGTTACCTTATTTAACTGCACATAAAACCACTCTTAATTCTGATTGGTTGAACAAAGTAATCATGTTTGGAGAGATTATATGCCTTGCAGAACTGCTGGGAAAGAGGGTGGAGCAGAACCAAGAGCAAATACTTTATCTCCTGATCAACACTGGAAGTTTAGATCGCTCAAACATGGGTAATCTAGAAACCTGCTGGCACTGGCACTGCAGCTAATAGGAACCAGCAGCAGCCTCACAGCTGCCCAGCGGAGACCTACTGGAGTGTCCGCAGTTGAAGTTTATAGATGTCCACTGGTGTGTCCTCTCCGGAAAGCTAGAGCTCAATTTCAGCAGGATTATGAGGCTTAATTGATTAGTGCTGCTAAAGTGTATACCATCTAGTTGTAGAGCTTGTAGTCTTAGCTTCATAGAATTGAGTTAATTTCTTCCCAAGGGAGGTATTTGCAATTTTCTTAAGTGATAGCTTTAACCTAATACCCTCAATGGTTAAAATCCTGATAGTTAAAAGTTAATGGGTTTTTAACAAGCTATTCCCAACATATGCATAATTTGTTTTCTTTTCTTTTCCATGGTAGTTCCACCTTAAGGTTGAACTGGATAAAACAAAAGAAATGCAAAATTCTTCTTCAGAATTTGGTTTCTGAGATAATATCAAGTTCCAGACCGTATTTTTAAAAACAATGGAATTTTCATTTTCATTGAAAAATGCTATTATTTTCTGACTATAAGAATTAACAGTGCTGAATTAAAATTCTACCACCTTGTAAATTTGGGCAAATTACTTAATTTCTCTAAGTCTTAATTTCCTCACCTGTAATACTGAGATAATAATAGTTGTGACTATTAAACGAGACAATGCAGGAACAGGAGTTAATACTTGTTTGGCAGAAAAATATTTTCTCAGTTTATTATTATTATTAAATGTTTTGAGAAGTGGTTTTATCCTCCAATTAAATAATTATGCATGTGGGTGTTTAATCTGTAGGGCCAAACTTGAGCTCCAAAGCTTGAGCAAAGACAAATATTTTAAATGATTTTTCAACTTATTTTCTGTTATTCCTTCATGTCAAATCTGTCTAATGTACCTGGCAGAACACCCCCTAAAGGAAGTGATTATTATCCTGACAACTCCAATTATCCAATCTTTTAAAAATCCTAATACACATATGTATTTTCACAGTAATCTTTGAATTTTCCAAGGTTATTAATTAGTTAAAAGAATGGCCTATCTGACAAGATAGTTCTTTGTCTATATTTACAGAAGGAAAGGGCACATGCTACTGTTCTGTTTTATTGATTGAAATAACCTGGGTTAATTCCTAATCTTACCGCTAGGATAGTCTTAAAGAACAGTATATATATATTCAACTCTAGTGTTTAATCAGTATCCTTCTCTATCCTGCTATGTGCAAGGCACTGAAAATACAGTAATTAAGTCACTAAGAAGCAAGAGAAGCCGCTGCATTTTTTGTATAGCCTGTCTGTACCAGAAGCTGGTAGATCTTGAGAAAAAGGCTGTTTCAACAATTAAAAGAGCTTTCTTAATCTCTAATATAAAGAGAGTGAAAGAGTGAATATGTATTGAGAACACACCACCCCCCCAAAAAATCTAAATCTACATTTGAAGCTAACAATAAAGTATGTTTAAAGGTATAAAATGTTGGTCTGATTTTTATGTTGACCCTTAAAGATGTGTTAGGCTCTACCTTCATCCACACCTAACTAGGACTGAGCTATCCTCTGCCACTAACATTAGAAAACTCAGAACTATATGCTTCCCAGCAACAGAGTAAATTCAAAAACTTTTATGGTAGAAAAGGAAACTTCAGTTGAGCTTGTCCTTTGGGCCATTGAGCAAATTTAGAATAACGGAACCTACTTTTTTTTTTTTTAACAAATACTTAGACCAGGAAAAAAATGCAACAAGCAGCCTTAAAACTGTAGAAGTCTATGTATAAAACTTTATGGATTATAATGAAAATAAAAATTAATAGCATAAAAATTAACAGTCACAGTTAATCCCCAAACCTTTTTTTAATTAATCATGTCTCCCTTTTCACAAAACATCTTGTTCCCTATGCTAAATTATTTAGTATATAAATGAGCAGAGTTTTATCTGTAAAAAAAATTAGGTGGTGTATTTAATTCTGTATATATATATATATATATATATAAAATCAAAATATGTTGCTTTTATTAAAAAGCAGTAAGCTAGGGCTTCCCTGGTGGTGCAGTGGTTGAGAGTCCGCCTGCCAATGCAGGGGACATGGGTTCGTGCCCCGGTCTGGGAAGATCCCACATGCCGCAGAGCAGCTGGGCCCGTGAGCCATGGCCACTGAGCCCGCACATCCGGAGCCTGTGCTCCGCAATGGGAGAGGCCACAGCAGTGAGAGGCCCGCATACCGCAAAAAAAAAAAAAAAAAAGCAGTAAGCTAACAAATTAGCCTGCCACAAGCTAACATACTAGCTACTTGCAAGTTAAAAGGTAGCCTACCACAGTTTCATGGGTACTGGTAGAAGACATGAACCTCCTTAGAGACAAAACACAGGTAATGACTCAAAGCAATAGCAATAGCCAGACTGTCAGCATTTGCATTGATACCCAGCCCTACATTCCCATAACATTTAATAGAAAGAGAGGTACCCTGAGCTTAGGGAACACAAATCTTGTATTTGTGAGAGTTCCTGCCCACTGCTCCAGACAGAGATACTATCTCTATCTTCCTAGACTATAAACAATCCTACCCTTTTCTCTGGAGGGAGACAAAATCTCCGTCTTCCAAGTCTTTTCTTTATACAAACATCCTTGAAACATAGTCAAGAACAAAGAGTAGTCAGTGCCTTGCTTTGCAAGAGGTGCAGAAATGCAGGACTCATGGAAGATTGTCTCTCAACAAATCTAAGCAGTGATTTCCAGGGAAAGAGTTTGGAGGAAGAAAGAGAATCCTGTCCTGGTGACTTTTCTGGTACTGAGGTTAGATGAATCCTCTTCATACTGGGTAATATGATGAGAGAATTTAGTCTGAGGTGAGCTTCCACTGCCACATGTGACCTGAGAAGAAGAAAATTCCATCTCCTATTCTTCCTTTTCACCCTGTCTCAATATCTCAGTTTCCCAGAACATATTTTAGTTTAGTCTTGGCATCCTGAAGTCTGACTTGGATATCAATTACCTTAGAAATAATTTACAATGGCAGTCAAATTCCCTGACTATTCCTCTCACTGCCTCCCATCTCAATCTCCCCAAAGGCCCTATTAACTGACAATGTAACTGATTTATAGAACATTCAGTTTCAACTGCATTTTGAATTAAATAAAATTGGCTGCCTAGCTGGATACCATAACCACTTATGGAGTCTCTAGTGTGGGAAAATGTGTCTTTATTAACAAATGCACTTAACAAATGATTTTATCAGCCATGCCTCTTATTATATTGCATCTCTGTATTTAATAAACAAGTTTTTAGAATGTTATTAGAGGAAATTTACTTCTGGAAATGTCTATGAAAAATGGCACTATTTTCTATGGCAGCAAAAAAGTTATCCCAAGCCAAAAGCCTGGAGAAAAAGTAGACTTACTCACTAACAGGAGATTAAAGTTAAGTGTATGAGCCAACATGCTGTCAGATTATCATATTCTCTCCCTAGAGAAGTGTAATGGCCAAAAAGCAAGCAGTAAAAGAAAAAAATATTTTAATGATAGTTCACAAAATCCTTGAAAAATGGCAAGTTTATACTATGTCAGGGAGAAAAAAAAAAGGAATTATATCTCTCTCACTGGACAAGGATTATACCTTTGAGAACCTCTCTGAGCATTTCCAATTTACATTCAAATTATCCTGTTTCGAGGAGCTCTTACTATGCAATGGAACATTGCCGCTTGTCATCAAAATACTCTCTGTGATATTCCACTTTCAAGTTTGCTTTGCTTGACTTCACCCCATTGCACACAGCTATAGAATGTTTTCTTATCTGCATTCCCATTTAGAACTTGTCAAACATTTTTATCATTTTTATATCAATTTTTACATAATTTTTTAGAATTCATGCTCCTTTTTTTCTGGTTGAAAAAACTATCCAGTTAGTTCTATTTTTCCCATGTGAGGAGACTAGAATGAAAGCAGACTAGCAAAGTCAAATGTGATTTTCTTCAGTTGTAGTGGGGGGGGGGGATTCACTACTTCTGTGCTCTGAAAGATTGCTAACATTTTTTTCCATCAAAGTAAGGGTTTTGGGGTTAACTTTTCCACATTTAACTGTCCTTTACTTTTGCCCTTTTCATAGGATCTTACTTCATGTTGATCTGGGGGTAAAAATACCTTTGGTTCACTTGTAATTAAGGTGTTCCATCTCTTGATTTATCTTATTGTTGAATTTTTATCTTATTTTTCACATTTCTAGGGCATATTCTTGAAATTTTACAAAATACTATTTTAAAATGTCAAATTACTAAACTATTCTAGGAGGCCATTTTGAATAAAAAAGGAAAGTTCATATTAATTGACCCCCCAAAATTAAAAATATAAATGAATATTATCTCCTTCACTATAACTTAGGAATTTCTACTTTTATTCCATTGATCTTGCCATTGTTTAAAACAATTTGGGGGACTCCTCTTTTGGATTTGCCTTTAGAATCTTCTGCTTTATTTTAAATGAACTCAGTGGTAGTAAATCTTCAGCCTTTAAGTGTGGACTTTAATTTTTGGACAGAGGTAACTGTCATCCATAGTCTATACACGTTGATGATCAGACCGGGAGAAAAAGTATCTGACTATAAGGAATGAGGGTAATATTCTTGTTTGACTAAACTCGCTGTGAAGACAACTTCAGGAAAAACTTCTAGAAAGTTCTTGAGCTTTGTCAAGAGCAACTGACTGCCATACATCCAGCTCCTGTGTCGATCCCTGGTTCAGCCAGTGGTAGTGGTATATCACATAGGTCCTAAACTCACCTGGTAGACCATTTTACTCTAAAGGAAATGGGGAGTCATTGGAGGGTTGTGGGCAGATGAGTGCCGTGAACAGGCATGTTTTTAAAAGATCACTCTGGAATGCTCTTTTGAGAAGACACTGAAAATGTAAGGGCAGAAGGTGGGACAGATGCTAGAAGTCTAATTAGGAAGCTACTGCAGTAATCCAGACAAGGGATGGTGGTGGCTTGAACAAAGATAGAAAAGGGAAGTGGTGAGAAGTGGTTGAATTCTGAATATATTTTGAAGATACAGTCAATAGGATTTCCCGATATTAGCCTAGATTTGGGCCTCGGCCAGGGACCATTTTCCCCCAAGAGGCATTTGGCAGTGTCTGGAGACATCTTTGATTGTCATGACTAAAAGCATGCTATAGACATTTAGTGAATAGAGGCTAGGGCTGCTGCTAAGCATTCTGCTAAGCATTCTTTGTTTGCCACAACAAAGAATTATCTAGTCCAAAAATGCCAATTGTGCTGAGGTCGAGAAACACTGCTCCAGTTGCACTTTGAGCATTACCCTGTGAATTTCCCCACTATATGCTTTAGGAGAGCCCTCTATAACAATTTTGACACTAAGCTAAAACTATTGTTGAAATGCCCATGGAAGAGGACAGACTCTAGCAAAATCCATTCTGCCAGTGGACTCAGCCTAAATTAGAAAGAAACCTCCCCAATGAGCTTGTTCTAAGAATAATGAGTAAGCCTGTTTGGAGGTGGCTTTATTCACCAACACATCCAGATGGAGGGTAACCATAGTCAGGACTTCTGCTTAGATGCCCAGCATCCGGCCTCTACAGGAGCCAATGAAGTCTAAATTTATGAGAGTTCCTTCTGATTTTCCTGGCAGAGAGGGAGGAACAAATAGCGACAAATCCTTTCTTCATGAGCCCAAGTGGAGTCTGCCCTACCAAGTGTCCCAGGCCCATTATGCCAGAGGAGGGAATCTGTTGGCCACCATAGCAAGGCAGCCACTGGACAGATTTGCCATTTTAAGAATTAATCTAGTTGGATAGCCTCACTTTCTGAAGACATATCAACTCTATGATAGGTGTCAAATAATTACAACTTGGAGCACTACTCTATGAATGTAGGCATCCTTTTACTTTTAGAAATCTTTGGTTTGAGAAAAGAATCATCAAATCTCTAAATCCCAATTCTAGAAAACAGAGCTACTAGGTTGGAACCAATATCAAAGTAATGTGGGCGCTTCTACTGTCAATAACACATTAGGAAGGACAAGCCATAAGATTCCTGCCCTGAGTAGACACAAAATTATACAGGCCATCCTTTTTATCTACATATGTATTATTCAGGCTCTCAAACTTACAAGGTTTCATAGGCAAGCAAAACTATTATGACACAAGAATATTTGCTAAGGAACTCCCAAACATAAAATTAGTTCATACTCAAAAATCCTTTCCTGCTTCACACTAGCTTTTATCCTATGCACCATTTTCATATCTTTGACATTTTCTTACAAAAATTATGACATGTTATAATTATCAGTGAAACTGAAAATCTTACAAAAGGTGCAGGCTTTCTTGACGTCCATAAAAGTGAAATTAGCAAACAGATAAGCCACTGAGAAATAAAGATCTGATGACAAAGTAAATGCTTCAGAAGAGGCTTTGAAGAAGCCCTTGAATATTTTGCAAAAATAACTCTCTTTATGAGCATGCTACAAAAGTCAAGTGAGAAGTGAAGGATGCCCTATGGTGCCATTCTATAACTTGGTTAGAAAAATTAACCCCTCAAAAAGCCTTTGATTTATTTTTTTGTGCATCCTAAGAATTAGCATAATCATATGCAAACTCTAACCTAGATGTTGTTAATTAGGAAATAAAATAAGCTTATTTTCATAGTTTACAGACTAACAGCTTTATTCTTCAATATAAAAATACACAGGAATTTTCCTCCAAATTCCCTTATTCCCTGTCATACCCACCACTCACATTATAAACTCAATTAAACTTAAAGCTACAGTTGGCTTCTGTCTGCTTATTACAGTCTGAAATGCATCCTCTGCCCCAAGACTAGTACAAATTCCTTTTCTGCTCAGTGGTTATACACTGGCTGGATTAGTCACTGCCATTAGCTGGACACTTAACTCCAAAGAGCTATAGGAACACCTCAAAGTACCTCAAGAAGCTCCAGAACCCATTGAAATGTCCTATTAGATTGGGTTAAGACCAAAGCCTGTTTGGGAAACTTGCTATCTCAACAAATGGATGATCCTCCCAAAATCTCCAAAATTGTTTCACTGGGTCCCATTTCTTCCTGTCTTTTAAAAAAAAAGAAATAAATATATAGAGAGACAGATTAGATGTATAGATATGGATATAGATATGGCAGAAGCATAATTATTTTAAGTTCCCTTTTAGGGCCAGTGTTAATTGCACAGCCTCAACTGACTGTCTAAAACTTCAATATTTTTACTACATATAAGCAAACAAGGCTTTTACAAGTAAAAATTTCTAAGATTTAGGCTCTCCTTTTGCTGCCACAAGAGTTCCATTATAATGGTGGTTCTCAAAGGGTGGTCCCAGGACCAGTAGCATCAACATCCTCTAGGAACGTTTTAGAAATGCAAATATTTGCTCCCCCACCACTTCCCATACCTATTGAATCAGAAAGTATAGGGGTGGGGTCCAGCAACCTCTGAACAAGACTTCCATGTGATTCTAATGTTCGAGAGTACTGCATTTTAGAGATTATTGTTAAGGTCCTTGAAATCATGAATGGTGTCTTTCCATCTTTATATCACTCCCATGAGTGTCCAATACTACGTATGCCCTGGCACACAATATTTAGTAAATACTTCTTCTATGAATGAATTTAATGATTGGTCTATCATTTCTATGATTTGTTTGGCATTGTCTTCTCCTGACTTCTCTCTTCTTCACATTTGTCATCCATAAAACTGAGGTAATAGTATGAAGAAGAGTTAAGTATGAACTGAACATGACTCTCACCGGGCTGTCACTGTTCTCTCAACACAATACTCTCAGTGTTTTAAATTCACCATGATCCGTATTTTTTCAGGATGCTTAAAAGTAACTTGCATACCAAGCAGGAAGAGCACAAAGAAACTGCAGGATTTTGAACTGTGCAGAACACTGCATTACACTTATATTATCATACCTTATTTCTCTCCACAATGCAAGAGAGAAAGTGTCATCAGATAAGCATTTAGCAGTTTCTGCCACATTGTACCCAAAATATATAGCCAGGAAGATTAACAATGATATTTGAAACTGTAGGTATAATTCTATGCTGCAGAAGTAGTATTTGCCTGACCTGGAAATTATATAAGAACATAGTTATTGTTTTTTTTCTTCAGAGAAAAGAATATCTTCATGAAGCTATCAAAAACACTGTACTTCTATATTTCATGAAATATTTACAGATAATGACAAGTTTGCTGAAATTATGTAATCAGCAATTCCTAAATGGGTACCGTTATAATTAATGTTTATTTGAAAATCCTGAGAGACAGAAGAAACATCTCCAGTTTTGTAATGATATGGGGTATTCTCCTGGCTGCTCTTCCAAACACCTGGGCTAATACAAATGTAAATCACCCAGTGCTAATTTCTGCATATTAATGAGGGTCAAGCTTTACTGTTCCCATAGCTAATTTTTTAAAAATTTCCTCCCTTTGACACTATTATCAACAGATTCTCAAACATAACACTAAAGAATAGAAACCTCCTCCATCATGCTTCTAATATCTCATCTCTCTTATTTTAAGATCCTCTTGATTGCCATTTCTAATAGTTTTGTCTGATGTGTTGTGCTATAGTATAAAGAGCCTTGTACTTGGGTTCTAAAAACCTGAGTTTCAATCCTTTAGCTTCTATTAAAGGCAAACACTGCTCCTTTGAACTGCAATCTCCACATCTGTAAAGAAAAGACGATAGCTTGGTGAAAGGGACCTTTAAAAAGTCACTTGCTGGAGCTGTTATCAAAACAAAACAAAACTTCAAAACAACCAGAAAATAACAAGTGAAAATAACAAGTGTTGGCAAGGCTGGAGAAAAACTGAAACCCCTCTGCACTGTTGGTAGGAATGTAAAATGGTGCAGTCACAATGGAAAAACAGTATGGCAATTCCTCAAAAAATTAAAAATAGAATTACCAAATGATCTGGCAATTCTCCTTCTAGGTATATACACAAAAGAACTAAAAGCAGCATCTCAAAGAGCTATTTGTACACCCATATTCATAAC
The DNA here is from genome assembly GCF_963455315.2 of Globicephala melas. Classification (NCBI taxonomy): domain Eukaryota; kingdom Metazoa; phylum Chordata; class Mammalia; order Artiodactyla; family Delphinidae; genus Globicephala; species Globicephala melas. The sequence goes on from NC_083322.1 coordinate 35,930,742, forward strand.
AGCATGATTCACAATAGTCAAGAGGTGGAAACAACCCAAGTGTCCATTGACAGATAAATGGATAAACAAAATGTGATACATATAATGGAATATTATTCAAACTTAAAAAGGAAGAAAATTCTGACTACACATAAACAAATCTTGAGGACATTATGCTAAGTGAAATAAGCCAGTCACAAAATATATACTGTATGATTTCAGTTATATGAGGTATCAAGAGCAATCAAACTCACAGAAACAGAAAATAAAATGGTTGTTGCCAGGTGGTAGGGACAGGAGGAAATGGAGAGTAGTTGTTTGATGGGTATAGTGTTTCAGTTTCGAAGATGAAAAAGTTCTAGAGATTGGTTGCACAATAATGTGAATATACTTACTACTGAACTATACAAAGAAGTTAAGAAATTAAAACAACGAGATATCACTACACACCTATTAGAATGACCAAAATCCAGAACGCAGACAACACTAAATGCTGGCGAGGATACAGAACAACAGGAACTCTCATTTATTGCCAGTGGGACTGCAATGTGGTACAGTCACTGTGGAAGATAGTTTGGCAGTTTCTTACAAAACTAGACATACTCTTACCATACAACCCAGCAACTGCACTCCTTGAAATTACCCAAAGGAATTGAAATGTTATGTCCACACAAAAACCTGCATATGGATATTCATATCAGCTTTATTCATAATTGCCAAACACTGGAAGCAACCAAGAAGTCCTTAAGTAGGAGAATGGATAAACTGTGGTACATCCAGACAATGGAATATTATTTGACAATAAAAGGAAATGCACTATCAAGCCATGAAAAGTCACGGAGGAACCTTATATGTATATTACTAGGTGAAAGAAGCCAGTATGAAAAGACTACATACTGTATGATTCCACCTACTGTATATAACATTCTGGAAAAGGCAAAAGTATATACAGTAAAAAGATCAATGGTTTCCAAGGGCTGGGGGAGGGAGGGACGATAGATGGAACACAGAGGATTATTTAGGGCAGTGAAACTATTCTGTATGATACTGTATTGGTGGATACATGTCACTACAAATTTCTCCAACATAGAATGTACAACACCAAGAGTGAACCCTAATGCAAATTATGGACTTTGGGTGATAATGATGTGTCAGTGTAGATTCATCAATTATAACAAACGTACCACTGTGGGGGTAGGAGGGGAATACCGATATATATGGGGGGGCAGGGGTATATGGAACATCTCTGTACCTTTCTCTCAATTTTGCTACAAATCTAACATTCTTCTAAAAGAATGAAGTTTTTAAACTGAAAAAACAGTTAAGAAAAATTTTGTTATTTGTATTTTATCTCAATTAAAAATAAAATCAGTTGCTATATAAAATTTAACTTCTTGAAAGTATTCCATATCAGTTTGCTATTTATCATTATACTTGTTATTATCCCCCCAAAAGAATAATCATAAAAGTATAATAAAAATATAATAGGGGACTTCCCTGGTGGTCCAGTGGGTAAGGCTCCCCGCTCCCAATTCCGGGGGCCCGAATTCGAACCCTGGACGGGGAACTAGATTCCGCATGAATGCCACAACTAAGAAGCCTGCATGCTGCAACTAAAAAAGATCCCACATGCCACAACGAAGATCCCTCATGCCGCAACTAAGACCCGGTGCGGCTAAAATAAAAATAAATGTTTTAAAATATATATATAATAAAAGTATAGAGCTATATAGAATGTATCTTAGTTCCTTATATGGAAAATCCAGTGGAGCTTTAGAAATGTCACAAGTCTTCTACTTAAATTGACTCCCAGACTCTGCACTGGAGACAGGAGCAAGTGGAGTATTTTTATTAAGAGAGGACATTTCTCCAGTGGGAGAGGGGCTCTTTTTCCACTCACCAACCTAGTCTCTTTTTTCTGTCAGTCTGAGGGCGCGTGCAGTCCACAGGGCACAGCACTGAAAATGGCTGAGAGGACAGGTGGAGGCGATTGTAAGAAGCAGGCTCCATGAGTGCTGAGTGACTATTTGTCACAGCACTCTTCTTCTCTTCCTCCTTTGCTTCTCACAATCCCTTCCTTTCCCCCAGAATGAAAGTCTCATGAATGCAAAAACCAAGATAAGGCAGTGACCTTTCTCAAGGCTCCAAAGGCAACCATGGTGACAGTTCAGCTATTCTCTGGAGAATTCAACAGATAACCAGTTGGAAGAAATGTCCCCCCACCCCACCCCCTTTTTAGCCCTCTTTGCCATAAAGAGAAAACCAAGGTAGTAAGTTGGGCTGGCTCTCTGTCTTTCACAGGTGGGCTAACTTGTAAAGGAGGTCCAGTTTCTTCTCTGTTGACCATACCCCACTACCCGCCACCACCACAGTCATGAGCACCTTCTCTGTGCCAGCCCCCCATTCAGAGAGGGTCTCCACACCGGCCAGCCCTCTCCTTCCTGCTCCAAAGACTCTGAAAACAAACATTCCAGATTCTAAACTTTTCCCTCCTCCATTTCTCATCCCTCTTCTTCAGAAATGAAGGCTTTTTCTGTGCTAAATTTCTCCAACTGATGACAAACTAGCTAAAATGCCATACTGGTTGACACTAGGTTTTAATTGTTGATTAAGATTCATCTCCAGAATAATTTCCATTTTAGAACAGTATTCAAGGCCCAAACATAAAGTAAATATTTGTAAACCTAAGGTGAGAACCCCAGGCACTATATTACATCTGCCAAATTAAGGGACCAGGCAGTCTTTTTAGTGCCTTTCAAATCACGTCAAGTGATTGCGGTCTGCTCTGCTACGCTAATCCACTTTACTCTTTCAACTTTGCTCATGCAGCTGTTCTTTCGTCACCAGAAAAGCCCACGGGGGTCCCCGGGAAAAATAATAAGATAGCGTTTAGGTGATAAAATAAGGTCTAACCTCTTCTTCTCGGTCCAGTTTCACCTGCTTATAGTGGGTCGGGTGCAGAAGCTTTGTGCCTAACGCGTCAGACCTCGGTTTCCACAGCAGACCTCATTCAAGATGGCGGCAGCCTGCAGCGTGCAGAGACGCCGTATCCCGCACTTCAGTCTGAAGTGCCGCGAGAGCAGCATAGCCACACCCGACCCACGAGAACGCTCCAGTTCTCCCCACCCACCCGCGAGAACTCTATAAACCAGCCCCGCCCATCACCTACTGGGGAGAGTTGTGCTCTATAGTGCGAGCTGGCGTCTCTGCCTTCTTTCATCAAAGAATCAAGCTTTCTTTTGCTACGGAACCGAACTGAGTCTCGTTCTCTTGGCTCGAATGACACCAAGCAGGAGCACCCTTCCTGGGGACTGACTCGTGAGGGTCGGTAGCACTTTCAATAACTACGTACTAAGCCCATGCTGAGTACAGGATACTGTACTTCAACCATTTCCTCAGCAACCCTACATACAGCCTTTGCCCACTGCTCACCAAAATGTGAAATAAAGACACAGAAAGAAGAAAGGAACTCACTACCACACTGGTAATCAAGACGGAAGCTAGCCTAACTCTAGTATGTGGGAAAGAGTAATGCTAATTCCAAAGCAGGGAGAACTTGATAGAGGCATCTTCTCAGAGATAAGGACATAACATTTCCCACCTCCAGTGTATAAAAAAGAAAGCAATAAATAGTGCACTGCTTTTAAGGCCTGGATCCTAACATAGAATACAGTAAATATTTTATACAAGTAATTAAGATTCGTGATAAAAACTGTTTTCCTCTTCAATGTTACCATTGTCTCCAAATAGGCGTGGTTCTTCTGCAGAGTTCCTTTACCACTGGTTTAAAATAAACAATTGAACAGGCTTTAATTTCTCCATTTTTACATTATACTGCTTACTTAATCCTTTATAATAAAATGATAATAAATTCAACATATTGTTGCCAGATTTGCATAGAAGCCTCATTTATGCATTCTCTTTTTTGATAACAGCATTTCATGGCTGACTCACATCCAGTTTAAAGTATGCTAACACTCCTAGAGCTTACAGTTTCTTTCCAATATCGCCATTAACTATTCTTCTCCTATAACTGATTTTCATTAGTTTCTGCCAGCCCTATGTTTTTAAAATAGTATCTGAAGTGCAGAACAGTTGCACAATCAACACAATTCAAGTAAATTCGGTTTTTTAAAGAGAGAGCACCTCAAAAATGTAAATAAGAAAACAAAAGCTGACCTCTGTTCTCAAGCAAATCCCACCTTAAAAAAATTGTTTTTATCTAGATGCATTTGAAACAAGTTAACAATTACTGGAGATGACAGTAAACTAGCATGAAAATTACTTAAATTATTCCATCTGGAGGAAAGAAAATGGAAGATAATCATAGATTTAAGACGTAAGGGATTATTTTAAAATGTATTCCAAATAGCAAACCTGTCCAAAAATTTATGCTCATTTATAGATGAAGAAACAGAAGTGTTAATTAATCATTGATCAATATAGGGAGAAGAACAGAAAACTTTCTGAATTTGAGGGTCTTTTAGTTTGTTTTGTGCTCCAACCAGTATGCACTTCTCCATTTCAAATGTATCATCAAATAATCAGAATGCAAAGAAAAGAGACATGAAGAAAGACTTCAAGCTTAAAATGACATAAGAACAAAACAGGAACATATTAGTAGCTTAGGCATAGCCACGTTTGCAAGCAACAATTTTGTGGAAGATAATGAACTATCATATGGTACAAAGGACTAAATGTTCACTGCTGACTCTCTAAAATAATGTTATGGAAAACGTTCACTTTTACAGCACTGTTTCCTTTATTAAATATTATGTGCCATAGCCCAGATGTAAGTCTGACCTAGCTTTTGGTCCAAGATAGCCCCTGAGAATACTAGAAAAGCTAAATGTCAGGATTATGCAGAGCCAAAATTAGCTGAGCATGGATAAAAGTGTGGAAAGATATACCCCAAATTGCTAACAGTGGTTGCCTCTGCAGGATGGAAGTAGAGCTGGGGAAAGAGGAGAATTATCACTTTTAAATCATGTATTTTCTGTTAAAAATTTTTTGTTTAGATTGGTTAAAATGATCACATGTTAAGGCTTTTAGGAAGATGGCGGAAGAGTAAGACGCGGAGATCACCTTCCTCCCCACAGATTACACCAGAAATACATCTACACGTGGAACAACTCCTACAGAACACCTACTGAAGGCTGGCAGAAGACCTCAGACCTCCCAAAAGGCAAGAACCTCCCCACGTACCTGGGTAGGGCAAAAGAAAAAAAAAAAAGGAAAAACAGAGACAAAAGAATAGGGACAGCACCTGCACCAGTGGGAGGGAGCTGTGAAGGAGGAAAAGTTTCCACACACTAGGAAGCCCCTTCGCGGGCGGAGACTGCGGGAGGCGGAGGGGGGAGCTTCGAAGCCGCGGAGGAGTGCACAGCAACGGGTGCGGAGGGCAAAGCGGGGAGATTCCCGCACAGAGGATCGGTGCCGACCGGCACTCACCAGCCTGAGAGGCTTGTCTGCTCCCCCGCCGGGGCGGGCGGGGCTGCGAGCTGAGGCTCTGAGGCTCGGGTTTCGGTTTCGGACGGAGCGCAGGGAGAGGACTGGGGTTGGCGGCTTGAACATAGCCTGAAGGGGTTGGTGCACCACGGCTAGCCGGGAGGGAGTCCAGGGAAACGTCTGCACCTGCCGAAGAGGCAAGAGACTTTTTCTTCCCTCTTTGTTTCCTAGTGCGTGAAGAGAGGGGTTTAAGAACGCTGCTTAAAGGAACTCCAGAGACGGGCGCGAACCGCGGCTAAAAGCGCGAACCCCAGAGACGGGCGCGAGCCGCGGCTAAAAGCGCGGACCCCAGAGACGGGCGGGAGACGCTAAGGCTGCTGCTGCCGCCACCAAGGGGCCTGTGTGTGAGCACAGGTCGCTCTCCACACCCCTCTTCCGCGGAGCCTGTGCAGCCCGCCACTGCCAGGTTCCCGGGATCCAGGGACAACTTACCCGGGAGAACGCACGGCGGGCCTCAGGCTGGTGCAAAGTCACGCCGGACTTCGCCGCCACAGGCCCGCCCCTGCACTCCGTGCCCCTCCCTCCCCGCCGGCCTGAGTGCGCCAGAGCCCCCGAATCACCGGCTCCTTTAACCCCGTCCTGTCTGAGCAAAAAACAGACGCCCTCCAGCGACCTACGCGCAGAGGCGGGGCCAAATCCAAAGCTGAGCCCCTGTGAGCCGTGAGAACAAAGAAGAGAAAGGGAAATCTCTCCCAGCAGCCTCAGAAGCAGCGGATTAAAGCTCCACAATCAACTTGATATACCCTGCATCTGTGGAATACCTGAATAGACAACCAATCATCCCAAATTAAGGAAGTGGACTTTAGGAGCAAGATCTATGATTTTTTTCCCTATTCCTCTTTTTGTGAATGTGTATGTGTATGCTTCTGTGTGAGATTTTGTCTGTATAGTCTTGCTTCCACCATTTGTCCTAGGGTTCTATCCGTCCATGTTTTTTTTAAAAAATTTTATTCTTAATAATCAATTTTAATTTTAATAACGTTATTATACTTTACCTTCTTTCTTTCTTTCGTTCCTTCCTTCCTTCCTTCCCTCCTTTAGACAACGAATCATCCCAAATTGAGGAGGTGGTCTCTGACAGCAAGATTTATGATTTTTCCCCCTTTACCTCTTTTAGTGAGGGTGTATGTGTATGCTTCTGTGTGAGATTTTGTCTGTATAGCTTTGCTTCCAACATTTGTTCTAAGGTTCTATCCGTCCCTTTTTTTTTCTAAATAAGAATTTAATTCAATAATTTTATTATACTTTATTTTATTTTTACTGTATCTTCTTTCTGTCTTTTTTCCTTCTTCCCCTCCTTCCTTCCTTCCTCCCTCCCTCCCTCCTTTCTTTCCTTCTTGCCTTCTTTCCTTCTTTGCTTCTTTCTTTCTTTCTTCCTTCCTTCCTTCCTTCCCTCCTTTCCTTCTTTCTTTCCTCATACTTCTACTAATTCCCTCTACTTTTTCTCCCTTTTATTCTGAGCCGTGTGGATGAAAAGCTCTTGGTGCTCCAGCCGGAGTCAGGGCTCTGCCTCTGAGGTAGGAGAGCTAACTTCAGGACACTGGTCAACAAGAGGCCTCCCAGCTCCACATAATATCAAACGGCGAAAATCTCCCAGAGACCTCCATCTTAACACCAGCACCCAGCTTCACTCAATGACCAGCAAGCCACAGTGCTGGACGACCTATGCCAAACAACTAGCAAAACAGGAACACAACCCCACCCATTAGCAGAGAGGCTGCCTAAAATCATAATAAGGCCACAGACACCCCAAAACACACCACAAGACGTGAACCTGCCCACTAGAGAGACAAGATCCAGCCTCATCCACCACAACACAGGCACTAGTCCCCTCCACCAGGAAGCCTACACAACCCACTGAACCAACCTTAGCCACTGGAGACAGACATCAAAAACAGTGGGAATTATGAACCTGCAGTCTGCAAAAAGGAGACCCCAAACACAGTAAGATAAGCAAAATGAGAAGACAGAAAAACACACAGCAGATAAAGGAGCAAGATAAAAATGCACCAGACCTAACAAATGAAGAGGAAATAGGCAGTCTACCTGAAAAAGAATTCAGAATAATGATAGTAAGGATGATCCGAAATCTTGGAAACAGAATGGACAAAATGCAAGAAACAGTCAACAAGGACCTAGAAGAAATAAAGATGAAACAAGCAACGATGAACAACACAATAAATGAAATTAAAAGTACTCTAGATGGGATCAATAGCAGAATAACTGAGGCAGAAGAACGGATAAGTGACCTGGAAGATAAAGTAGTGGAAATAACTACTGCAGAGCAGAATAAAGAACAAAGAATGAAAAGAACTGAGGACAGTCTCAGAGACCTCTGGGACAACATTAAACGCACCAACATTCGAATTATAGGGGTTCCAGAAGAAGAAGAGAAAAAGAAAGGGACTGAGAAAATCTTTGAAGAGATTATAGTTGAAAACTTCCCTAATATGGGAAAGGAAATAGTTAATCAAGTCCAGGAAGCACAGAGAGTGTCATACAGGATGAATACAAGGAGAAATACGCCAAGACACATATTAATCAAACTGTCAAAAATTAAATACAAAGAAAGCATATTAAAAGCAGCAAGGGAAAAACAACAAATAACACATAAGGGAATCCCCATAAGGTTAACAGCTGACCTCTCAGCAGAAACCCTACAAGCCAGAAGGGAGTGGCAGGACATAGTGAAAGTGATGAAGGAGAAAAACCTGCAGCCAAGACTACTCTACCCAGCAAGGATCTCATTCAGATTTGATGGAGAAATTAAAACCTTTACAGACAAGCAAAAGCTGAGAGAGTTCAGCACCACCAAACCAGCTTTACAACAAATGCTAAAGGATCTTCTCACAAGAGAAGGAAAAGACCTATAATAACGAACCCAAAACAATTTAGAAAATGGGAATAGGAACATACATATCGATAATTACCTTAAACGTAAATGGACTAAATGCTAACTAAATGGACTAAATGCTAATGGACTAAATGCTAACATACATATCGATAAAATTGGAATAGGAACATACATATCGATAATTACCTTAAATGTAAATGGACTAAATGCTCCCACCAAAAGACACAGATTACCTGAATGGATACAAAAACAAGACCCTTATATATGCTGTCTACAAGAGACCCACTTCAGACCTAGAGACACATACAGACTGAAAGTAAGGGGATGGAAAAAGACATTCCATGCAAATGGAAACCAAAAGAAAGCTGGAGTAGCAATTCTCATATCAGACAAAATAGAATTTAAAATAAGGACTATTAAAAGAGAGAAAGAAGGACACTACATAATGATCAAGGGATTGATCCAAGAAGAAGATATAACAATTGTAAATATTTATGCACCCAACATAGGAGCACCTCAATACATAAGGCAAGTACTAACAGCCATAAAAGGGGAAATCGACAGTAACACATTCATAGTAGGGGACTTAAACACCCCACTTTCCTCCATGGACAGATCATCCAAAATGAAAATAAATAAGGAAACACAAGCTTTAAATGCTACATTAAACAAGGAAATAAGTAAGGAAACACAAGCTTTAAATGCTACATTAATTGATATTTAGAGGACACTCCATCCAAAAACAACAGAATACACATTTTTCTCAAGTGCTCATGGAACATTCTCCAGGATAAATCATTACTTGGGTCACAAATCAAGCCTTGGTAAATTTAAGAAAATTGAAGTTGTATCAAGTATCTTTTCTGACCACAACGCCATTAGACTAGATATCAATTACAGGAAAAGATCTGTAAAAAATACAAACACATGGAGGCTAAACAATACACTACTTAATAACGAAGTGATCACTGAAGAAATCAAAGAGGAAATCAAAAAATACCTAGAAACAAATGACAATGGAGACACAACGACCCAAAACCTATGGGATGCAGCAAAAGCAGTTCTAAGGGGGAAGTTTGTAGCAATACAAGCCCACCTTAAGAAGCAGGAAACATCTCGAATAAACAACCTAACCTTGCACCTCAAGCAATTAGAGAAAGAAGAACAAAAAAAACCCCAAAGCTAGCAGAAGGAAAGAAATCATAAAAATCAGATCAGAAATAAATGAAAAAGAAATGAAGGAAACAATAGCAAAGATCAATAAAACTAAAAGCTGGTTCTTTGAGAAGATAAACAAAATTGATAAACCACTAGCCAGACTCATCAAGAAAAAAAGGGAGAAGAATCAAATCAATAGAATTAGAAATGAAAAAGGAGAGGTAACAACTGACACTGCAGAAATAAAAAAGATCATGAGAGATTACTGCAAGCAACACTATGCCAATAAAATGGACAACCTGGAAGAAATGGACAAATTCTTAGAAATGCACAACCTGCCAAGACTGAATCAGGAAGAAATAGAAAATATGAACAGACCAATCACAAGCACTGAAATTGAAACTGTGATTAAAAATCTTCCAACAAACAAAAGCCCAGGACCAGATGGCTTCACAGGCAAATTCTATCAAACATTTAGAGAAGAGCTAACACCTATCCTTCTCAAACTCTTCCAAAATATAGCAGAGGGAGGAACACTCCCAAACTCCTTCTATGAGGCCACCATCACCTTGATACCAAAACCAGACAAGGATGTCACAAAGAAAGAAAACTACAGGCCAATATCACTGATGAACATAGATGCAAAAATCCTCAACAAAATACTAGCAAACAGAATCCAACAGCACATTAAAAGGATCATACACCATGATCAAGTGGGGTTTATTCCAGGAAGGCAAGGATTCTTCAATATACGCAAATCTATCAATGTGATAAACCATATTAACAAACTGAAGGAGAAAAACCATATGATCATCTCAATAGATGCAGAGAAAGCTTCTGACAAAATTCAACACCCATTTATGATAAAAACCCTGCAGAAAGTAGGCATAGAGGGAACTTTCCTCAACATAATAAAGGCCATATATGACAAGCCCACAGCAAACATCATCCTCAATGGTGAAAAACTGAAAGCATTTCCACTAAGATCAGGAACAAGACAAGGTTGCCCACTCTCACCACTCTTATTCAACATAGTTTTGGAAGTTTTAGCCACAGCAATCAGAGAAGAAAAGGAAATAAAAGGAATCCAAATCGGAAAAGAAGAAGTAAAGCTGTCACTGTTTGCAGATGACATGATCCTATACATAGAGAATCCTAAAGATGCTACCAGAAAACTACTAGAGCTAATCAATGAATTTGGTAAAGTGGCAGGATACAAAATTAATGCACAGAAATCTCTGGCATTCCTATACACTAATGATGAAAAATCTGAAAGTGAAATCAAGAAAACACTCCCATTTACCATTGCAACAAGAAGAATAAAATATCTAGGAATAAACATACCTAAGGAGACAAAAGACCTGTATGCAGAAAATTATAAGACACTGATGAAAGAAATTAAAGATGATACAAATAGATGGAGAGATATACCATGTTCTTGGATTGGAAGAATCAACATTGTGAAAATGACTCTACTACCCAAAGCAATCTATAGTTTCAATGCAATCCCTATCAAACTACCACTGGCATTTTTCACAGAACTAGAACAAAAAATTTCACAATTTGTATGGAAACACAAAAGACCCCGAATAGCCAAAGCAATCTTGAGAGCGAAAAACTGAGCTGGAGGAATCAGGCTCCCTGACTTCAGACTATGCTACAAAGCTACAGTAATCAAGACAGTATGGTACTGGCACAAAAGCAGAAAGATAGATCAATGGAACAGTATAGAAAGCCCAGAGATAAACCCATGCACATATGGACACCTTATCTTTGATAAAGGTGGCAGGAATGTACAGTGGAGAAAGGACAGCCTCTTCAATAAGTGGTGCTGGGAAAACTGGACAGGTACATGTAAAAGTATGAGATTAGATCACTCCCTAACACCATACACAAAAATAAGCTTAAAATGGATTAAAGACCTAAATGTAAGGCCAGAAACTATCAAACTCTTAGAGGAAAACATAGGCAGAACACTCTATGACATAAATCACAGCAAGATCCTTTCTGACCCACCTCCTAGAGTAATGGAAATAAAAACAAAAATAAACAAATGAGACCTAATGAAACTTCAAAGCTTTTGCACAACAAAGGAAACCATAAACAAGATCAAAAGACAACCCTCAGAATGGGAGAAAATATTTGCAAATGAAGCAACCGACAAAGGATTAATCTCCAAAATTTACAAGCAGTTCATGCAGCTCAATAACAAAAAAACAAACAATCCAATCCAAAAATAGGCAGAAGACCTAAATAGACATTTCTCCAAAGAACATATACAGACTGCCAACAAACACATGAAAGAATGCTCAACATCATTAATCATTAGAGAAATGCAAATCAAAACTACAATGAGATATCATCTCACACCAGTCAGAATGGCCATCATCAAAAAATCTAGAAACAATAAATGCTGGAGAGGGTGTGGAGAAAAGGGAACACTCTTGCACTGCTGGTGGGAATGTGAATTGGTTCAGCCACTATGGAGAACAGTATGGAGGTTCCTTAAAAAACTACAAATAGAACTACCATATGACCCAGCAATTCCACTACTGGGCATATACCCTGAGAAAACCAAAATTCAAAAAGAGTCATGTACCAAAATGTTCATTGCAGCTCTATTTACAATAGCCCGGAGATGGAAACAACCTAAGTGCCCATTATCTGATGAATGGATAAAGAAGATGTGGCACATATATACAATGGAATATTACTCAGCCATAAAAAGAAACGAAATTGAGCTATTTGTAATGAGGTTGGATAGACCTAGAGTCTGTCATACAGAGTGAAGTAAGTCAGAAAGAAAAAGACAAATACCGTATGCTAACACATATATATGGAATTTAAGGAAAAAAAATGTCATGAAGAACCTAGGGGTAAGGCAGGAATAAAGATGCAGACCTCCTAGAGAACGGACTTGAGGTTATGGGGAGGGGGAAGGGTGAGCTGTGACAGGGCAAGAGAGAGTCATGGACATATACACACTAACAAACGTAGTAAGGTAGATAGCTAGTGGGAAGCAGCCGCATGGCACAGGGATATTGGCTCGGTGCTTTGTGACAGCCTGGAGGGGTGGGATAGGGAGAGTGGGAGGGAGGGAGACGCAACAGGGAAGACATATGGGAACATATGTTTATGTATGACTGATTCACTTTGTTATAAAGCAGAAACTAACACACCATTGTAAAGCAATTATACCCCAATAAAGATGTTAAAAAAAAATTAAACCAAGTATTTAAATAAAGTTGAAAAAAAATGATCACATGTTACTTTTATAATTTAAAAAATTCATTACTGAAACTTCCGACCCAATGTCAAATAATGTTGCTTCTCAGTTGAAGCAATATCTGACTTAAGAGAAACAGCACTTACTGATGATCCACAAATTCCATTCCCTGAACTGTATCTCTACCTTTTCTCCCTCTATTTGGACATATCAACAGCCCCACAGAAAAGTCCCAGAACTATTGCCAGGTGAGCTATCATAAGATGTAGAAAAGGAGCAGTACAGGTAGGCAGAATTTTTTTAGACAATCCTTACATTCAGAAGAGTGAGTAAGGGAAGAAGTTGTGAAAACAGTGAACACACCCTGAATCCAGTTTCCCAAATGGAACTTCTTGCTTGAATATTGTCCTGCATGCCCAAAATATTTCCTGGTTTGTTTGGGTTTTTTTTCACTTCAGTCATTACACCATAGAATGGTACTATAGAATTCTACCAAAAAGATAATCCTCTGGTTTACATCTTTCTTTAAAATACAAATTCTTCTTGAAAGGGTAAATGGCTCTCCACTCTTCACACATTAGTAAACGTTAGTTTAATCACATATCCTCATAACAGCCAGCTGAAATTAGACTTGCTGTTGAGAGAAAAAGCATATGAGAGAGTGTAATTACCAATGGGAGACCTGGATGTTGAACTGAAGAGGACTTGGTACAAATGAAAGCATGTAAGCTAGGAACTACAAGAGGGCCCTGGAAAGTCATAAAAAAAGATGGGTCGTAAAGGAAGGTAAAGGATACCAGAAAAACTGTGGACTGCAGAATAAAAGCACCCAATGAAAAAAAATAGACTCCTTTTGTTCCCTTCACCTTCTCTTCTTTCCTCTCCTTCCTTCTCTTTTACTTCATATACTAAAGCAAGTATGAGTACCACATGTGAGTTATATACAGTGGCCTAAATAAACTTCAGCTGAAGCGCCCTCCTCCATCCCTCTACTGCAAAGACTCACCACCACCTCCCACAGACTAAACACACAGTCATTTGTCCACTGCCCAGGAAAAGGTTTGAGAAATACTCATTGAACACTGCCAGACAGAAGTATATTTTGTCAATAATATTTCTATGGACTGGACGTTTATGCACCCCCCCCAAATTCATATGTTGTAACCTAATCCCCAATGTGATGGTATTTGGCAGTGGGACCTTTGGGAGGTAATTAGGTCATGAGGATGGAGTCCTCATGAAAGGAATAAGTGCCATCCTTATTCTCCATCCTGGCCTGAGTCATATTGCCTCTACCAAAGACTCATTACACTCCCTTGTAGGTTTTAGAGCTCTTTGGAACACAGACCTGAAATAAGACTCAGGGATTCTGAGATGAGCCTTCTGTGCATCCCAAAGACAAAGCAAATCAGCCAGGAACAGAGATGGCTGTGCCTTGTAAAACTGTGGTCATGAAATCCAACCAGGACAGCCAGGGATAGAGAACTCACTACACACACCATCAAAAGTGGTTGATAAAGTGAGCTAAATGAAAGAGTGACATTCACTAGAGGTGTTTTCTTAGTTTCCCAGTATCATCTCTTAATTGAGGATGCCTAATACTTTTAAGGAGGACTGGGAAGATAAGTGAGATAACACAAACTGTTTGGAGCACTCAATTCAAGGCCAGGTATCCTAGGATTAGCTAGAAATATTTACATATTATATATAGGCCGTGGGGCCTATATAAATACAGGACTTGAGGACATGGGGAGGGGGAAGGGTAAGCTGAGACGAAGTGAGAGAGTGGCACGGACATATATACACTACCAAATGTAAAACAGATAGCTAGTGGGAAGCAGCCGCATAGCACAGGGAGATGAGCTCGGTGCTTTGTGACCACCTAGAGGGGTAGGTTAGGGACGGTGGGAGGGAGACGCAAGAGGGAAGGGATATGGGGATATAGGTATATGTGTAGCTGATTCACTTTGTTATAAAGCAGAAACTAACCCACCATTGTAAAGCAATTATACTCCAATAAAGATGTTTAAAATATATAAATAAATAAATAAAATAGATTTAAAAAATCATTAAACAATTTTTGACCACCAATTTACATTAACCTCCCTCATACTTATGCTTTCCCAGATATTTCACCTTTCTTCCTCTCAGTATAAATGCACTAAAAGAACAAAAGCATTCTGCTGAAGCAAAAGTAGTAAAAGCATTCTCATAGGCAATGGCTTTTATGCAAAAATCCAGAGGACTTGGGAAAAAACAGAGCTTATGCAGTTTCTTTTGGGGACACATTGGTTTCCCTTGTAGCCTTTCTGATCCCAATCTCAATTTTTGTAGTCCATTTAGCATATACAGGTGATGGGAGGATTAGAACTAGAGTCCCCTAGTGGAGGAACAGAAAAATGTGTGTGAAGATCATGGAATTGTAGAATAATGGGTAACCAAGAGCCAGATGGTCCAGATTCAAAATCTCAGCTCTTCCCCTCACTAACTACATGACTGTGGACAAGTTAACCTCTCTGTGCCTCAGTTTCCTCATTTATAAAGTTGGGATAATAAGTACCTGCTTTCCAAGGTTGGATAAATTGAGTAAATTCATATAAAGTGCTTAGGACATAGTCTAACGTATAATAAGACCTCAATAAACTTGACCATTAATATTGGAAGCATCATATTAACTTTTGTGGCACTTTAGGAACTCATACTGTGGTTTACTTGGAGTTGTCACTGGAAGGTAGGAAATGAGACTGCAGAAAAAGGCTGTCTTTACTCTCACGATCCTTTTGAGAGCATTTCAGCTTGTAAATGGAGAAATATAAAGGTTTCTTAATAATCATAATGATTCCATAATAATAATAAAGCACAAAATTTATAATTTACTTATGAGTCAATAAGATTAAATTATCAGTGTGAAAACTGAATTTTAAAAAGGAATAAAAATTTTATTCCCTGTTAACCAAGTGAATTTTAGCATTGGAAATGACTTTCCACTTCTTTACATAACTATAGCTAGGACATAAACGTTAAAAGATCTCTGGTCTTGCATAATTTTACGTTCAACCATAGTTAAAGGAAACAAATAGGAATAAATGTGGATACATGATGAAAAATTTTGCAATAAGCAAAGAATAATTTTTAACACTAGAAGAATTATTCATTTTACCAGACAGCTTAATATCTCACATAACAGTGAGATAGAACCTAACACCTGCAGGTAAGACAGGGTGGGTGAGAGAAGCTGATATTGAACGATTACATAAAATGACACTTGGCAAACAGAGAAAACCAAAGAATGACTGCAAATGTTCCATCACTGGTAGTTTGATACTAAGGAGTAGATAAATAAAAGAGGAAATTGGGAGGCATGTGAGGAATTGCTAAAACAGAGCTATGAGAGTTAGGAATACAAAGTTGCTTCAAAAAAGCATCAGAAATTTTCCAAATAACATGGATTCCCAAGTATTGCTTAATAAGAACTTTGGATGGAATAATACTATAATAGTCTCTGCAGCTTCAAGTTTTCTTGCTGTCCCCAAAGGCAAACACATAGGGCTTCTGGTTTAAGGGGATGACAGAACCAAAATGCATGGGAAAATCACGAAGTTTAAGTAATCTTATTATGTTCTTATGACTAGGTTTCCTGATCTATGGTTGTTGACTTCTGAGTGGTCATTGGAAGAACCACTGGACTTCTGCTGCTTAAGACTTACTCTTGAATGTGATTCTTTAATCTTCCCCTGTCCACTACATCTTCAGCCCACGTCTTTTGCCTAGAGAGAGACAATGACAACCGTTCATTCAAGAAGGACCCCCATGCAGAACTGAGGACCCAATCAGTGAAGAGCAAATACCAGCTTTTCCATGCAGTGGATGACAACCAATTCAACAGGTTCCTATCCTTCATGAGAATGTTGTCTTTGGAACATTTCCTTACAAGGAGTCCTATTGTCATTTGATCACCAGTTTGAAATATATTATTGCAATTGCAATATTTGTTGTTAACTTTTTAAAAAACACAAAGTGATGAAAATCACTGGATGTAATCAAGTTCAAACAGTCTAAACTATGCTCCCAAACTCCAAATTGATTCAAATTAAATGATGATTTTAGGGTTAAAATATCTCAATGAGAAATCTAAAAGTTAAAAATAAGCAAAATAACAAAAACATCTAAATACCAGAGTAGTCTTCTCTTTAGTTTAATCTCATATTGATGTTGTTTTTTTTTTTAATTTTTATTTATTTATTTATTTTTAGCTGCGTTGGGTCTTCCTTGCTGCGTGCAGGCTTTCTCTAGTTGTGGTGAGTGGGCACTACACTTTGTTGCAGTGCGCAGGCCTCTCATTGCGGTGGCTTCTCTTGTTGCAGAGCACAGGCTCTAGGCACGTGGGATTCAGTAGTTGTGGCACACAGGCTCAGGAGTTGTGGCTCACGAGCCCTAGAGCACAGGCTCAGTAGTTATAGTGCACAGGCTTAGTTACACCACAGAATGTGGGATCTTCCCGGACCAGGACTCGAACCCATGTCCCCTGCATTGGCAGGCGGATTCTTAACCACAGCACTAGCAGGGAAGTCCCTCATATTGATGTTTTAAATGTACATACCATCTGTATACTTCTGAGCTATTAATCAACACTTCTGTTTTCTTTAATTTTTTACCTCTTTTGACCTAAAATAAATTTTAAATGTAATATTTAGATATTAAAATTTTCCACTTTCACATTTTTGCAACTCTTTTAATCTGTGATTGAAGTTAAGGAATCTTCAAAAATGTTTTCATACCTTGAATGAGTAACATTGCCCTTATTTACAAAGGGTCTTTACTCTGAGATAATTGATAACAGAATTATATTTATGAGGATCCAAGCCCCAGAGTACCAAATGAGTAAATATGCATTTTCTACGGTTCATCATAAAGCTTAGAGAGAGCATGTAAAAATTTTCTCTTAGAAAGTAATTAAGATAAGTTGAAAGAATAATTAATAATTGTATGGGTTAATTTCATCCTGTGGTTCATAACTTTATTCTGAACCAAATATTTTTAATTTGGAAAGTTTTATGATTAATGTCATTTGATCTAAATCAAATTCATCAGTCCAAATTAAGGTATCAATGTAAGAAGCTTTAGTAATCAATCTTTGGTTTATTGCAGCCATCAAATCGTTTATCCATGAATAATTTAGATCAATTCAAAAGAATCATATCTTTCAGCTATACATTTCCCAAATACGTGTGGTGAGGAATAGCAGTAATTGTTCAATATGCTACTAATAACATTATTTTATTTTCACAAAAATCGACTTTATATCAAATTGTTTTTTATTCTTTTCCCTCTCTTGTTAAAAAAAAAAGAAGAATATACACTTTCAGTTACCTGTATTCATGGCCAGATTTTTTTGATGAGTCAGTTAGTTGGTGGATCCATATATTGCTTGAGATCACCATCAACTCTTCTTATTAGGCATTTATCTCGTCAAGGCAGATATATCAGATGATTGTCAAAACAATCAAGCTTCTTGAGGGCAATTTAATGCTTCCTTGTAAAATAAAATACCACACAGAGAGAAGTCAGTCAAACAATAAAACAATAAAAATTTGAAGCTGAAGTGTTTTAAATTCTAGTAAGAAATAGCATGAAATGCCAAAATGTATGAGTAGAATGTCTCCTTTCATGTGAAAATACTGCTAGGCTTGGGGGTGAGGGTGGGGGTGGGATGAATTGGGAGATTTGGATTGACATATATACACTAATATGGATAAAATAGATAACAAATAAGAACCTGCTGTATAAAAAATTAAATTAAAAATTAAAATGGCAGATATGTTGATGGAATATTTATATGGAAAAATATGTGAAAATTGTTTAGCAAAGCTGTGTGTCCACTGATAAAAAGGGCCAAGGAAAAAGAATTGAAGAATATGAATAAAGGACATACCGTTGACTAAAAAAAAAAAAATACTGCTAGGCTTAAACAGCTATCATACTGAGACTTGATATTTTACAACTTAGGGCTTTTCCATAACTATGTAGCCAATAAGCTCCATCTCTAAACATATCAACAGTTTATATCCATGAAACCTAGGTCATAGAACATTAATGTGTATCAGATGCAGATGGACAACTCAACAGGTACAATTCTTAAGACAATTATAATTGGTGCTATCCTGAGGGTATGGATGGAAAAGGAGGTTGCCAGGGAAACAAAACCAACTGACTGGACATGTATGACTCTCGGATGCTTTATGATACCACTGAGTACACGAGGGCACATACAGAAGAGCATTGATGTATGTGCAAGAGCTCATTGGCTGTTGCCATGGAGGCAGCCAGTAATGGTGTGCAGGGAACAAACAGAAGGACATAAAAAGAGATGACTGTGCCACATGTACTGAGAAAGAAACCTGTGAAATTCTCTCCGCTCATTGGCCATCACTATGGAGACAGTCTTTAAAAGCCCATAGGAAAAGGAAATTAGATTCTGGTTTAAACACACACACACACACACACACACACACACACACATATACCTCATAGAGGTGAGTATAAACATGAAAAATATTTAAGATCAATTTCATAAGCTGTTTTCAGGAACAATTACTAACATATAGCAAAATCCCCCTAGACAGAAAACATTGACATTATTCAATAATTATAGAGAGTATCTTTTTTCCTACCCTGGTATTCATTTCCAAAAGTTACCCATTTTGCTCAATTTTATCTCTAGGTTGTATGTCAGATGCCAATACCACTGTATGCTGTTAAAAGATCACTCTTTCAAGTGATGAATACAACCCCCTGCTGCAAAGCAAGGGCTTAGAGACCTTGAAACCCTGATGTTTGGCAGGTAGATATATTTCAAGTTTTATCAGCTCTTTGTACATTGGGTAAATGTTTTTCTGTGACGCATTATTAACAAGGCTCATCAACATCCTGTTATGCAAAAAAAAAAAAATCAGTTGAGCTTTAACCAGCTACTCATGAGGCATAAAGGAAATCAAGGTTTCTTAAATTATCCTTTTTTCTTTTTTTTGCATGAGAGTAGTTTGCCCTGACTCAATTACCAATACAACCATCATCTCTTGAATTCTTTTCAATTTTTCATTTGCTCTAACCTCCTGCTATGTGTAGTAGCTGAGCTGCCTAAAGCTTAGGTTTATCTTGGTCCCCCAAAATACACAGACATATACAACTTGGTCTAAGGAAAATACGTATTGTAGGAAAAAATACAAAAATGATGACTTTTGAGAATATGGAAATTAATTGCCACTACTTATTTACTAAGAAAAAGAAAAGGACTATTCTAACCATGGAATGGAGCTTGAGAGAGAGGAAAAAGAGAGTCACAGGTGGCAAAACCCCTTAATTTACTCCTGGTAACTTTAAAATGGAAATTCTCAACCAAGGGAGGCACATACTTCTGTTGCAAAAGTCAAAATATTAATAGAGGTATAAATTACTGCAGAATGTTCTGAGTTTCCCCTCTAGCTGGGTGGAAGGGTTATATCTTCTGCCTGAGAAAGAGAGCGCTAGAGAGAGGAAGGCCGAAATAAGGGTAGACTTATCTACCAACTCTATGCAAGCAAACATTTAAAACAAACACTTCTGTCACCCAAAGGCATAGCCAAATGAGCTAGTTGATGGCAACGTAACTGAGTCCTCATTGTAAGTCAGGATGCCCCCAAATTACAAATTTTCTTGGCTAGGGGTCAGCCTGTATTTGGAAATGATAAAGTTCTATCCATGTACTTGGTGTCAGAAGCAATCGTGATCCCAGTATGCCCTAACATTTGTCGAACACATCTGCTGCAAGCTGCCTGTACAACAGTGTGACAGATAAAGAAGCATCAGAACTATTAAGAGGATAAGCTGGATCTTATCAGTTAGACTGAAAAGTGTGCTTATATGGGCTCTGAAATGCTCCACAGTATCTAACTTTATTTCTCTGATGCCTAAAGAATGTGATTCAGCCTTTAAGCATGACTGGTGTGCTATTTTTAGGCAGAGGGGGAAATCTGGTTCAGTGTCACTATTAAGTACCATTGTTTATATAGGTCTTTTTATACTAAGATTTGACCTGAACTTTTAGCAAGTTGAGGGGTGGGTTGTGAAGCATATTATCTCATTCCCTTGATCCTAAACACTATCCTCAAAAATTTCATTTGCAGAATGAGTTTCATTTTCAAAGGACTTACTATAAATAATAATAACAACTTATTTCATGCTATCATAAAGGTGTAAAAAGTTTTTAGAGAATGTTTAATTTTCCTGGGGGTGTCTAATGCTCTTATTTTAGGTTATTTTGCACAGAGATCATTAATATTTTTTAAGCTGATTGAATTTTCATGCTCTAAATTTAGTTACCTCTCTACAGATCTTCAGTTGAAAAAAAAAACAAAAACTCTAGGGGTTATTTCTAAGTTACATACCTGAAATTCCTGAAATTAGCCAACCAATAAATTAGAACACCTAGGCTATGGCCTCCAGATCCAAAAAGTCTGACTTTCCATTACTGTATAATGAAAATAAAACATTTATTTATACTCAATTATGTTACTTCTATAAAATATTTACTCACATTATGATGTTATATTTCAGCAGTAAATATAGCAAAGTTTTAACATTCCTACAAATATATTCATCAAATCAGTAAGAAAAGTCACAAAAATCACAATAACAGATGAGAAAGGGCATGAATGAATCAACAGTTCACCTAAGATGATGACTAGAAAAAATGTTCAAACTCACTAAAATCTAAATATGCAAAATGAAATAATAGTTTAGCATATTATAGTTAAATTGCCCAAAATAAATAATGATACATCTTAGAGCTTACACTTTAGAACAAATGATAAAATGAAAACGATAGCTTTTAAAGATTAGATAATTTAGATCAAAGTTTGAAAAAGTACAAATATTTGGGGAAAAATTTTATTTTTTTGGCTCTACTGTGAAGTTTTATCCACTGGACCACCAGGAAAGTCCTAACTGGGCAAAATTTGAGAATATCTTCATTAACTTGTAACAATTATGAATCTTAATCCAATTATATTCCCTACAGATTTAAACAGAGTATTGTTGTTCTCAAGTTTTGGAAGTCCAAAGTTCCTCAATTGTTGGAGTTAAAATTTTACTGCACCTTTTCCCATTTTAATAGTTATCTATGATCTCAGCTTACCTTTGACTTAGCTAGTGAATTCCCCAGAGGTTTAAGTCCCTTTGCCTCCGAGTTCTAACTTTTCCTTCCTTATACGATTTGACAGAAAGAGCCCAAGGTTGAATATGTCCTATATTTCCCAGTATAACTTCCATGTGACAGCATTTTTCAAATCAGCAGAAAAATTTCCTCTTCTGAACATATTTCTTTTTCATGCCCATTCTTCTTCCTTTAAGAAGCCAGGACTGGTTTAACTCCAACTTTGTACTGTATACTTAGGCTCATATTGCATTTTCCCTTGGTAATGGGTACAGGAGGTTTTAGATCACTCATAAATCTACTTGTTTTTGTTGTTATTTAAAATGGCATGGCCTTTCCATTTCAAAACAGACTATAACATACATTTAAACAGACATATAAAATTGTTTCTTTCTCTATACTAACTAAATAAACTGTCCTCACAGCTGCTCAAAAGCACAGATTCAATCTACTACAACATTTTCCTAATTCAGTGTTCCTTGAAAACAAACTACAAATTCAGAAATTTCATATTTCTTAATGATATGACCATATTAAACTTTTCATAAAACAAATAATGTTCCATATTTGGAAACACATAAAATATCTGTGATCCCACACTAGCTTATCAGACACTTTCAGTCATTGGAGGTAAACTCTGTATTTTCAGTAGATAAATTATTTTTTAAATTCCTATTTAGATAGCACCTAATAGTAAAATTATAGTTTCTAAAAATAGTAAACTTGATATAGTTGTCTCCATTTTTAGTTAAAACATTTCAATTTTAATAGTTTCCTTTATTCACCAGGAAAAAAATTCTAACTTTGTCATAATATGGGAAAAAAATTACCTTTTCAGCCTTACTTTCTGCTAACACTTTCCTGCCTGCTATTATATCCATCTGCCTGATATACCCTTGAGCTTTTTTTTCACATTTGACAGATTTGGTATTATTTTTCAAGGCCAACTCAAAGGTACTATATGAAGCCATCATTAACGACTAGATTTGAATTACTTATTGCATTGCACTGCTGACCTAAAACAAATAGATTGCCAGTTATTTCTGCATCAAAAATGGGTTTATTTGAATTCAGCAAAGAATTGTTATACAGGGGGATTGGAACCAAGATGGCAGACTAGAAGGACGTGCTCTCAATCCCTCTTGTGAGAACACCAGAATCACATCTAGCTGCTGGACAATCATCAACAGGAAGACACTGGAACTCACCAAAAAAGAGACCCCACATCCAAAGACAAAAGAGAAGCCAAAATGAGATGGTAGGAGGGCACAATCACAGCAAAATCAAATCCCATAACTGCTAGGTGGGTGACTCACAGACTGGAGAACACTTATACCACAGAAGTCCACCCACTGGAGTGAAGGTTCTGAGCCTCACGTCAGGCTTCCCAACCTGGGGGTCAAGCAATGGGAGGAGGAATTCCTAGAGAATCAGACAAAGAAGGCTAGTGGGATTTGATTGCAGGACTTGGACAGGACTGGGGGGAACAGAGACTCTACTCTTGGAGGGCACACACAAAGGAGTGTGCGCATTGGGACCCAGGGGAAGGAGCAGTGACCCTGGGGGAGACTGAACTGAACCAGACCTACCTGCTAGTGTTGGAGGGTCTCCTGCAGAGGCAGGGGGTGGCTGTGGCTCATGGTGGGGACAAGAACACTGGCAGCAGAAGTTCTGGGAAGTACTCCTTGGCGTGAGCCCTCCCAGAGTCTGCCATTAACCCAACCAAAGAACCCAGGTAGGCTCCAGTGTTGGGTTGCCTCAGGCCAAACCTCCAACAGGGAGGGAACCCAGCCCCACCCACCAGCAGTCAAGTGGATTAAAGTTTTACTGAGCTCTGCCCACCAGAGCAACAGCCATCTCTACCCACTGCCAGTCCCTCCCATCAGGAAAGCTGCACAAGCCTCTTAGACAGCCTCATCCACCAGAGGGCAGATAGCAGAAGAAAGAATTACAATCCTGCAGCCTTTGGAACAAAAACCACATTCACAGAAAGAAAGACAAGATGAGAAGGCAGAGGGCTATGTACCAGATGAAGGAACAAGATAAAACCCCAGAAAAACAACTAACTGAAGTGGAGATAGGCAACCTTCCAGAAAAAGAATTCAGAATAATGATAGTGAAGATGATCCAAGACCTGGGAAAAGAATGGAGGCAAAGATCAAGAAGATGCAAGAAATGTTTAATGAAGACCTAGAAGAATTAAAGAACAAACAAACGGAGATGAACAATACAATAGCAGAAATGAAAACTACAATAGAAGGAATCAATAGCAGAATAACTGAGGCAGAAGAACGGATAAGTGACCTGGAAGACGGAGTGGTCGAATTCACTGCTGCGGAAGAGAATAAAAGAAAAAGAATGAAAAGAAATGAAGACAACCTAAGAGACTTCTGGGACAACATTAGACGCAACAACATTTGCATTATAGGGGTCCCAGAAGGAGAAGAGAGAGAGAAAGGACCCGAGAAAATATTTGAAGCGATTATAGTCAAAAACTTCCCTAACATAGGAAAGAAAAGAGTCACCCAAGTCCAGGAAGCCCAGAGAGTCCCATACAGGATAAACCCAAGGAGAAACACACTGAGACACAGTAATCAAATTGGCAAAAATTGAAGACAAAGAAAAATTATTGAAAGCAACAAGGGAAAAATGACAAATAACATACAAGGGAACTCCCATAAGGTTAACAGCTGATTTCTCAGCAGAAACTCTACAAGCCAGAAGGGAGTGGCATGACATAGTGATGAAAAGAAAGAAACTACAACCAAGATTACTCTACCCGGCAAGGATCTCATTCAGATTTGATGGAGAAACCATAAGCTTTACAGACAAGCAAAAGCTAAGAGAATTCAGCACCACCAAACCAGCTCTACAAGAAATGCTAAAGGAACTTCCCTAAGTGGGAAACACAAAAGAAGAAAAGACCTACAGAAACAAACCCAAAACAATTAACAAAATGGTCATAGGAACATACATATCAATAATTACCTTAAACGTGAATGGATTAAATGCTCCAACCAAAAGACACTGGTTTGCTGAATGGATACAAAAACAAGACCCATATATATGCTGTCTACAAGAGACCCACTTCAGACCTAGGGACACATACAGACTGAAAGTGATGGAATGGAAAAAGATATTCCATGCAAATGGAAATCAAATGAAAGCTGGAGTAGCAATTCTCATATCAGACAAAATATGCTTTAAAATAAAGAATGTTACAAGAGACAAAGAAGGACACTACATAATGATCAAGGGATCAATCCAAGAAGAAGATATAACAATTATAAATATATACACACCCAACATAGGAGCACCTAAATACATAAGGCAGGTGCTAACAGCTGTAAAACAGGAAATCGACAGTAACACAATAATAGTGGGGGACTTTAACACCTCACTAACACCAGTGGACAGATCATCCAAACAGAAAATTAATGAGGAAACAGAAGCTTTAAGTGACACAATAAACCAGATAGATTTAATTTTTTTTTTTTTTGCGGTACGCGGGGCTCTTACTGTGTGGCCTCTCCTGTTGCAGAACACAGGCTCCGGACGTGCAGGCTCAGTGGCCATGGTTCACGGGCCCAGCCGCTCTGTGGCATGTGGGATCTTCCCGGACCAGGGCACGAACCCGTGTCCTCTGCATCGGCAGGCAGAATCTCAGCCACTGTGCCACCAGGGAAGCCCCAGATAGATTTAA
The DNA here is from genome assembly GCF_963455315.2 of Globicephala melas. Taxonomy (NCBI): domain Eukaryota; kingdom Metazoa; phylum Chordata; class Mammalia; order Artiodactyla; family Delphinidae; genus Globicephala; species Globicephala melas. The sequence continues at coordinate 35,956,360 of NC_083322.1, forward strand.
TTGATATTTATAGGACATTCCATCCCAAAACAGCAGATTACACTTTCTTCTCAAGTGCGCATGGAACATTCTCCAGGATAGATCACATCTTGGGTCACAAATCAAGCCTCAGTAAATTTAAGAAAATTGAAATCATATCAAGCATCTTTTCTGACCACAACGTTATGAGATTAGAAATGAAATACAGGGGGAAGAACGTAAAAAACACAAACACGTGGAGATTAAACACTATGTTACTAACTAAGAGGTCACTGAAGAAATCAAAGAGGAAATCAAAAAATACCTAGAAACAAATGACAATGATAACACGACAATCCAAAACCTATGGGATGCAGCAAAAGCAGTTCTAAGAGGGAAGTTTATAGCAATAAATGCCTATCTCAAGAAACAAGAAAAATCTCAAATAAATTATCTAACCTTACACCTAAAGGAACTAGAGAAAGAAGAGCAAACAAAACCCAAAGTTAGCAGAAGGAAAGAAATCATAAAGATCAGAGCAGAAATAAATGAAATAGAAACAAAGAAAACAATAGCAAAGATCAAGAAAACTAAAAGATGGTTCTTTGAGAAGATAAACAAAATTGATAAAGCATTAACCAGACTCATCAGGAAAAAGAGGGAAAGAACTCAAATCAATAAAATTAGAAATGAAAAAGGAAAAGTTTCAACAGACACCGCAGAAACACAAAGCATCCTAAGAGACTACTGCTAGCCAATAAACACTATGCCACTAACACTATGCCAATAAAATGGACAACCTGGAAGAAATGGGCAAATTCTTAGAAAGGTATAACCTTCCAAGACTGAACCAGGAAGAAACAGAAAATATGAACAGACCAATCACAAGTAATGAAATTGAAACTGTGATTAAAAATCATCCAACAAAAAAAGTCCAGGACAGGATGGCTTCACAGGTGAATTCTATCAAACATTTAGAGAAGAGCTAACACCCATCCTTCTCAAACTCTTCCCAAAAATTACAGAGGAAGGAACACTCCCAAACTCATTCTATGAGGCCACCATCACCCTGATACTAAAACCAAAGATACTACAAAGAAAGAAAATTACAGACCAATATCACTGATGAATATAGATGCAAAAATCCTCAACAAAATATTAGCAAACAGAATCCAACCACACATTAAAAGGATCATACACCATGATCAAGTGGGATTTATCCCAGCGATACAAGGATTCTTCAATATATGCAAATCAATCAACGTGATACACCATATTAACAAACTGAAGAATAAAAACCATATGATCATCTTAATAGGTGCAGGAAAAGCTTTTGACAAAGTTCAACACCCATTTATGATAAAAACTCTACAGAAATTAGGCATAGACGGAACCTACCTCAACTTAATAAAGGCATATACAAGAAACCCACAGCAAACATCATTATCAATGGTGAAAAACTGAAAGCACTTCCTGTAAGATCAGGAATGAGACAAGGATTTCCACTCTCACTGCTATTATTCAACTTAGTTTTGGAAGTCCTAGCCTCGGCAATCAGTGAAGAAAAAGAAATAAAAGGAATACAAATTGGAAAAGAAGAAGTAAAACTGTCACTCTTTGCAGATGACATGATACTATATGTAGTGAATCCTAAAGATGCCAGCAGAAAACTACTAGAGTTAATCAATGAATTTGGTAAAGTTGCAGGATACAAAATTAATGCACGGAAATCTCTTGCATTCCTATATACTAATGTTGAAATATCTGAAAGGGAAATTAAGGAAGCACTTCCATTTACCACTGCAACAAAGGAATAAAATACCTAGGGATAAACCTACCTAGGGAGACAAAAGACCTGTATGCAGAAAACTATAAGACACTGATGCAAGTAATTAAAGATGATACCAACAGATGGAGAGATATACCATGTTCTTGGATTGGAAGAATCAATATTGTGAAAATGACTATACTACCCAAAGCAATCTACAGATTCAATGCAATACCTATCAAATTACCAATGGCATTTTTTATGGAACTAGAACAAAAAAATCTTAAAATTTGTATGGAGAAACAAAGACCCTGAATAGCCAAAGCAGTCTTTAGGGAAAAAAATGGAGCTGGAGGAATCAGACTCTCTGACTTCAGACTATACTACAAAGCTACAGTAATCAAGACAACATGGTACTGGCACAGAAACAGAAACATAGATCAATGAAACAAGATAGAAAGCCCAGAGATAAACCCACACACATATGGTCAACTAATCTACGACAAAGGAGGCAAGAATATACAATGGAGAAAAGACAGCCTCTTCAATAAATGGTGCTGGGAAAACTGGACAGCTACATGTAAAAGCATGAAATTAGAACACTCCCTAACACAATACACAAAAATAAACTCAAAATGGATTAGAGACCTAAATGTAAGACCAGACACTATAAAACACTTAGAGTAAAACGTAGGAAGAACACTCTTTGATATAAATCACAGCAAGATCTTTTCTGATCCACCTCCTAGAGTAATGGAAATAAAAACAAAAATAAACAAATGGGACCTAATGAAACTTCAAAGCTTTTGCACAGAAAAGGAGACCATAAACAAGACCAAAAGACAACTTCAGAATGGGAGAAAATATTTGCAAACATATCAACGGACAAAGGATTAATCTCCAAAATATATAAACAGCTCATGCAGCTCAATATTAAAAGAATAAACAACCCAATCAAAAAATGGGCAGAAGACCTAAATAGACATTTCCCCAAAGAAGATATACAGATGACCAAGAAGCACATGACATCTGCTCACCATCACTAATTATTAGAGAAATGCAGATCAAAACAATGAGCTATCATCTCACACCAGTTAGAATGGGCTTCATCAGAAAATCGACAAACAACAAATGCTGGAGAGGGTGTGGAGAAAAGGGAACCCTCTTGCACTGTTGGTGGGAATGTAAACTGATACAGCCACTATGGAGAACAGTATGGAGGTTCCTTAAAAAAGTAAAAATAGAATTACTATATGATCCAGCAATCCCACTACTGGGCACTCACCCAGAGAAAACTGCAATTCAAAAAGACACATGCACCCCAATGTTCATTGCAGCACTATTTACAATAGCCAGGTCATGGAAGCAACCTAAATGCCCATCGACAGGCAGATGAATGGATAAAGAAGATGTGATACATATATACAACAGAATATTACTCAGCCATAAAAAGGAACAAAATTGGGTCATTTGTTGAGAAGTGGATAGATCTAGAGACTGTCATACAGAGTGAAGTAAGTCAGAAAGAGAAAAACAAATATTGTATATTAACACGTATATGTGGAACCTAGAAAAATGGTACAGGTGAACCAGTTTGCAGGGCAGAAATTAAGACACAGATGTAGAGAACAAACGTATGGACAACAAGGGGGGAAAGCTGCAGGGGTGTGGTGGTGGTGGTGTGATGAATTGGGCGATTGTGATTGACATATATACACTGATATGTATAAAATTGATGACTATTAAGAACCTGCTGTATAAAATAAAAAATAGAGAAAACCTATTTATTAAATAAAAAAGAATTGTAATTTAGGTTGTGTAACCGTGGCGAGCCATGTGCAAGTCCCCAGAAAAAAATGCAGAGAATTCTTTCATAGAGGGGAAAAGGAACTTGGGAGGCCTATAGTAAACAAAGACTCCATGACTTTTCATTGGCTGAATTGTGACTGTCTCTCATTGGCTGAGCTCTTGCCAGGAAGGAGGAAGAAGTCTTCTTCCTGTTGGGCTCCCACTGTTGTTGGTCATAGGGCATGAGAGCTCCCCCTTCTGTTCACCTGATTCTATTTTTTTGTTTGTTTCTTTTGGTTTTTGGTTTTTCTGGCCACACCCAGCAGCTTGCAGGATCTTAGTTCCCCAACCAAGTATTGAACGCGGGACCCCTGCAGTGGAAGCACGGAATCCTAACCACTGGTCTGCCAGGGAATTCCCTGACTCTATTTAACTGAGGTTTCCTTGTATTAATTTTTTATAGCACTATCTGTGATCTCCTAGGTCTTTGTCCACACTTCTTTCTAAACACTTGTTATCTTTTATTATGTTATAGACATGTGTCATCTCACATAGGTCTATATCTCCTTCTAGACTGTAAGATACTTAAGAGTAAGCAACATATCCTGTTTACCTTTATATTTTCAGGATCTTACAAAATAGCTGCTATATCAATAAAATACTGCCACACAAACATTTAATGAAAAAAATCATTATTGAGATTATAAACAGGCAGAATGGTAAAACCTATAAGGGAAGCAAAGTACTTCTTTGTCTGAAACAAGAGGAAAGAAAGTTGTCCATATATAGCATTGCTCCTTTGTGAGGTGTTTTCACCATTTCAAAGTTAAGGTTAAAAATCTTGGGGGAAACACTGTTTCAGCTAATTATGAATTTGTGTCCTAGATATTCATATTTTTAGTTTGGCCAAACTACAAATAGTTGTAAATAAACTTTACAAGATATTCTCCAAGGAAGCAGGAATAAACAAAGAATGTGATCCAGAAAATTAGAGAATAGTTCAATGGGGTGATTAACATCCTATCCATTATCAGACCAGGCTGTCCTGAGGAAGAACACACTCAGCTTAAACCTATTTTAGGACCAGGGCTAGGAAGCAAGAGTCTATGAAGTCTTGAATGCCTGCAATATCTAAATGCAGGTATCCTTTTCTTCTTCAAAGGCACGGAGTATTTATTTTCATGAAACTTCTGAGTGGGCTGTGTGATATTGTGATTTATAATAAGAAACATATATCTGGTTTTTATCCCCATTAAAGTCATAGAGCTCCTAAAACCCTTGAAATTTCCTAAGTGACAAAAGCAATAAAGGTGTCTTTTGTTATGTTCTTGATGGAAACTTTTGGAAAACCCTTAGGTAACCTAGGGTGGGGGCTGATTACCAAGGGAATCAACCATGTGATTAAAGGGATGGAACTTTCAGTTGTACATCCTGACCTTCCTGGGAAGGGAGAGGAGCTGGAGTTCAATGTCCAATGGCCAGTGATTTAATCAATCATGACTATGTAATGAAGCCTTCAAAAAACTCAAAAGTATGGGGTTTGGAGAGCTTCTGGGTTGGTGAACATGTGGAGATTCAGGGAAAGTGGAACTCCCAGAGAGCATGGACGTTCTGAGCCCTTTTCCTGTACCTTACCCTGTTCATCACTTCCATCTGGTTGTTCCTGAATTATATCCTTTTATAATAAATCAGTGATCTAGTGAGTAAACAGGTTTCCTAAGTACTGTGAGTCACTCTAGCAAATTAATCAAACCCAAGGAGAGAGCCGTGGGAACCTCTGATCTATAGCCAGTTGGTCAGATATACAGGTAATAACCAGAGCTTATGATTGGCATCCTGAGTTGGAGGAGGTTGTTGGAACCTCCAATTTGTAGCCAGTTTGTCAGAAGCACAGGTAAAAACTTGGACTTGTGACTGATTGGCATCTCAGATGAGAGGAGGAGTGATCTTGTAAGACTGAGCCCTTAACCTGTGGAATCTGATGCTACCTCCCAGTAGATAGAGTCAGAATTAAAGAACACCCACCTGGTAACCTGAGCATTGCTTGTTGGTGTGGGGAACACCCTTCTCCAACATACATACACAAATTGGAATTGGGTTTAAGAACCCCCAAAAGACAAGATTTTAGATAAACTAGTTCTTATTCTTCAAGCTAGTGAGTAGCCATTCTCCCACACAAGCAATTGTAAAACTGTGCCTATGCTTTGATCAGAGTGAGCAGAGTGTGCAAGTAAACACACAGACTCTTGGTCCTGTTCTCCAGACCGTTTCAAATTTTCCCTCTTCTGTAAACCAATCTATCTTCAGATATGTGTCAATATCATTAGGCTCTAGCTTCTTTCACATTTACTCTTACTTTTAAATATATTTCTAGGTGCAATTCTCCTAACTTGACCCACAGATTTGCTAATTTAGTCAATTATATGAAGGTGTTCGTTATTTAGCTCTTAGAATTTCACCTTAATTTTTCTAGTTGTAAGATCATCTCAGTCTAGCCTTTAGTACACTCTCTCTAATTCTCAGTGGATTACATAAATTATATCTGTACAAGCCTAATGTTTTAAGCCTTTATGAAGACTACAGTTGGACAAAAATAATGTCCTTAGGCAACTCTCATAACCATTTCCTACAGTCAATCAACTCCATTCTTACTGAAGGGGAAGATTTTTGCAAAACTTGACATTGCCCAAGTTAGGCAGCTTGTTCAGCAACCCTGAAGTGTAGACATCTAATCATCATTAATTGAGAAATCTTCCAAGATTTATTTGTTCAGCTTAGACTTTCTAACCCTTGGAATTAGATGTATCATGGAGACACTGTTTTATGGGCCTCCAGATAAGGTAAAAAGGTTTTTATAATATATTAGCCATAAGAGCTACAGAAGATAAGTTCTTTTGAAAACATCTACATCATTTCCTTTGGAGTCAACCTTGATCCTCAGTTCACATTCAATCTTCAAGAAATTTTAATGGCTCTTCTTTCAAAATATATCAGAATCTGACCATCTCTCACTCCTCTCCACCTCCCATGGCAGTGCCAGCACCTCTATAGACCACTATGAATTACTACACCTTGAATTACAATCTGCCCTCCACGTGCACCAATTTTGCATCCACGGATTCAACCAACTGCAGATTGAAAATATTTTTTTTAATTCCAGAAAGTTCCAAAAAGCAAAACGAATTTGCTGTGGACCAGCAACTACTTACATAGCATTTACATTGTATTAGGTATTATAAGTAGTCTAGAGGTGATTTAAAGTATGGAAGGGTGTATGTATATTATATGCAAATACTACAACATTTTATATAAGGTACTTGAGCTCCCTCAGATTTTGGTACCTGCAGGAGCCCTAGAACCAGCTCCCCGCAGTTACCAAGGGACGACTGGACTATAATGGTCTCACAACTGCTCTATTTTTATACTTTCTCTCCTATAGTCTGCCTTCAACACAGACATTAAAACATTAATCTGCTCTCCTCTGCTCGAAACCTTAGAGGGGTTCTCCTTCATTTAGGGAAGAGAGAACTCTGATTTCTACCAAGAATGTGGAAGAATAAAAGACCAAGCATTGCCAAGCATTCTGGCAACAAAGCCTGATTTTAAGACCTATTTTAGAAATTTTCACTAAGAAAAGAATATACAATTTGGGAAAAGATGCAAAGAAAACATACACATCAAGATCTATGTGCCTTCATGAACAGATGCTCAACATCGCTAATTACTAGAAAAATGCAAATCAAAACTACAATGAGGTATCACCTCACACCAGTTAGAATGGCCATCATTAAAATGTTGACAAATAACAAATGCTGGAGAGGGTGTGGAGAAAAGGGAACCCTCCTACACTGTTGGTGGAAATGTAAGTTGGTGCAGCCACTATGGAGAACAGTATGGAGGTTCCTCAGAAAACTAAAAATAGAACTACCATATAACCCAGCAATCCCACTCCTGGGCATACGTCTGGTGAAAACTTTAATTCAGAAAGATACTACATGCACCCCAACATTCATAGCAACTCTATTTACAATAGCAAAGGCATGGAAGCAACCTAAGTGTCCATCAACAGATGAATAAATAAAGAAGATGTGAGATATATATATATATATACATACACACACACACACACACACACACAATGGAATACTATTTAGTTATAAAAAAGAATGAACTTTTGTCACTTGCAACAATGTGGATGGACTTGGAGGACATTGTGCTAAGTGAAATAAGTCAGAGAAAGACAAATACTGTATGACATTGCTTATATGTGGAATCTAAAAAGTACAACAAACTAGTGAATATAACAAAAAAGAAGCAGACTCACAGATATAGAGAACAAACTAGTGATTATAGTGGGGAGGAGGGGGAGGGGCAATATAAGGGTAGGGGAGTGGGAGGTACAAACCACTGGGTGTAAGGTAGGCTACAAGGATGTATTGTACAACATGGGGAATATAGCCAGTAATCTGTAATAACTGTAAATAGAGTGTAACCTTTAAAAATTGTTTAAAAATTGTATAAGGACTTCCCTGGTGGCTCAGTGGTTGGGAATCCGCCTGCCAATGCAGGGGACACAGGTTTGATCCCTGGTCTGGGAAAATCCCACATGCAGCGGAGCAACTAAGCCCGTGCGCCACAGCTGAGCCTGTGCACCACAACTGCTGAAGCCTGCATGCCTAGAGCCTGTGCTCTGCAACAGGAGAAGCCACCACAATGAGAAGCCCCCACTCGCTGCAACTAGGGAAAGCCCGCACGCATCAACAAAGACCCAATGCAGCCAAAAATAAATAAATAAATTTATTTTAAAAATATTGTATAAAAATTAAAATTAGAAAAAATCCTATGTTCCTATATTCTGGTGAGGAGTGGTCCTTACAAAGGTCTACTGCCTGACTCTCAGGGACTGGGGCTTACTTCCTGGTCCCCACTTCTACCCCAGGATACCCCAGGCTACCTGGGTGGCACTTCTAACGCAAAAGCCTCTACCTCGGTCTCAGTCACTTCTGGCCTGAAAATTGCTGCTCCCCATTATAGATCTATTTGGTGGAGATGGAAGGAGCTGTTTCTGCCCTCTTCTCAGTTTTGACCTGGGTGTTTGCATCTTCTGCTCATTTTTTCCCCTTTGCCCATGATAAAAGCAAATTTTTTTTTTCAAAAGGTTCAATTAAAAACCTAGAGTAAGGCTAATGGACAGATTAGGTTATGTTGTCAGACTTAAATCTTGAAATAACATGTCAGAAAGTCTGAAGAATTGGTTAACCTATTACCTTTTCCTCAAACTGTTCACAGAATTGCAGTGTTTCAATCATAGTTATAAATCCCAGGACTTTCAGACAAAGAGTTCAGCTACAATAACAATGTTGTAAATAGGCACAATTCTTTTTCTCTTTTATCCAATATAGTCATTACCTAAATAAAATATACGTATCTGGTCTGTCCATTCTGTTTAAAGTGGAAATAAACTTTTACGGGATACCTTACCCTTTTAGCGTTGAATTTTGTGGAGATTCAAAATGTCATACATGGGGCTTCCCTGGTGGTGCAGTGGTTAAGAATCCACCTGCCAATTGAGGGCATATGGGTTCGAGCCCTGGTCCAGCAAGATCCCACATGCCGCGGAGCAACTAAGCCCATGCACCACAACTACTGAGCCTGCGCTCTATAATCCATGAGCCACAGCTACCGAAGTCTGCGTGCCACAACTACTGAAGACCTGATGCCTAGAGCCCATGCTCTGCAACAAGAGAAGCCACAGCAATGAGAAGCCTGCCCACAGCAACCAAGAGTATCCCCCAGCAACTAGAGAAAGTCTGCGTGCAGCAGCGAAGACCCAAAGCAGCCAAAAATAAATAAATAAATAAATTTATAATAAAAATTAGTTTAAAAAAAAATGTCGTACATATGTCCATATCTCTACTGACAATTTCCACATCAGGGAATGTGTGTGTATTTAAGGGTAACTGAAACTATTAGAAATAATAAGAAAATTCATGTCCATGGGTTACAGAGCTAATATTAAAAATAACGTTAGCTTTCCAATATTTAAGCAACAACGATACAAACTGCAGTGGAAGAAATTATCTTTTACAAGAACAATAATAAGATTAAATGTCTAAATATTAACTTACAGGAATTTTACAGAATCTCTATTCCTAAAACTTTAAAACTACACTGAGGAGTATATAAAAAGATTTTTAAAAATTATTATGCACACTATCCACTTGTATACAAGGGAGACAATATTGTCATTTCCTTTCTAAATTACTCTATAGGTTAAATGTAGTCACAAAACACCAAAAGGATGATTTTTGCACCTGGACAAAGTTATACTAAAGATCATTTGGAAAAATAAACACACAAAGATGTTGAAGAAAATTCTAAAACAAAAGAGTGAATGGGGCTAGCCCTATTAGCTCTTAAGACATCGTGTAGTTTCCATAATTAAACAGATTGGAACATGAAAAGAAATAGATCAATGAAACAGAACAAAGTCAAAAAATAGTGTGCAGGACGCACAGAGATGTCCTTTATATTAAAATTGTGTTTCACATAGATGTGAAAAAACTTCTGTATGGCTAAAACTAAAATTATAACTGTAAACAAAGTTAATGAACATATACAAAAAAATATTTGTAACATGTTAAAAAAGGATTAATTTACAAAGAACTCATATAAATTAATAAGGAAAGAAAGAATCATTTTGTAGGAGAGAATAAGAGGAATGAGTTGTTTTTTTTTTTTCTGGAAAAAAGCAAGAAAATGGTGCCTATCATTACTTTACACAAAGAAGACTGTGGTTGTGAGTGAAGCTGTTTAGAGAGACATGGGAAAAAGAGGCTCTACCTTTCAGTTTGTATCTTTCTCTACAACATGGATTTTTCTAATTATATTCAAGTATGTATTCATTTAACATGTCAACATATTACCTGGGTGATAGGATTTTAGGCCAGTATTTATTTTCATTATTTTACTTATTTATAAATAAACCCATATTATTGTTATTTTTAACATTTTAAAGAAATTGCTCTATATTATCTGTAATTTACTTTAGAATACCCCAGTGTAAATGGAGATATATATGAGTTTCTATTTAATTTTACCGTAGGACCAAGTAATTATCATTGAAGTGTCCTAATCAGGAACATACACTTCATGGGTGGTTAACTGGCTTTGAATAGCTCTAACTAAAACAATCCAGAAACACCTACACCAGCCTTTCAAATATCTTTATCTCCAATCAGCACAAGAGGCTTTGATATATGTTAGAAGTAATTTTTCACTGTGAAATGAATAATGTTTAAGATATATGCATTGGCTAGAAATATTATACAGATTTTCATACGTTTGAATGAATAACCTAATATCTAAGCAATCCAATAGCCTACACCTTTTAGAATAAAGCACTGATTTAGGATTATAAATAAATTGTTTGGCTGCCTAATGACAGATTTTCTCAACTGACTCTAACTAAAACGTTAGCTATATTTGACATTAAAATATAATCACGGGCTTCCCTGGTGGCGCAGTTGTTGAAAGTCCGCCTGCTGATGTAAGGGACACGGGTTCGTGCCCCGGTACGGGAGGATCCCGCGTGCCGCAGAGTGGCTAGGCCCGTGGGCCATGGCCGCTGGGCCTGCGCGTCTGGAGCCTGTGCTCCGCAGTGGGAGAGGCCGCAACAGTGAGAGGCCCACGTACCACACACACAAAAAAATAAATTATATATATATATATATATATATAATCACATTCATCTATATTGAAGCTTGTATGCAAGATTCTGTCAGAGTACCTAAAATGATGCAATTTATAGAGCATGATGACTTTCCCCAATAAACATTTCTATGTAATGTTTGTATGTGTGGCAAATTCGAGCTTGCTTTCATTATGATATTTCACCTTACGGTGAAGCTATGGGGGAGAAGACCTACAGTCTCACCTAACTTTTAAGGGAGGTCACTCCACTTATCTACCCCAGAAGCTTAATTATTATGAATGAGCAAATTACCTTAGGTCAATTTACAACACATTTATAATAGGGGTCTTAGGGGTGGCAGCTCTGAGAAGGAGAAAGCTTGGAAACAATCTCAGCATGGTATCCTCCCTCCCAGTTATCATAATTAGTCTCCAGAAATATAGACATAGAATTCAAAATGTAAGATTCAATCGTGGCTTTCATAAGGGTCTTTGTATCTCTTTATTAAGCTTATAGAGATATCTATCCTCCCTTTTCTATGTCACTATTATATTCCGGATTCTCCACCCCAATGAGCCTCTTTGCCAGGTGTATTACCAATTATTTTTTGGAGATATGCTAAGTATTCTGCTGGTTTCTGAATTTGCAATACCCAAGGGCTTGTTTAGGGCCTTTGATCATTCTGCTGAAAGCCCTGACAAACTCTGCTGACTTGAAAAATTAACAGTAAAAATAGAACCTCCATAATGTAAATTTCTCTGTTTTCATTCCATTTGTCCACATTTAGAATTGCCAGGCTACCTGAATTACCTGAAATAATAAACATTTGGGCAAAGTTTATTTTCTTACTAACTTTATAGGTATGTGTCGCTTCTTAATTCCCCATACAAAAATTTAAATTATCTAATCCTTTGTACATTTATTAATCAACTCTTGGAATTTCATTTAGGTCTATTTTAAAAGTTTTTTCTTGGGCTTCCCTGGTGGTGCAGTGGTTGAGAGTCCGCCTGCCCATGCAGGGGACACGGGTTCATGCCCCAGTCTGGGAAGATCCCACATGCTGTGGAGTGGCTGGGCCCATGGGCCATGGCTGCTGAGCCTGCGCGTCCGGAACCTGCGTGTCCGGAGCCTGTGCTCCGCAACGAAAAAGAAAGTTTTTTCTTAAAATCTAATGTAGTCTCTAGAATAGTTCACAGAAATTTGAATGCCCTACCTTTGCAAATCTAAATCTTCTGTGTATTTGACGGATAATTTCAATCTTGCCATCTCAAGTTTCAATCTCTAGCATTATTAATTCAAATTATAATCAGAGTTTCTTCAGTCTCATACCATCCTTCCCTATGTCCCTTAACAAAACAAATTTAATCTTTTCATCTGGAAACAGTTCATTCCACATCTCGTCATGAGCTCACTACACTCTCAGATCACCTGATATCTGTGAAAACAGATGTCTAACAATTATTAGAAACAAAATCTGTAAAAGGTCTCTGAGATATCTGGTTCAGCAGATTATTTTATTTTAGAGATAAACTGTGTTTCCCAGAGAGGTTTAGCAAGTCTCTCAGTTATTCATCAACTTAGGGTCAAAGCTAAATTATTCAGAACCTAAATTTCCTTACTCCCTTAGGTCATTTCCCCCAAGGATACCACACCACTTCCTTATTCAATTGTCTGAATCACTAAGAGCCAACATTTCAGCAGTGGAAATATGGTGAAGTTGAAATAAAATCTATCTGGAAATTTCAAGTTTTATTATTTAGATATAGAAAAATAACTTAGGAATAGCAACATTAATTCTTTGACAGTTTTTAACAACAGCAAAAATACTATCTCTTTTATACTTTCTTCTTTATATTCCCAGATTATAGGAGGTGGAGAGGACCGTAGTCTTATTTCTCTTTCCTCTCTTTGGAGCCATCACATAAAGTTAAGAACCCTTAAGCTCTTGCTCTGATTGAGCCATTCCTGAAGTATCTTTTTCACGTTCCATTCATTGTGTAATAATTTTGCTTCTAACCCTAAAACTGTCAACGTTTTTCCCTTGTCCTTTTTTTTTAGCTTTACATGAATTGACGAAGGATGAACAAATAGGTCAATAAATGAATGAGACTGTAAAATGGGTTCTTCCATTCTGAAACCAAGGTAATTTTTCAGTTATATATAATTAATGCTTTCTGATAATTGGCAAAGAACCTCAATGGTATTGTATCCAAATGACTGACAGACTCTATAGCATCAGAAATGATAGTGATAATATGGGGTATGCTACCCAAAAAAAGCAAGGTTGACATCTATCAAATTATGTATAAAATCTAACATCTGTTAGAGCCATTCAAGGTGCAAAATAACTTAGTGAGTTAATATATACAATAACTTAGAAATGTCTAAATATTGTTAAGTTATTGCTGATTAAACATTTAGTTTCGCATTTTCTTTCTTTTTTTCTTTTTTGCGGTACGGGGGCCTTTCACCACCGCGGTCTATCCCGTCGCGGAGCACAGGCTCCGGACGCGCAGGCCCAGCGGCCATGGCCCACAAGACCAGCCGCTCCGCGGCATGTGGGATCACTCCCGGACCGGGGCACGAACCCGCGTCCCCCGCATCGGCAGGTGGACCGTCAACCACAGCGCCACCAGGGAAGCCCTCCCATTTTCTATTTTTATTTGATCATATATGTTGTATTGAGCTTTTAAGTATCCCTCTTTAAAAAACTCTTAAGTCATTTTTGCTATCTAATCTGCACTGCTATCAATTTGCTATCAATGCAATCCCATTTCTCACTCTTGTAGTGTAGCTCTTTTTTCTTTTCAAGTACCAGAAATAAACATTTAACATTTGCAAACAGAAAACTCTGTGTTTCTACATGCATGAGACATGATAGACTTGGAGAAATGATTATCAACTGAATTCAGATATGGGAGAATGAAAGATGTCAATTTTAAAATGTTTTTTCACTTCCTTATGGAATCTCAGTGATCAGCTTCTGTGAACTTTCTTTCCTCATCTGTATAACAGGGATGCTAAGCTATATAACCTAAAATCTAATTATAGGAAATTAAAATAGCCACTTCAATGTCTATCCCATGATATATCATGGTAATATAATCAGATAATAATATGGTCCAGCAATTTGTTAGCCAGCAAATGCATCTCCCCTTTCATGCTGCTTTACTAAATTCAGGTTTTTAATAAACATTCATTTCTGAAAGGTCCATAAAGGTATAATTATGAGATTTTCCCATTATGGTGGCAGGTCTACAGAAGAACGAAGTGATAGTCTGATTATAAAATTATAACACATGCAATATGAGAGACACTATGGTAAGCCTAATCAGCTTCCTATAAAGTATTCAGAATTTTAAAGATGACATACACTCTATGAAGTTGCAACTGTCTAATCCATGTAATTGCTCTTTTTTCCCACTTAAATTTTGAACTATTTCCTTTGTGTGGTTAGAACTGGAAAAAAAAACTGACAATAAATCAGCATTATACCACATATTGGAACGCTTAGTAAGTAAAACATCATACATTACTATTATAAAATTATAAAAAATCAATTATGGTATTGGGTTATAGATTCTTATGATAAAATATTTATTTTGTTTAGCAATAATAGCAATTTAGTAAAATGAACTAAACTGGAAAAACTAAAAATCCCCCTCACCACTTTGTCAAGAGTACATACAGGAATGATGAAAGATTCCTTATTCTGTTTGTTTAATGTTTGGATTTCAGTGATGCCTACCTCTGAAGATAATCTTGAGTGGCACATTTGACATTATATGAATCTAAAGTAAGTTTGATGCCACATTTTCAAATACAATGAGATACTGCATTTCACTGTCAATTTCTCTGTTTCTAGAGAATTTCACAATCATGCAAGAAATCTTAAGAATCAGCTCCTATCTTCTTATTTGTAAATATGAATTATTTCAAAATATAAAGCATAGGGAGAGGAAGAGAAAATTTAAGGAAAATAATAGTATTACCTGGTCAAAGAAATCTAAATAGCTTTCAGTTAGAAACCCTAGTAATTAACATCATGAGTTTAATAATGAACAGTCAAGAAGTCAACCTTGATGTATTATACTTCTTGGGCTACTATAACAAAGTATCACACACTGGGTGGCTTAAACAACAAAAATTCATTTTCTCACAGAAGTCCAGGAGCAAGGCACTGGCAATGTTTGGTTTCTGGTGAGACCTCCCTTCCTGACTTGCAGAGAATCACCTTCTCAGTGTGTCCTCACATGGCCTTTCCTCTGTGTGTGTATATGCAGAGAGAGTGAGCGAGCTGTGGTGTCTCTTCCTCTTCCCATAAAGACATCTGTTCTGTTGGACTAGAGCCTCACCCTTATGACCTCATTTACCTTCAATTACCTCCTTAAAGGCCTTATCTCCAAGTACAGTCACATTGAAGGTTAGGCTTTTTTTTCCTTTCTTTTGTGCTGTGCCATACAACTTGTGGTATCTTAGGCCATGCGGCATGTGGCATCTTAGTTCCCTGAACCCGTGCCCCCTGCAGTGGAAGCATGTAGTCTTAACCACTGGACCACCAGGGAAGTCCCCGAGGGTTAAGCTTTTAATATAAGAAATTTGTAGGAACATGATTCAGTTTATAATATTTGGTATCCATTGGAAACCCCTCAAAATATTTCTCTCTCTACTTTAGGTCAAGCTAGGAATAACTGGCATAAGATATTTATTAATTGTGACAATTGCAAGAAATTTATTCTCAATTAGAAGGAACATCTCAGTATTCTCATATTATAATTTTAGCCTTTACCTCCAGGAGAAGAATACAGAGGCATTATAACACAATCTAGAAGAAATACATTTTAAGACATTTTTGAGAGTCCACCTGCCGATGCAGGGGACATGGGATCGTGCCCTGGTCCGGGAAGATCCCACATGCTGTGGAGTGGCTAGGCCCGTGAGCCATGGCCACTGAGCCTGCGTGTCCGGAGCCTGTGCTCTGCAGCGGGAGAGGCCACAACAGTGAGAGGCCCGTGTACCACAAAAAAAAAAAAAAAAAAAAAAAAAAAAATGGTATCAGAAAGTATCTGTAGACTACATATTCACTTATAAAATTTAAATTCCTCAATATCATTAGAGAATATGGACCTACTGCATATAATTGTCCTCCATGAATAGTTATCACTATATATAGTTTTCCATGCAATCAAATATAAATTCTAAATATAGAAAGCAATGAGAAAAAAAAAAAGGAGCAAGAAATTTTCCAAACTTACAAAACAGTGCTTACTTGGGAGAGGGAAACTGCAAAGATATTTTCTGTTCCTCGTTAAGACCCTTTTTGCATTCAGGATTCCAATTTACATTTTAAGAGGGAGAGAATTCAAATTGTTCCACTCCTCTGGAATGGATTCTGTGTCCAGCTAAAGAGAATAATTATTTATAACATGGCATTTTATCTTGCATACTTATCTTATCCTAAAATATTTTAAGTTAAAAAAACAGTGACATATTGAAAGTGAATTCACATTCTGATAGAAAAAGTTGTCACTAGTGGTGCATGGTCAAAAACAAACAAACAAAAGGCAATAAAGGAGTATGTCATCCTAAAGCAATGGTTCTCAACTCCAGCTAGGCAGATTGTAAAATAATAAATACTAAGTCTTAAGCCTCACTAATTACAGCAGAATCCTTGAGTTATTATCCTCACTGAAATAAAAACTTCATGAGGGAAGAGCTGTTTTTTGATTTTTTTCTCTTTTGTTCATTCTTATATCCCCAGAGCTTAGAACAATCCCTGGCACTAGTATGCTCTCGATATTTGATGAACCAGTGAAGAGTAAACAAGTTATTACAAGCCAAGGACAATTTTGGTCTTGTTCAAAATGGCAGAATTCTTCTAGATAATAAAGAATACAGCAGTGTGAAGAAGTTATTTTACAAAAATGTCTGATGATTTGTATTCATTTTATTTTATTTGTTTATATTTTATACAGCAAGTTCTTATTAGCTATCTATTTTATACATATTAGTGTATATATGTCAATCCCAATCTCCCAATTCATCCCACCACTGCCACCCCCACACACATACGTCCATACGTTTGGTGTCCATACGTTTGTTCTCTACATCTGTGTCTCTGTTTCTGCCTTGCAAACCAGTACATCTGTACCATTTTTCTAGATTCCACATATATGCGTTAATACATTGTATCTGTTTTTCTCTCTCTGACTTACTTCACTCTGTATGTCAGTCTCTAGGTCCATCCACGTCTCTAAAAATGACCCAATTTTGTTCCTTTTTATGGCTGAGTAATATTCCATTGTGTACATGTATCACATCTTCTTTATCCATTCGTCTGTCGATGGGCATTTAGGTTGCTTCCATGACCTGGCTATTGTAAATAGTGCTGCAATGAACATTGGGGTTCATGTGTATTCATTTTAGCTGAAAATTATTATACTAAGCATTTATTGAGCATTTCCTATGTATCAGGAATTATGCTCAGAATAAGGTATACAAATGTTAATAAGGCATAGTTCTGCATTTGAGAAGCTTCCAGTCTGTTAGGGATTAGTGGTAAAGAGAAAGTCTAGCACAAAAACATACATCTATTTATTCATTAATTCAACACTTATTTATTAATTATTTACTCTGCGTCATGGACATATGTGCCAGTATATGCTGTGGTAAACAAGGCAAATATGATAACTCTCCTCCTGTCTAGTGAGGGAGAAAGATAATAAACAAGAGAAAAAAAAAGAATTACAATTTGTGATAAATATTATGAAGGAAATGATTATAATGTTATGATGGAGAATTTGGGTCAGGTAAAAGGCACTGTTTTGTATTGGATGGTCAGGAAATACCTCTCTAGGGAGAAACTTTAATGATGAGAAGAAGTCAAGAATGCAAAGTGCATAGAGAGTTTCTAGTGGAAGAAATATGTTCAAAATACTTGAGGTTGGAAAGAACTTAGCATGTTCAAGGACCTGAAAGAATCTAATGGCTAGAGCATAAATAGAAAGTAGAACAAGTTGAAAGTGGATTAATAGATGGGGTTATTAAATTCACAGCCTTGTAGGCCATGGTAGAAAGTTTGGATTTTATTCTAAGGGCAATGTGAATCTATTAAATGGTTTTAAACAATAAAATGGCATGATACAATTTATATAATTAAAAGATTAAAAAGATTTCTTTTTCCAAATGTAAAATAGATTAGAAGGTGGACAAAATGGAGGTGTGAATATTAGTTAGGAAGTTTTACAGAAGTCCAGGTGAGCGATGAGAGAGGCAGTGAATTACAGAGATTCCAGTACATATGGAGAAAAGTGAGCTGCTCTGAATATATCCGAAGACAGATTTGATAGGACTTGGTGAGGAATTGAATGTGAGTGAGGGAGAGAGAAGAATCAGTAATGACCCATAGGTTTCTGATTTACAAGAATGGGAGGATCAAGTGAATATGTACATAGATGGGGAAGAATAGGTCAACTCCAACATTTAAAATTTGGATAGAAAAGGAACCAAGGAAGAATAAAGAATAACCAGAGAGGGAGCAGAGAACTCTAGAGCATGAGGTATCTCAGAATCTAAAAATCTCCCTAAAAGAGGAGAGTATTTCAAGAAGGAAGAAGTGATCAAATATGTTCAATGGGGCTAAGGGCAGAGAAGTATCCACTGGATATGGAAAACTGAAGGTTGTTTGCAATCTTGATTAAAGCAATTTCAGTAGAATTATTGGAACAAAATTCAGATGAAAGAGGACTGAAGAGTAAATGGGAAGGAAGGCAATGGAGGAAGCAGGAGTAGACAACAGTTTCAAGAAGTTTAGTTTCAAAGGGATGCAGAAAAATGGAATGAGAGGTGGTATTGAATCAAGAGGAGATACCAGAGCATATTTGTACATTGATGGGGATGCTCTAGTACAAAGAGACTGATGGTTCAGGGAAAGAGGGAGTATTAATAAAGAAGTCTGAGGAAGGAGCATGGTAATTGAGGATGCCCTTGAGAGAATGATGACCTGTGGAATCTAAGCTGGACAAGGAGGGGAGAGGATATGAAAGCTAAACAAAGCTATGAATAAAGAAAGCTAAAAATAAATAAATAAATATAAATTTAAAAATAAAGAAAGCTAGAAAGAGCAATGAATACTTGACCTTCTGAGAAGGAAGCATGCTTGGAAAAGGAAGAGGACGACCTCATGGAGACATAAGGTTGAGCGAAAGTTGCATGGTCTTCTGAGACTATTATGGAGAATGGAGGCAGTGAAAAGAGACGAAACTTGAAAGCTAGCTTTTGAAGGATACTGCATGACTGCCAAAGAATTTGAACTTAATTTGTTAACAACCATAATTATTAAGACTCTTTGAGTTGCAAATAACAGATATCTACTTGGGTGGTATCTACAATGAAAGGGGTAAGGATATAGGTGTCTTACAGAATTCAAGAATGAAAAAGAAGTAATGGCCTGGGAAGCACTGGAATATAGTGTGTTTATTGTCACTCATTTCTCCTTTTCTTTTCTTTTCCAGTCTGTTTAATTCTTCTCCATTTCATATATTAGAATATGGTGACCCCATTGCTCATAAGTTTTTACAGGAGGGAGAGAGATTGAGCCAGTTCAGGTATCTACTTCTGTGCCAATCAACTATGGCTGGAGAGTGGGTTGTCACTGAATAAATATGGTTTCTGGAAGCCCATTCCTGTGGATCAGTAGCTGAGTTCATAGAAGATAATATTTTTAGAAGTTTAGCAGGCAGCCCTCAAATCATCAAGACATAGGAGGATTTTTTTTTTTTAATACGGAAGTAACGTGATCAAACCCAACATTTAAAAAGATAACTCTGGCAGCAATATAAAGAATACATAGAGACAAACTAGATTCAGAAAGATAGTCGAGTTAGGAAAACACTAAGAAAAATGCCAAACAAAAAAATAAAACGAACTCGGTTTGGGATAGCAGTAGTAGCAATGGAAAGTCGTGGACGGATATCAGACACATTTCAGAGGTTGGATGGACTTTAATATAAGCAGTGAGGAAAGGTGAAAAAGGACCAGACTTTAATATAAGCAGTGAGGAATGGTGAAAAAGAAAAGATTACTCCAAGATTTCTAGCTTGGGCAACAGGGTAAATATGATTGCTGATAACTGAGACATGAAAAACAAGAAAAGAAACAAACAAAAAACCCCACCAAGGTTTGAGGGGGCAATATCAAGACTGAAGAGTTACAGTAAATCCAATGACAAATCCAAAGCTCAAGAAAGAGTTGAAAAATCAGTATTTCAGAGACACAAAGGCAATAGTTGGAATGTTAGGATTGCATGAGATCATTCAGGAAGATCATGTAAAGTGAGAAAAGATAGTAACTCCCTTGGGAAACTCCATCAGAAGAGATGGAACTAGGAGAAAAGTAAAGAGCAGTCAGAGACGTTAGGGAAGAATAAGAGATAACTGTGTCTTAGAAGCCAAGAAAGAGCTTTACAGGAAAAAAAAAAAGATCAAAGATATCAAATTCTGCTGGAAGGAAATATAGGCTGAGAGCTGAAAAGAGGCTAACGTATTTGGCAATCACATGATTGCTAACCTTTCTCACAGCAATTTCAGTAGGGTGGTGGGGGTGGAAGCCAGATTGCAGTGGTTTGAGAAGTGACTGAGAGAAGAGGAAGTGGAGGCAGTGCTTATGACCTGCTCTTTCCAAAAGTTGCCTATAAACTAGACTATATACCAGCATAGAATGATTTATTCTATTAAAACTTATTTTTTCATTATTTTGGATTGAACTAAAACTAAATCATTGACAAAGCTCCAATTGAACCATGGACTCCTTACTCCCAAATATCTAGAGATCACTTTATCTTTAAATAAATTAATCCTGTGGCCTCTTAGAGAGGTAGATCCAATGGTACTATATCTCATCTTTATTTTTACTGGTTTTCATGCCATGGTCTTTAATGATTTCTCCCATTATCATTCCTTTTTACTCCATCTCAGCTCTCAGACACATGACCCTTTTGCCAATCTCATTAAAGCTTGTGCTCATTTTCTCAAGTTTCCTATCAATCTGGGTAATTTCTTCCTACACAAAACCCAGTCTCCTATTAACTGGCTCATTACCTTGAGTTAAAAGTTTAGAAACTTCAAACTGAAATCACTGCAGTGTCCTGAAAAGAAACTAGTTTTGAAGATGCTGACACATCTGTAAGCCAAGACATTTTTTAGATTGAATTATTGTTTTACAGCTCCAACTTATTCCTTGTCAAGTTCCTATTTTCACCAGTTTTCCTTCCTCACTGTAATGGTACATTTATTACTCTCCAGGTCATAACAGTTGCAAACATCTGGAGTAGTAGAGGACAAAAATCAGTTAATGTGTTGATCACAGCTCTGCCTGTGTTGATAGAGCTATGTGGTTCAGAAAATGTATACTATTAATGTTACTCTAGTTCTCTCTCCAGTTGAAGACAACTAGGTTAATAAACATTTCTCCTCATTTATTTGCATGCTAACTAGTTTTATCTTTGCATTTTTGGGCTTACCTCACTGATGCTGAACATCCTAAAAAACCGTTGCTGCTTTGGATCAGTGAGAAAGACCAAGAGACATGAAGAGAAAAAAAAAAAGATTGAAAAAAATGTAATAAGATAAATGATCCAAACTCATTATACCTAATGAGTAATTAAAAATCTCCTTTGGTAGTACAGGTAAACATCTCCTTAAATAGATTTTTTTACAAAGCATCTATAATAAGTTCAAGACATACATCACTTCAAGCAGAATAACGTCTCCTAAAAAGAACTAAGATGCCCCAGTATTCAGCTGCCCTTTCTACCAAATATTTATTTAGTGCATATTTCATGGTGGTCACTGTGATATTGAGATATGGGCCTTGGTTTGTGTTTTGAGAACCATGTTGTAGGTTGAGGAGAAAGAATATCCTATCCACAGGAAAGTAAGTAATAATATAAGACAGTATATTTTCAGTGACAAATGAATTTTACAGATTATAAGAGCTGTCAGATTCCATATTGGTATTAGCATACCGATATGGAATAATTTAGAAAAGATTTCATGAAGGAAGTGCTCCTTGTGCTGGATCTTGGAGGAAGTATAAGACATAGGCTAGCAAAAAGGCATGGGGAAGACATTATAGGCAGAGGACAAAACTTAAACAATGATCCGGAGGAGATGTAGAATTGCTGAAGAATCAGGCCTGAAGGCCTGCAAGTGTCTTTCATTCTCTGGAGGAAGTTAGCCACCATGAATAAAGTCTAACTACCCTGAGCCTATCATCATGCTGTGAGAAGCCCCACCTACCCATGTGGAGAGGTCACATGGAGACCTGAGGCCACTGGTCCTGAGTTCCCAGCTGAAACAGCCAGCACCAATATGCCAGAAACATGAGTGAGGCCACCTTGGAAGTGGGTTTTCTAGGAGTAATTGAGCTACTTACCTGATACCATTGCTCAGCCCTGCCTAAATTTTGGAATTTTGAGCAAATAAATGATTGATACTATTTTAAATCATTAAATTTTGGAATGAATCACTGCCTCTTTTCTTGATATGGGTTAAAATTATAACAAGCAAAATTTATCTGTGAAGATCTCTTGCTTCAGTATTATTCACTTTCCCAACTTTGTCTTCTCTACCATGTAGCATAAATCTTTATCCTCAAAATCCATATCATATGATGACTGGTTAATTTATTTTTAAAAAAGGTCAAAATGTTCCTTTTTTTTTTAACATATTTATTGGAGTATAATTGCTTTACAATGGTGTGTTAGTTTCTGCTTTATAACAAAGTGAATCAGCTATACATATACATATATCCCCATATCACCTCCCTCTTGCATCTCCCTCCCACCCTCCCTATCCCACCTCTATATGTAGTCTCAAAGCACCGAGCCGATCTCTCTGTGCTATGTGACTGCTTCCCACTAGCTATTTTACATTTGGTAGTGTATATATGTCCATGCCAGTAGGGGCAGGACAGGAATAAAGATGCAGATGTAGAGAATGGACCTGAAGACACGGGGAGGGGGAAGGGTAAGCTCGGACGAAGTGAGAGAGTGGCATGGACAAAATGTTCCTTCTAATGTTATTTATCTTTTAACAAAGGAAGATAGGAATATCTTTTTATTTATTTATTTATTTTTGGCTGCATTGGGTCTTCATTGCTGCATGAGGGCATTCTCTAGTTGCAGCGAACAGGGGCTACTCTTCGTGTGGCGCACAGGCTTCTCATTGCAGTGGCTTTTCCTGTTGCAGAGCACAGGTTCTAGGTGCGTGGGCTTCAGTAGTTGTGGCTCGCAGGCTCTAGAGCGCAGGTTCAGTAGTTGTGGCACACAGGCTTAGTTGCTCCACAGCATGTGGGATCTTCCT
Source organism: Globicephala melas (assembly GCF_963455315.2). NCBI lineage: Eukaryota > Metazoa > Chordata > Mammalia > Artiodactyla > Delphinidae > Globicephala > Globicephala melas. Next base: position 35,979,929 of record NC_083322.1, read on the forward strand.
GGACCAGGGCTCAAACCTGTGTGCCCTGCATTGGCAGGCGGATTCTTAACCACTGATCCACCAGGGAAGTTCCAGATAGGAATATCTTTAAGATGCAAGTGCTGAAAAGGAGGTAGGGTGGGAATGTAATGAAAAAGAAAGAAAAGAAAAAGTATAAAATCACCATATAAAAGTCCCAAACATCCAATTTAAGCTATATTGCTTCAGGTTATCTAGATCACAATTTTTCTTTTCTTGATTTCTCTACTTTAAAGTGTATGTCACTTCCGTAGGTTTTCTTTCTTTCAGTTGAGAAAAGTTAATTACTAACTATGATTGCTTTATAAACCTCATATGCCAATTTATTATAGGCTAAAATCAACTTGACAGATAAATATTTTAAAATAATCAACAAACAAAAGATTTTCCCCATGTCATGCTTTTTCTAAAACATGTAAAGTGAACAAAAGGGTAAAACAAAAATGTATTATATTCCTCTTCAACTGGTCTGCCACTAGTTCTCTTTAACTAGTCTGATATTTTAATGGGAATTTTCTTTTTCCATTTAAGAAAACATATTCTCCTAAAATTAAGTAGCACATATTTCAATTCAACACAAAAATCCGGTTTCTATCACTGTCAACTTCTGGGAATTAAACCAAATTAAGAATTTAGGGGGAAGATGGCAGAAGAGTAAAATGCGGAGATGACCTTCCTCCCCACAGATACACCAGAAATACATATACACGTGGAACAACTCCTACAGAACACCTACTAAATGCTGGCAGAAGACCTCAGACATCCCAAAAGGCAAGAAAGTCACCACGTACCTGGGTAGGGCAAAAGAAAAAGGAATAAACAGAGACAAAAGGATAGGGATGGAGCCTGCACCAGTGGGAGGGAGCCGTGAAGGAGGAAAGGATTCCACACACTAGGAAGCCCCTTCACGGGTGGAGACTGTGGGTGGTGGAGGGGCAAAGATTCGGGGCCGCGGAGAAGAGCACAGCAACAAGGGTGTGGGGGGAAAAGCAGAGAGATTTCCGCACAGAGGATCAGTGCCACTTTAGCACTTTTAGACACACATCAAAAACAACGGGAACTGCGAACCTGCAGCCTACAAAAAATGGAGACCCCAAACACAATAAGATAAGCAAAATAAGAAGACAGAAAAACACACAGCAGATGAAGGAGCAAGATAAAAACCCACCAGACCTAACAAATGAAGAGGAAATAGGCAGTCTACCTGAAAAAGAATTCAGAATAATGATAGTAAAGATGATCCAAAATCTTGGAAATAGGATAGAGAAAATGCAAGAAACATTTAACAAGGACCTAGAAGAACTAAAGATGAAACAAGCAATGATGAACAACACAATAAATGAAATTTAAAATACTATAGATGGGATCAACAGCAGAATAACTGAGGCAGAAGAACTGATAAGTGACCTGGAAGATAAAATAGTGGAAATAACTATTGCAGAGCAGAATAAAGAACAAAGAATGAAAAGAACTGAGGACAGTCTCAGAGACCTCTGGAACAACATTAAACACAACAACATTTGATGTATAGGGGTCCCAGAAGAAGAAGAGAAAACGAAAGGGACTGAGAAAATATTTGAAGAGATTATAGTTGAAAACTTCCCTAATATGGGAAAGGAAATAGTTAATCAAGCCCAGGAAGCACAGAGAATCCCATACAGGATAAATACAAGGAGAAATAGGCCAAGACACATATTAATCAAACTGTCAAAAATTAAATACAAAGAAAACATATTAAAAGCAGCAAGGGAAAAACAACAAATAACACACAAGGGAATCCCCATAAGGTTAACAGCTGATCTTTCAGCAGAAACTCTGCAAGCCAGAAGGGACTGGCAGGACATATTTAAAGTGATGAAGGAGAAAAACGTGCAACCAAGATTACTCTACCCAGCAAGGATCTCATTCAGATTTGATGGAGAAATTAAAACCTTTACAGACAAGCAAAAGCTGAGAGAGTTCAGCACCACGAAACCAGCTTTACAACAAATGCTAAAGGATCTTCTCCAGGCAAGAAACACAAGAGAAGGAAGACCTACAATAATGAACCCAAAATAATTAAGAAAAAGGGAATAGGAACATACATATCGATAATTACCTTAAATGTAAATGGACTAAATGCTCCCACCAAAAGACACAGATTTGCTGAATGGATAAAAAAACAAGACCCATATATATTCTGTATACAAGAGACCCACTACAGACCTAGGGACACATACAGACTGAAAGTAAGGGGATGGAAAAAGACATTCCATGCAAATGGAAACCAAAAAAAGCTGGAGTAGCAATTCTCATATCAGACAAAATAGACTTTAAAATAAAGACTATTACAAGAGACAAAGACGGACACTACATAATGATCAAGGGATTGATCCAAGAAGAAGATATAACAATTGTAAATATTTATGCACCCAACATAGGAGCACCTCAATACATAAGGCAAGTACTAACAGCCATAAAAGGGGAAATCGACAGTAACACATTCATAGTAGGGGACTTTAACACCCCACTTTCACCAATGGACAGATCATCCAAAATGAAAATAAATAAGGAAACACACGCTTTAAATGCTACATTAAACAAGATGGACTTAATTGATATTTATAAGACATTCCATCCAAAAACAACAGAATACAATTTTTCTCAAGTATTCATGGAACATTCTCCAGGATAGATCATATCTTGGGTCACAAATCAAGCCTTGGTAAATTTAAGAAAATTGAAATTGTATCAAGTATCTTTTCTGACCACAACGCTATGAGACTAGGTATCAATTACAGGAAAATATCTGTAAAAAATACAAACACATGGAGGCTAAACAATACACTACTTAATAACGAAGTGATCACTGAAGAAATCAAAGAGGAAATCAAAAAATACCTAGAAACAAATGACAGTGGAGACACGACGACCAAAAACCTATGGGATGCAGCAAAAGCAGTTCTAGGAAGGAAGTTTATAGCAATACAATCCTACCTTAAGAAACAGGAAACATCTCAAATAAACAACCTAACCTTGCACCTAAAGTAATTAGAGAAAGAAAAGAAAAAAACCCCAAAGCTAGCAGAAGGAAAGAAATCATAAAAATCAGATCAGAAATAAATGAAAAAGAAATGAAGGAAACGATAACAAAGATCAATAAAACTAAAAGCTGGTTCTTTGAGAAGATAAACAAAATTGATAAACCATTAGCCAGACCCATCAAGAAAAAAAGGGAGCAGACTCAAATCAATAGAATTAGAAATGAAAAAGGAGAAGTAATAACTGACACTGCAGAAATACAAAAGATCATGAGAGATTACTACAAGCAACTCTATGCCAATAAAATGGACAACCTGGAAGAAATGGACAAATTCTTGGAAATGCATAGCCTGCCAAGACTGAATAAGGAAGAAATAGAAAATATGAACAGACCAATCAGAAGCACTGAAATTGAAACTGTGATTAAAAATCTTCCAACAAAAAAAAGCCCAGGACAGGTGGCTTCACAGGTGAATTCTATCAAACATTTAGAGAAGAGCTAACACCTATCCTTCTCAAACTCTTCCAAAATATAGCAGAGGGAGGAACACTCCCAAACTCCTTCTACGAGGCCACCATCCCCTTGATACCAAAACCAGACAAAGATGTCACAAAGAAAGAAAACTACAGGCCAATATCACTGATGAACATAGATGCAAAAATCCTCAACAAAATACTAGCAAACAGAATCCAACAGGACATTAAAAGAATCATACACCATGGTCAAGTGGGGTTTATCACAGGAATGCAAGGATACTTCAATATACAAAAATCAATCAACGTGATACACCATATTAACCAATTGAAGGAGAAAAACCATATGATCATCTCAATAGATGCAGAAAAAGCTTTCGACGAAATTCAACACCCATTTATGATAAAAACCCTCCAGAAAGTAGGCATAGAGGGAACTTTCCTCAACATAATAAAGGCCATATATGACAAACCCACAGTCAACATAGTCATCAATGGTGAAAAACTGAAAACATTTCCACTAAGATCAGGAAAAAGACAAGGTTGCCCACTCTTACCACTCTTATTTCACATAGTTTTGGAAGTTTTAGCCACAGCAATCAGAGAAGAAAAGGAAATAAAAGGAATCCAAATCGAAAAAGAAGAAGTAAATCTGTCACTGTTTGTAGAGGACATGATACTATACACAGAGAATCCTAAAGATGCTACCAGAAAACTACTAGAGCTAATCATTGAATTTGGTAAAGTAGCAGGATAAAAAATTAATGCACAGAAATCTCTAGCATTCCTATACACTAATGATGAAAAATCTGAAAGTGAAATCAAGAAAACACTCCCATTTACCATTGCAACAAAAAGAATAAAATATCTAGGAATAAACCTACCTAAGGAGACAAAAGACCTCTATGCAGAAAATTATAAGACACTGATGAAAGAAATTAAAGATGATACAAATAGATGGAGAGATATACCATGTTCTTGGATTGGAAGAATCAACATTGTGAAAATGACTCTACTACCCAAAGCAATCTATAGATTCAATGCAATCCCTATCAAACTACCACTGGCATTTTTCACAGAACTAGAGACAAAATTTCACAATTTTTATGGAAATACAGAAGACCCTGAATAGCCAAAGCAATCTTGAGAGCGAAAAACGGAGCTGGAGGATTCAGGCTCCCTGACTTCAGACTATACTACAAAGCTACAGGAATCAAGACAGTATGGTACTGGCACAAAAACAGAAAGATAGATCAGTGGAACAGCATAGAAAGCCCAGAGATAAACCCACACACCTATGGTCACCTAATCTTTGATAAAGGAGGCAGTAATGTATAATGGAGAAAGGACAGCCTCTTCAATAAGTGGTGCTGGGAAAGCTAGACAGGTACATGTAAAATTATGAGATTAGGTCACTCCCTAACACCATACACAAAAATAAGCTCAAAATGGATTAAAGACCTAAGTGTAAGGCCAGAAACTATCAAACTCTTAGAGGAAAACATAGGCAGAACACTGTATGACATAATTCACAGCAAGATCCTTTTTGACCCACCTCCTAGAGAAATGGAAATAAAAACAAAAATAAACAAATGAGACCTATGAAACTTCAAAGCTTTTGCACAGCAAAGGAAACCATAAACAAGACCAAAAGACAACCCTCAGAATGGGAGAAAATATTTGTAAATGAAGCAACTGACAAAGGATTAATCTCCAAAATTTACAAGCAGCTCATGCAGCTCAATAACAAAAAACCGAACAACCCAATCCAGAAATGGGCAGAAGACCTAAATAGACATTTCTCCAAAGAAGATATACAGATTGCCAACAAACACATGAAAGGATGCTCAAGATGATTAATCATTAGAGAAATGCAAATCAAAAATACAATGAGATATCATCTCACACCGGTCAGAATGGCCATCATCAAAATATCTAGAAGTAATAAATGATGGAGAGGGTGTGGAGAAAAGAGAACACTCTTGCACTGCTGGTGGGAATGTCACTTGATACAGCCACTATGGAGAACAGTATGGAGGTTCCTTAAAAAACTACAAATAGAACTACCTTATGACCCAGCAATCCCACTACTGGGCATATACCCTGAGAAAACCATAATTCAAAAAGAGTCATGTACCAAAATGTTCATTGCAGCTCTATTTACAATAGCCGAGAGATGGAAACAACCTAAATTTCCATCATTGGATGAATGGATAAAGATGTGGCACATATATACAATGGAATATTACTCAGCCATAAAAAGAAATGAAATTTAGCTATTTGTAATGAGGTGGATGGACCTAGAGTCTGTCATACAGAGTGAAGTAAGTCAGAAAGAGAAAAACAAATATCATATGCTAACACATATATATGGAATCTAAGAAAAAATAATGTCATGAGGAACCTAGGGGTAAGACAGGAATAAAGACACAGACCTACTAGAGAATAGGCTTGAGGATATGGGGAGAAGGAAGGGTAAGCTGTGACAGAGCGAGAGAGTGGCATGGACATATATACAGTACCAAACGTAAAGTAGATAGTTAGTGGCAAGCAGCTGCATAGCAAAGGGAGATCAGCTCAGTGCTTTGTGACCACCTAGACGGGTGAGATAGGGAGGGTGGGAGGGAGGGAGATGCAAGAGGGAAGAGATATGGGACATATGTATATATATAACTGATTCACTTTGTTATAAAGTAGAAACTAACACACCATTGTAAAGCAATTATACTCCAATAAAGATGTAAAAAAAAAAGAATTTAAAACTTTGTCTATCGCTTTCTATTTTAAAGTTATGGACACTGTTAAGAGATATAGTCAAGAAGTATTTGATATCTCTCTTTCACTTTTATATATCTTCTCATTTAACAGATATGCTGAGTCCTTGCTATGTTTACACTAAATTTATCTAGGTAGCAAAATAAGTAAGTAGTTTGTATCAAATTTCCACTTACTTTATTTTATAAATAGTACATAAATAAGAATTCCATTGGTTTGCATCCTCTTACTAGTAACTGCTAACTTCATGAAAATATAGACAATCTCTCTTTTTTTTTTGCCACTGAAGCTACAATACCTAGCAGAATGTCTGGCATATAATAGGTGTTGAATATATTATTTTTAACAGATTTATTGAGGTACAATTAATATACAACAAAGAACATGCATTTAAAATGTACAGTGTGACAAATTTTTACATCTGTACAGACTCATAAGACTACCACCAAATTCAGGATAATAAACATATCCATTGTCCTCAAAAGTTTTCTCATGCTCCTTTGTAATCCCTCCTATCATGACTACTGATCCACTTTCTGTCACTATAGATTAGTTTGCATTTTCCAGAGTTCTATGTAAGTGAAATAATAAAGTATGGTTTGCTTTCTGTCTAGCTTCTTTTACTCAGCTTAATTATTTTGAGATTATTTTTTGTTGTGTGAATCAATAGTTTATTTCTTTTTATTGCTGACAAGTATTCTGTTGTATGGCTAAACCACAGTTTGTTTATCCATTCATCTGCTGAGGGACATTTTGGTTGTTTCATTTGGGGCTGTTACACATAAAGCTGCTGTGAACATTCATGTATGTCTTTATATAGATATGTACTTTCATTTCTCTTGGGTAAATACTTAGGAGTGGTATGGCTGGATCATATGGTAGGTGTATTTTTAGTTTTTTAAGAGTGTCAAACCATTTTCCAAAGTAGTAGCACCATTTAACATTTGCACCTGCATTGTATGAGAATTCTCCTTTCTCTATGTTCAAACCAATACTTGGTATGGCCAAACTTTTAAATTTTAGTCATTAGCACTGATGTGTAGTGGTAGCTCATTGTGATTTTAACTTGCTTGCCCCTAATGACTAACGATATTGAGCACTTTTTCACACACTTTTTGCCAACTATTTGCCCAACCCAAGGTCATAAAGATTTTCATCTAAAAGTCTTACAGTGTTAGATTTTATATTTAGGTCTGTGTTCTATTTGGAGTTAATTTTTATATATGGCATGAAGCAGGGACTGACGAACATTGTTTTGCATATGGATGTCCAATTTTTCCAGCAACCTTTGTCAAAAACACTATCCTTTCTCCACCAATAAGCTTTGCAACTTTGTGGAAAAACCAGTTGTCTATACATGTATGGGTCTATTTCTGAATGTTCTCTCCTGTTTCATTGAAGTATTTGTTTCTCTTTATGCCACTGCCACACTGTCTTGATTATTGTGGCCATATACTAAATCTTGAGATCTCCAAATTTGTTCTTTATTTTCAAAATTGTTTTGAATCTTCTGAGTTTTTTTTTTTTCCACATGAACTTTAGAATCAGCTTGTCAAGTTCTACAAAAAGGCTTGCTTGGATTTTGATTGGGATTACCCTGAATCTTTACAACAATTTAGGGAGAATCGACATTCTAACAACATTGAGTCTTCTGACCAATGGCTGAATACATTTTTAAGGGATAAAAGAAGAATTGTTGAAGTTCAGTTTTAGAATAAAGAATTTTAAGAAACTCTAGGTAAATTAGAAATATCATGTTTATTAAAATGTTATGGCGGGGAATTCTGATTTGGCTTTTCATAAAACATTCTAATTATACTTTCAAAATTTGGGGGAGATACGGTCAACTTTAGGAAATGTATTGTAATTGCTTCATTCTTTGACATATAACACCTTGTAATTTCAGAACTAATACGAGATCTTTGGAGCATGCTCTACCTTTAGAAAAAGAAAAAGAAAATAGTGATTTGGTGACAAACTATTAAAATCTAAAGGGAGACAGATGAACATTCAATAAAAGAATGTCTAGATTTAGCTTCCTGCATCCAGGCAATTTCACTTTTTCCGGTCCCTTAAAAACAAATAATACCTATCACATTCATTTGCTTTTGTAATTTTTTAACTTTTCAAAGCACTATCAGTTCACGATTTTCTTTTATTCATACAACTTTGTGAAGTAAGAATGACAAGTCGCCATCATTGACAGCTGAGGAAATTGAGGAACCCAGCAGATAACAGATCACCAAAAGTCACAGTGAGAGCTAGTGAAAACTGCTTTCAGGTCACCTAATTCTCTTCTGAGATGTTTCTTCATTAGACACTTCTGTGCAAAAAATAGAATTCACTCTAGCTGTTCGAATAGAAAAGGCATTTATTAAAGGATGTTAGGTGTCCCCCTAATCTCCAGAAGGACCAGTGAGGAAGACTTGCAGACTACCCAGCCCAGATCAACACCTAAGTCAGACCCAGTGACTAATGTGCTAGGTCAGACCTCACTACCTTTGTTTTTTGGCTTAAAGGGCAAATGTTGGACACTAGAAGACAGGACCTCGGTCACTATGATCCTAAAAGACCCACACCAGCACAGTCTCCCTCAACGAACCAAAAGGTTCCCTGTAGCTTCTGCTTCATTGTTCTGCCCTTTTCTGAACAGACAGGTCACTCCAGAGAATATGATTAGCAGAGTCCAGTCACTTATTTGAGCCTACATTCATAATGGGGGAAATTCCCCAAACATAAAAATGAAATTTAAAAAGGAGTGAATAGCCTCAACAAGGCAAGGTACATGTCACAAAGCATTCTTAAAATCATTGTGAGTCACTGAATGACAGTGGTTTGGGGGTTGACAGGGATCTTTTAAATTGCCAATATTTTCCAAATTTTAGCCATGACTCATTAGAACATCATAAAAATCAATGTAGTGTGCTCCATAGTTTTAAAAATTAAAATAGAATTGAAAATACCACTATGGATTGCACTTAGGGAAGGTAAGTACTGTCTGGTGAAACTTTTGTCCTAATTGTATATGTGTGTCTACATGTGTATATATATGTATATGTACAATATATATGTATTCATACATATGTATAATATATATTTATATTTGTATATATATAGTGTGTGTGTATATATATATATACATATATATATATATTTATTTTTTTTTTTACTTTGGGGCTTGGGTACATCCCAAGCCCCAATGTAAAATGTTTTTTACTGTGAGTCGTGGTGAATATAAAAAATTGAAAAATGCTAGTCTAATCCAATCTCTTCATTTTACATTTAAAGGAGAAAAAATAAGGCTCAGAGAAATCAAGTACCTTGCTCTGGCAGTTAGCATAAAGCTGGAATCAAGATGCAGAAAATCTCTCAGTCTTACTCTGCATTATAAGGACATCATCTATCACCTAGAAGAATACTTCCCATTTCCTATGTAGATCTTCTCCTACATTAGCCTTGTTGTGGTAATTAAATGTATTTCATAATTAGTAAATCACAAAAATATTGTAAATTTTATAGTTGCATTTGGAGTGAGGCAGTAGTTAATTGTTACCACTTGCTGTAGTTAATACTAGTCTTAACACCATTCTGCATTTTAACTCTGGAAAGACAGCTAACCTCTGTTATTTTAAAGATTTTTATGTTGGCAGTTATGTTAAGAATTGCAGGTGACACATTGTACTAGTTACTATAAACAAATTTTTAAAGAAAATAATTTTATTTTCAATAAATAGAAGGAATTTTAAAGTTGTAATCTGCCATACTGAATGAAGATATATCATTGAAAATATTTCTTTTCTTGCTAGTTCTCTGCTATGTTCGTTTCTATCAAAACATTAAATACATATTCCAAAAAAAGTTTCTGTGATTTGAAATAAAATTTGAAAAACAAAAGCTTCTCAACAGTTTCTCTAAATGTGCCCAATTAATGATACCTCTACACTTTAAAAATTTGAATTACTAGAAACAAAGTACTTAAACTTCATGGATATTTTTATATTAAGGGGTAAGAGTTATACAAATAATATATAAATATTTAAAAAAATAATATAGATTTTACTTTTCCAGTCCTCATTTTAACTGAATTTCTAAAAATTCTATTTCTAAATAGCCATGAGCCAAAGATTAAGCCAGCTTGCAATATCTCTATCTTCAATAATAAAGAGGTTCATCAAGTCTTTTTGCACTGTTGCACACCACTGTGTATTTTATAAACAGAAATTTAATATAAATACTTCTATTACACATTAAAACCTAATTGCTTTTAAGATTTTGATGATCATCACTTTTGATGATAAAGAGGGTCAAAAAATACCAATGATTAATGCTTTAGATAATCAAAGAACCCCAATTTCCATTGTGTAGGCTTCTCCCTCCTACAGGAAAACTCAATAAATGTAGCAATGAAAAGTACAACACTTTTGCAAAGTGCACCCAGAATCTTTCTATTTGCTAACTCAGTGCCACCACCCAGATTTTGATATGGATCCTACAAGTTTACTTTTCATCACCAGTTAATATGTTTTGAACTAATACTGAAAATAGAATGCACTTTATTTTTACATGTTGTCTCTTCTCGTTGCCTGTGGGAACCTGTTTTCCTTACAAAGAACATAGCTGCAAACAAAGAAGACACGGTATTTTTCTTGCCAACGATATTTTCCTATACTGAGTGGTCCTTTGACATAGGAAGCTTACTATGACATACCAAATGTGCATGGGAAAGGGTGCAAAAGTCCGTCAGGTAAGGTAAAGAATGAGGGTGAGAAATTTAGTTATCAGGGGTTTAGTGCAGTCGTTAGGAATGTTTCTTCCTCCCAGACTGTTTTGTCCCGTTCAGTGAATACTGTTTTATTCCAACATCCCTTTTCCCAAGAGCCATTTATAATAATAATGAGAAAAAATTTTTAAAGATATTTACAGTAAATGAAATTCTGTCACACATAGAGAGGGTAGGGGGAAGATGCTGATATTTTCCTGAGCATAGGATATGCTCGTTGAATATGGCACCAAACCTACTTTCTGCAGTGAATTCTTCTTACCAGCAATTGGGACAATTATTTTACTTAAATGGAAAATATTGCTACCATTCTTCTGCTACCTTAACAGCCAGAAAGCTTTTCCCAATATTGCTAATCACACTGGAGGAAGATTATAAACTCCTTTTTATACTGTGGTCTATGGCTGGTTGCCACAGCCCTCCAAAGAAAATTCAGTATTGATGTATCTCAGGACATGTTGGCCTTCTGCCCTATGTGAATTCATTCAAATTTAGAATAAAATCCAGCTGTTTAGTTTCTAATCTTGAGTTGCTTCTCGAGAAAATATGAAATCAAAAAACAAATTAAAAGTGTGAAGCTCTTCAATTTGCTTGAAAAATGACAACTAGATAGTCTTAAATAAGTTCCTTTTACTTGCTCTTATATTAGTATTTAGTGTTAAAAATTATGCCAACCAGAATAGCCAGTTAAGAAACAGCAGAAAATTCCCACATGTTTCTTAAAAATAGAGACCTTTAAAAAAAATCTCATTAATGACTTTGTAAATGGTACTACCTATAGTTGGTAAGGGTGCAATCAAATAAACACTCACAGTTACTGCTGGAGGTGACATAAACTGCTACCACTTTTCAGAAAAGACAATTTGACAATATACGTGAAAAACCTTAACATGTTTGATACTTTGATTCAGAAATTCAACTTTTAGAAACTTAGTCTAGTGAAATGTATAATTAAAGAAATGGACAAGCATTTGTGTACAAGGGTGTTCATCAAAGCATTACTTGGAATACAGAAAAACTGGAAAAAACCTAAATATACAATAGCTGGGAATTGGTTACTAAAACGATAGGCTATTCATATAATAGAATATCACACAGCCATAAGAAATATCTCATTTGAAATAAGTATGTACAAGCAAAGGAAAAAAAAAAGCACTGTTATCTTTCAATGCTGGGTTTCCAGGTGACTTTTACTTTTTTTCCACCAGCTTTATTGAGATGTAATTGACACATAATATTGTGTAAGTTTAAGGCATCCAATTGACTTGAAACTTTTATAAACTGCAAAATGATTACCACCGTAGTATTAGCTACCACCTCCATCCCATCACAGTTACCACTTCTTCTTGTGATGGAAACATTTAAGATCTACTCTCTTAGCACTTTTACTTTCTTTACTACTTTCTGTATTTTCCAGGTGTCCTTCAGTGTAATTTTTACTTTTTAAAAGGACTTTAAAATTCATGTGCTAGTAGTCGCATGGAGGGAAAAAAATTTTTTTAACTACAATTCAGTATAAATGAAATTTAATGCTCTCTTTACTATGATTATAACTTCCAAATATTTGCACCTCTTTCTGCCTCCGATAAATATTAAAATACGTAAGAGCCAAACGAGGTATGTCTTTTCAAGCTCCCTTTTTTCCCAAATGAAATCCCCCCAAATAAGACCCCCATATTCTCATGAAGCATATCCTCATTTTATTAGGCATGTCCATGTAATTTCTCCTCATAATTACAATTAGTTCTTACGAAGTTTATCTGTGTTTCATCTGCTTCTTCTCTGTGCTGGTAGGGACATAATCTTCCATCTTAAATTTCACCAGTATCTGCTTTCACTTCTTCCCTCTTGCTTCTCCTATGTTCTTGAGAGTGTATGCTACGTTCTTCAGGGTCTTCTTTATTCAGAAGGTGCCATACAAAACGGTTACATAACGCAGGCTTCATTCATATTTATAAAATTACTGATCAGATAGTTACTGCAACAATTTCCAAACAACATCATTTAACCGACAACTGCAGTGCGGTGGGTGGAGTGCGGGGGCGACAACCTAACACAATTCATTAAGGGCTCTCAGCTGGTTGACAATCTCACACTCCAGCAGTCTCTCTCTGTCTCTCTCTGTCTCTGTCTCTGTCTCTCTCTGTCTCTGTCTCTGTCTCTCTCTCGCAGCGTTCCACCTTTCTGGGGCAGAAGTCAGTAACCATATTCTCCATGAGCTTCCCATGAGAAGATGTAAGGGGAGGGAGGTAGAACTAACCTACCAAATAAAAGGCAGGAGGTCACCCAACCCAACTTTAAAAGCGCTCAGAGCTCTGACGCAAATTAGACCAACGCAGGCTTTCTCTGATACCCGGGCCACCACGAAACTTCTTGAAGTCATCTGTTGTGGATTCCCCATCTTTCCTTTCCCCTCTTCCATCTTATATTGTTTTTATTGCCCCTCTCTTCTCCCCAAGTTCTGTGCTTTTCGCCCAGCACTTGCACTACAGGCATTAACCATTGTTGGCCCGTGAATTAAGCCAGTACTTGGCAGCCATACCTCTCTTGAGCCCACCAAAGCATCCATGCCTGGGTTCCTTAAAGTCTAAAATTCTAGTGCTGCCAAGTCACCTCTAAAGCGCTTCTCAGGGCTACACAGCTAAAGGGAACCTACAACCGACAAGGTGCAGCGGGGGCTCAGGTAGAGGACCCTGGCTGCAACACACCAGAATATAACTCGCAAAAGGGGGAATAGCTAGAAGACGAAAGAGCGCTAGGCGGTAGAAAGATGCCCAACCTAAGCAAGCTCAGACGCGCAAGCGCGTGGCTCACGGCGCGTCTCCGTGGCCTCACCACAGCGCCTGCGCACAGGATCCCCGGAGCGGCGGGGAGAGGAGAGGAGCAGTCGGGTCTGGCGCTCCTACCGCCTCGGCAACTCCAGCCTGCTAACTCCGCCTCCTTCAGCTGCTCGCCTTCCCAAACAAGCGGGTGCGTCCCTGGCGCTCTCCGTCCATTGGCCGTTGGCCTTTTCCGTTTCCGCCCAGCCCTCCAGAGTCCACCAATCAGCTTGTGCGTTTGGGTAAGTGGCCACCTCCTAGGCCGTCGCTCCAGGTTCTCTGTCTCCTCCCGCTGCTGCCTCCGCTGCTGCCTCCTCCTTCCCCACCTCCTCCGTCAGGCGGGCGGCTGCGGGGGCCCGAGGGGCGGCGGCGGCGGCAGCGATATGGAGCCGGGGGCCGGCGGCCGAAGCGCTGCTCGCGGGCACGGGGCCAGGCCCCCGAGCATTCCGCCGCCCAGGGAGCAGGAGCGGAAGCTGGAGCAGGAGAAGCTCTCCGGGGTGGTAAAGAGCGTCCACCGGCGGCTCCGCAAGAAGTACCGGGAAGGTAAACAGCGAGCTGAGCGGGGGGAAGGGGAGGCCTCGTCGCCCCCAGCCCCTTGTCAACCGCTCCCCTCCCCCCAAGGGGCCACCATTACAACCTGAAGGAGCTGCACGTCAGCCCCTGCTAGGGCCGCTCTCTCAGGTCCGGACGCCCCCTTCTCGGTCGAGTACGCGGTCGGCGTCAGGCGTGCTCCTCCCGCCCCCTTTTCTTCGAGGGCCCTTCAGGAGAGTTCCAGGCCTGTGGAGGAGCCGAGTGCCCACCTCCCCCATCCCCTGTCCCCAGCCGGGGTGCTGAGATTGTTGTCACCACACACACAAGCACGTAAATCCTCTCACAGGAGGCGGAGGTCGCTCGCTGCGAGAGACATGAAGCTAAAACACGAAGGCAGGTAGAATCCATTCGAGAAAGACGAACTGAAAGAAGCCCGAGTTACCCTTCGCTGCCTCGCGCCTGATGAGCCTGTTTGATTTGCTGCCCCGTCAGACCCCCTTCCTAGTACCTAATTCCTGCGGCTTTAGCCTGGGCCGGAGCTTCCTTGCATTGGCTTCCAGGGCTGCGAAGTCAGCAGGCCTTAGAGCTGACTAGACTTCACCTTGTTAAAAGGGGGAGGGGTTCCATCCTTGCTTCCCCCCCCCCATTCTTCAAATGCTGCATCTTAGGGTTTATTTAGGCGGGAGAGGAAGAGATCTGGGGCAGGTTCTCAAAATACTGTTTAGATTTGACTAATCCGTAACTACCAAGCCGCCTAAGGATACAGACCCTGGTGAAGCCGGCCGTCGCTGGGAACCCCTCTTATGGAAGGTCTTGAGCAAAGGAAGAAGCCATAGTAGCTTTTGCTTGGGCCTGAGGAAGGTTTATAGTTGGGATCTACAGTTATCCTTGGTATTTTAAAATATAGGCTTTTTTACAGAGCTATTTTATAAGAAACTAACAGTGAAAATTCTCAGTTTTTTCATGCGCTCAGGAGACATTTCTTCTAAAGATCAAAACGAGGGATAACTTTCTTCTGTCTTTAGCTTAATTGCAAACAAAAGTCGGCAGTCTTATACTTAGTTAAGTTAGGATTAGAAGCAAAATTATGACAGTGAAGGAACAGATAGGTAAGATCATGTTACTTTCGAGTTACAAACACTTTTCAATTACTCTGGAAGATAAAAACTAAGTGTCTTTTGTTCTCTTGAGTGTAGGTGATGTGTTTCATTTTTCAAACTTTAAGAGTTTTTTCCCCTTGGCAACTCAAGCCTCAGTTTTTTAATAGCTGCTTAAATAGTCCTCCTCAAAGCTAGCCTATAGTTATTGTTTAATAGGTAGCAATAGAAAGAGACTTATCGGGCATACTGAGATGTTAAAATTTGTTTTTTAAAAGAATGCTTTAAACCCCAACCCACAATTTATTCAATAAAATGAGTAGTTACCATAGCAATCGTTGCATCATTCTTGATATTCAGAGAGTGCACTTACATAATGGCATTCAGTGTAGGTTCTTGTGTTGTTTGGAGAAATGAGCAAATAAAACGGACACACTTTAATTTATCATGCTATTTTGCATAAACTTAAGCAAGTACATCTTTTTAAAGAAAAATGGGTAGCATATAATTCAGTTTCCATTTTTACCTTTATAATTATTATTCATTATTAACTTATTCATAAATGAATATATTCCACTTAATATACTACTAATGTGTCATCATGTGTTCAAGAGCTGTTTATATTTTCTTAGTTCTCACATGTTGAAACATGTCTTTAAGCCTGAATATTAACCAAGGGAACACTTGTTTATAATGAGAATTAGTATTTGGAAGTTACGAGAGCTAGAACAGATACATGTAGTACATAAGTGAATGATCTAGTGTGCTTTAGGGCAGGTAAAGTCCTGGCAGTTTGTAAACATGAATGAGACTGTTCTTTAGGTGTTTTAATGCCCTGAATTCCACCAGTGATCTAGACTTCTCTAGGCTTTACTCTAATGATATACAAAGCCCCATCAGTGAATTAGCAAAGTAAAAGATCCTAAAGAGTCTGCCCTTTCTACCTTTATTTCTGACCTGTAGGTCAAATCTTAGTTGTGATTTGACAAAAATCCATGAAAAGGCCATCTGTGAAAAAGTCTGATTATGCACATAATAATACCAAAGAAGTAATTTTTAGTGCTTTCCTTTGAGGTCTTAGTATCATTATCATATCATTTGCAAAGTCATCTCTGGTTATAAAATAATAATATAAATGGTGCTTAGGTTCTAGGTCAGGTTACAAAGGCCTGTTTGATCAGTAACATGCCTGCACTGTAACACCAATAACTATGGAAACTTTACTCCTTTTATAACAATATTCCTATCAGAAAATGCAGTGAAAATTCCAGCTTAGAATCTTGGAATGTTAAACTAGAAGGAACTTTAGCATTTATCAGTGATTCCCAAACATGGATAAACAATAGACTTATATGGGTGCCTTTTAGAAAATTACTTCATTCCACCTCAGATGTACAGTTTCAGAATCCCTATCAGTGGTGCTTGGAAATTGGTCAGCCAGATTTTGGACTGGTAATCTAAACTACTTCCTTTTTACACATGAGTGAGCTGAGTCCTAAAAATAGTAAAATAACTTGCTTGAAGTTTGGATAGTTTATCATTAGCACAGAACGTATTTTATGGGAATAATGTGTTTTTCTTTCCAATTCAAAGCCTAATGGTGTCTCCAAATGTTGGAGTGGTAGGGAAAATGGGAAGCAGGACGTAGCCCTAGAATTTGTGTTGGGTAAGAGGATGTAAACTGACAGGGATGGGGCAATCCATGGGATAGGTATGGTTCGCTGAGTTAGGGCTATGTGAGATGTGGGTTTCTTAAGGAGTTTTGGCAAAGAAGGAAATAAGTTGGGGTAGAATAAAGAAGGAGGCAAAACATTCACTGGATAGTAAAGACAGGAGTGAGACCTGGATAATGAGTGTAGGGTTGGATAATATAGTTTTCCCTTTCCTTATCTCTGGTAGTGGAATTGAACATGAAGCAGGAATAAGATTGAAAATAAGATTTTTCTGATGTGGTAGAAAAAGGTTTTTCTCCATCCTTCCCAGTCCATTTGTCCAAACTGATGCTTGTTGTGGCAGTGAGCAGGCTTGGGGTAGGGGGTAGTGGATAGGATTGTAAAGACTAGCAGGTAAGTTTACTGTACTCTTTTACCACTTTTCCCCTCTCTGCTCCATTTTACTGCCTGTCCTGTGTCACCACTTAGAGATCCTTTCTCTATTTGTATAAGAGTAAAGTGAGAACTGGAGATAAACGTCAGTGTTCCAGGCAGTGCTGATATCTGAAGTAGTTACCAAAAGGAAATGGTAGGGAAATGTTTAGCAATGGTGATGAGAAGGGGTGTTTCTGGTGTCAGCCATTTATAGATAAGGGACAGTCTTTTAGACTGAGTTTATATAAATGGAAATATGCTTGCAGATGTAGGTGTTTTCTTTGCTATACAGAATTTTCAAAATAATGGCCTTGATATAAGCCAAAAATATTTAAAAATATATCATAGGATTGGAGACAGCTTTTAAATAAGAAACAGCTAGTTTTTCTTTCCAAACAGGGAGTTTGGAACAGGGAGGCATTGTTTAATCAAATCTGCCTGATAAGTACATATCCAATTGAGAACTGAAGTAGAGCCGTGTGTATTTTCAGTTGACTTTGTATGATTTTTTCCATAATCCTAGTCACATAATCTTATTCCTGTAATGATTGTTATTATGTTTGGCATCTCTTTTTAAATTGAAAGTATCCGTGTAAAAACTACAAGAAAATGTAAAGGCTACAGCTGTTAGGAATAAAAGTATGATCCCCATTCCTTAGTTTTGATTTTTTAACTTATCTTGTGAATGTCTTTACTTTAGCAATTTTCATCAACTTAATTAAGTCTCTGAATTTACTTATTCTGTATGCCAAAACAGGTTAAACAAGTTTGTCACATATACCCGTGTAGGTTATCAATCAGACAAAAATAAAAATGCACGTTACCCTGTTAACAGTGATATTCTCAAAGTCATGGTTTAATGGGAGATCTTTATTATACTTTTCTACATTAAAAAAAATCAATCTTATTAGTAGCAATGATAATATTATAAAAGTGGTTAGAGTACGTAAGACAGATTACTGATACTGAAACAGAAAAGGAGAACACAGAGTAGGTTGGTTCTGTAGAGTAAGTCTGGAAAACATTGTTACAAAGGTTAACAGCTGTGAGCATCATTTTAAGAGTCAACTACTAAATAGCCTAGTTTAGATGTTTACTTCTTATTGATTATTGAAATTATTCTTCCTTGTTTGAGACAAAGGGTGAGCTAGAATAGCAGTTTAGGATAAGCTGAAAAATACATTTGTGATTGAGTTTTCTTTAGCATACATCTAAAATGAGAATTGTAGGGGGGAAGGAAAAAAACATTTGAATTAGAAATAATTTTAAACTAAAACCAAAAGGTCTAAAAATGAAAGAATAAATGTATCGTCAGAGTTTTTCCTGAAACAAAGTTTTGAAATTGTTTTTAAAATTAGGATAACAGACTATGTGGGTTTTTTTTTTTTTTTTTTTTTTTTTTTTTGCGTTACGCGGGCCTCTCACTGTTGTGGCCTCTCCCGTTGCGGAGCACAGGCTCCGGACGCGCAGGCTCAGCGGCCATGGCTCACGGGCCCAGCCGCGCCGCGGCATGTGGGATCTTCCCGGACCGGGGCACGAAGCCGTGTCCCCTGCATCCGCAGGCGGACTCTCAACCACTGTGCCACCAGGGAAGCCCAGACTATGTGTTTTTAACTGAAATTTTCTAATTTTTTTTTCCTTTGGTGGCTTTCAAAACTGTTTCAAAATACTGACCAACTCGATGACCCCAAGGCACTTTTCACAGGTTCTCCTTGTTTCACTTTTTTTTTTCTTGCGGTACGCGAGCCTCTCACTGTTGTGGCCTCTCCCACTGCGGAGCACAGGCTTTGGACGCGCAGGCCCAGCGGCCATGGCTCACGGACTCAGCCGCTCCGCAGCTGGGGCACGAACCCGCGTCCCCTGCATCGGCAGGCGGACTCTCAACCACTGCGCCACCAGGGAAGCCCTTTTTTACTTTTTTATCAAGTGAAGTTTTACTCTTTTTTCTTTACATGGTCTTTTCTGATTCTGATATAGAATCTGAAAATGCTGGGTTTTTTGGTAGAATCTTTGCTCAATCAACAAAATAAGGTGAAAAGTGTCCACAGAAATGCTTGTTAACTTGGCCCTAGGAGAGTTTGAACTGCCATTCTAGCAGGGGGAACAAAAATGAAAAGAGTTTAATAATTAGTAACACTAAAAGATAAAGGGAACATTGATAAACAGCTCAGTGAGGTACACATAGTATATTAACTATTTGATTTCTAGTCATCTTTGTATCTTTTTAGGAATTTTTTGTATTTAAAAAGGTACGGTAAAACTAAAAAGTATTGGTATAGATCCTTTGATTGTTTTGTGGGAAAAAATATAACAACAAATGCAGTGGATATTAGCCTTGATTCCACATCAGTATCATCTCTGGAACTTTGTGGAACACAGGCATCTGTATTATTTAAAAGCTCCATAGATTATACAGTGGACAAAAGGTTGAGGAACACCTAGCTAAAGTACTCTAGATTGGAGTAGGAAGGAATCTAGAAGAAAGCAGATCAGCTAGGAGACTCTTACACTAATCTATTTTTTAAAGGTGAATAATAGCATAAATAACAGTAGTGATCATGAAAATAGAGAAAGGTAAGTCAAATAGTCAAACATAAGTCGAAGTCAAAGTGAGCAGTTTTAATGAAGGTAAAGGGGAAAAGAGTCATTGATGATGCCAAGATTTCTTGCCTGGAAAAATATAAATAGCCATTTCCATCCAGTTTGGAAATGTCTGTGTTGAGGTGGGAGCAGGGAGAAAGGAGTAGACAGGCAGGTTGGCTCGTCATAGGGATAGTGGTAATGATTTAGTTTGGAATGTATCCCTTGGAAGTGAAGGATTGGAAGCTCTCTCTTGAAGTTGTAGCTTTGAGGGCAGATGAATGACCCAATGGAGTGATGGTAATGTATAACTGAGGACAGATCCTTGGAAGATACCAGTAGTGTCCAGTTTTACGTAAGTACTGCCCATTCTACCGTATGCTCCCATGGCACAATTGCCTTGCTTTTATCATAGTTATCACTTATCAGTTCACTTGTCTTTCTCACTGAATTTACTTACTTGAGTAGGACTCTGCCTTTTATCTTTGTATCCCTAGTACCTAGCACCTTGCCTTGTAGATTTAAGGCACACACACACAAAAGAAAGAAGCTGATATACATATTTCCTTATAGTTTGAGTCTAATCTTTTTGTATTCATAACTTTAAAATTTTAACTTTGGATACAAATTTTTTGTAATGAATTTATTGTCATATCTTTTAAAGTGAGTATATTAGATTAATTTAACCTTTTGAAAATGGTCCAAATTATCATTATTAGTATCATTCCATTTTTTTATTAAAAAAACT
Organism: Globicephala melas; assembly: GCF_963455315.2. Taxonomy (NCBI): domain Eukaryota; kingdom Metazoa; phylum Chordata; class Mammalia; order Artiodactyla; family Delphinidae; genus Globicephala; species Globicephala melas. Next base: position 36,000,859 of record NC_083322.1, read on the forward strand.
GTAAATAGTGGCAAATATAGATTAAAAAAATTTTTGTTCTCAGAAAATGAGAACTAATAAGGATATAGTGTGTGGTATAATGTGTCTCTGTGTGTGTTGGTATAAGAAGGTGATAATTTTGTGTATGTGTATATATATTATATCCTCTAATTTCACACACAAAATTTTGCAACCCCAATATCAATTGCCTAAATTTTGGAGGTGAAATTTGTACTTGTTGTAAAATCCAAACATCTGAGAACCACTGATCTAAACTGTACTAATTTATTGTGCTTTAAGTGTAGGTATATTGATGCTCATTGCAAGGGTTATTTTAGAACCCCATGCCTTTAGAGGGACATCTGAGTATCCCCTATTCTCATTTATACAGAAATTGCTCTACTTATATAGAAATTCCTATTCCCATTTATATAAAAATTTAAGTCCCAGAAGTTTCTCCATAAGTCCTTTGCTTACACTAAACAAGAGATCTGTGTGGTGGTACACATTTCGGTAAAGTTGTTTCACAGGGGAATAACAGATACTGATGCCATTATTTCTAACTTCTTGATTTTTTCCATCTCTTGTACAGGATGTGTTCAAAGTTTTACATTTCAATTAACTTTTTTATCATAAATATGTTTATAGTAAGAGAGTGCTCCATGCACAGAAGATGCACCATGGGCCAAACTGTGTTTATAAATGTGAACTTTAATCTATGCAGTGTTTTGTTTTTTAATTAAATTTTTGACTCTTCAGTTTGCCCCAGGTCTCAATTGCTCTGTGTATTATTTCACCAGACTTTTGAGTTTACAGTCTTGCCATAGGCCCATGGCTTTAAGCCATGGCTGCACAGTGGATTCATTTGGGGAGCAGTGAAATAAATGGCCAATTCCCACCTCAGACCAATTAAATGAAACTTCTAGGGGATTCCAGTGTGCAGCCAGAGTTGAAATCACTGCCAGAAATCTAACAAATAATGCAGTTGCAGAGAGAAAATAACTGCGTTTGACTGACAAAAGACCATTTGTTTGTGGCTAGTAGAGTCAGTGTACTTTGCTTTAGTGCAAAGCTTTGTTCATATCCATGAAAGTTTATAAATTAAAAACTCATAAAGAGAGGCAAGGTGGTATAGCGGTTATGAGCATGGACTTAGGCACTTGACTGCCAGGTTTGATGTGTACCCTTGAGAAAGTTACTTAATCTCTCTATACTTCAATTTCCTTATCTGTAAAGTAAAATATCTGCCTCAATGGGTTGGTATTAGAATTAAATGAATTAATATTTGTAAAGTACTTAAAACAGTATCTGGCACATAGGAAGCATTACTTGTGTTAAATACGTAATTTTAAAAATTAAAGGTGTATCTGTAGCTACCACCTGGATGCATTAAGGGCATTGAAGATTGAATGGTTTCTGGAATTTGTATCTAGACTATTCTATAGTGTCTTTCTTCTTCAGTACTAGGATTGCTGTAGTGTTTTTTCTTTTCTTTTTTTTCTTGACCCATTTGCTTTTTGTATTTCTAACTTTTTATGTGAAAGGTCCAACCTTTTTAGCACATTAGAATACTGAGTTTTTCCCCTTATCAGAGAAATGACTAGTCGCAACACGTTAGGTGTAAGATGCAGGTTTTCAGGTGGTTCATTTGTTTGATTCTCAGGAGCTGCTTCAACACCAAACATCTTGGATGTTTTTATCCCACCTTTATGTGTGTCACTATATCAGATGCTCAAGAATACTGAGAAAGCTGGTCTGTGTGTGGTTTAACTATGTTCGTGAGACAATCTTGTCCTGATCACTTTGTTTTAATGTCTTGGAATGGCTGCTGAACTTGTTTCCACTTGGTCATGAGTTTCTCTGCTTACTTCATATTAGAGAAAATGACCTTTAAATGTTCTTTGAACTTGAATTTGGTAAACTGGTCATCTATTTGGTAATATACCTAAGTAAAAGTGAAAATTTTCTGAATTTCTAAAAGTTTAAGACTTGTTTGTGATACTCAAGGTAACTCCTTGTTTTTGTTTTCAGAGTATTTGATGACCCTCAAATTTAATGAAATACAGTTTTTATTTTGTAACTTTTGCTGTGTTCACAGCACGTCATATTTTAAAATGAAATTTATTGAGGTACAATTTATATACAATAAACTACACACAGTTAAAGTATATAATTCACTGGGTTTGACAGATGTATACACCCTATATTCTTTTAGCACAATCAAGACACAGAACATTTCTGTTGCCCCCCAAATTTCCTCGTGCTCCTTTGCAGTCATTCTCTCACTCTACTCTTGGTCCCACTGATCTCTTGTCCCTGTAGATTTGTTTTCATATTTTAGAATTTTATATACATGGAATCATGTGATAGCGTCTCCATTGCATTGTACGCCACTCAAGGACCACAATAGTGCAATGTTAATCTTTGGTATTGTGACTCACAAGGCTAAACTGACAAGAATGACATGCTATTCTTATCTTAAATTGGCCTCAGATTTACACTTGCTAAATGTCTTACCTTCTGTGCTTTATATTCTGTCTTTTTATACTGAGAATTAGAATAGAGTTATTGAAAAAATAATATTATTTCTAATGTACTTCTAAACATCAAATGGTCCCAGCATGAAAAAATGCATGAACCTTAGCACCTCTTATTCATTTTATTCATTTATAAGTAATTTTTTATCTATGTAATGTGTTACCAATAATTTCTTCTTAACCTTATAGATTTTCCAAAAAGACCCATGTACTATAATCGAAGAATTTAATAGATGTGATTGTGTTTCCACTTGCAAGTTTGGTTTTTTTTTTTTTTTTTGACAATAATGTGAAGTGAAAAAAAATGATAAGTTAGCTTAAAACAGTGGAGAGATTCTCCAGAAAATTGACTTTGAACCTATTGGTTTCCTAAACGTCTCGTAACTAATATTTTGAGAACACTGTTTGAAGTATTCAAATTTTACTGCTTATTCATCACTATTATCTATTGACAGTTATGAACTGTAATTTGAATTTTACTCTAGCAACTATTTAATTTGTAATTTTTGGTGTTTCTTATAATTTTTTTTTTTTGTTTGCCGTACGCGGGCCTCCCACTGTTGTGGCCTCTCCCGTTGCGGAGCACAGGCTCCAGACGCACAGGCTCAGCGGCCATGGCTCACAGGCCCAGCTGCTCCGCGGCATGTGGGATCCTCCCGGACCGGGGCACGAACCCGTGTTCCCTGCATCGGCAGGTGGACTCTCAACCACTGCGCCACCAGAGAAGCCCTTCTTATAATTTTTGAGCACGGTGAAAATTTAAATATTTTCTCCCCCATTAATGGGGTACCATGATTAACTTCTATAGCTTATATAAGTTATAAATCAAAAGTAGTCTTTGCCTTTCAATTTATACTTTCTAATGGGAAAAATCACACCTGGTTTTAATAGAAAACTCTTTATATAAACAAGTGACAGAGTACTATAAGGATGGCAACTGCATATGGGGGGAATTGTAAGATGATCAAATGGGAGGCAGGTAAATCTTCTTGAAGAACATGGGAATTCAGTTATGTTTTGAAGGCATGAGAGAGGTTAATTCAAAAAGGAAGAATAGTATCCATTCTAAAGAGTATCCATTCTAAAGAGACAGTTTAGAGATTCCATTGGTTCACCTGAGTTTGGACCTGTAATACAGCTGTTCTTGAGCAACAATAAATAACTCCTTAACTTATTATACTTGGTTCTTACAAAGACACCTGCAGTCAAAGTAATAATATCTTAAACTAATCACAAAATTCTTAAAAATGGAACTTTTTTTTTTAACAGCTCTATGACATATTTATTTTATAACTGGAAGTTTGTACCTTTTGACCCCCTTCACCTATTTTGCCCACTCCCCTACCCTCTGCCTTTGGCAACTACCAGTCTGTTCTCTGTATCTATGAGCTTGCTTGGTTTTTTTTTTCCTTCTTAGATTCCATAGAACTTTGTCTTTTTAATCAACTAATGAATGTGCTATTTTTTCCTAGTTATTGTCTTTTCATAGGAAGTAACTTATATTTATTCTTTAGTTGTTGCATATGTTTGTGAAGGTGAGTTTAGTCAATAATTATGGTATTATTCCTGACAGTAGGACCAAGCTTCAGAATAATTTGGTTCATCCGATTTCCATACTGAATTTGGTTTGGCAACTTTAAGTTGGCATCACTTGTGTTTTGAATTATTAATTAATTTTTTAATTAGTGTTTTTAAAAATTTAAATGTAAAGAGAATATAATGAATAGAAGCCATGTTAATGTGAACTTCATTCTAGAATTTTATGAGAATCAGGTGACTTTATCTTTAAGACCTGGCAGAGCTTTAAGTTGATCTTAAAATGATGTATTTGAACAAATGAATACTGATTCCTTCTCTAGATTTATTATTTTAGTCTGACTATAAAATGTTTATTAACTATTAATTTCAAGTTAGGCTGCAGGACATATATATATTTAATTGTGCTTTCTAAATATAATTTTTTAATTGCCCAGACTTCTCTGTGTTAGGGCAAATTCGAATGTATGCATTAATTAGAGATTTTCCTCTCCTTCTCTCCATTTCCTTCTCTTCACTTCGCCCCTCCCCCCTTTTCTCTCTCTCTGTCTCTCTTTTTAACTAAGATACATTCATATTTTTATAGGATGCCTGTAAGAAATAAGTAAGGAAATAGATTATTAATCACAATGATTTTGAGTCATCACAAATACCAATATATAAAAATCATTATAAAGCTAATTATTAATTCATTGAGACCTCTGATTGATTGAATTTTAATACTTAAGCATTTCTTGTTCTGTTGAGTAGATCTTTGATGCAGACCTCAGGAAGTTCTTAGTTCTTAATTTACCTTTCGATAATGAATAAGTATTTCCTTTTAAATAAGACAGTCTTTTAAATATTGGTTGACGTAATAACTAAAAGATAACAACAACCAAAAAATCCTCAGAATTGAGTTTTAACATATTTTTTTGCATATGCAGTTTGACCAAGTTAGCAGCAGAGTTTTGAATTTGTATACTGGGCACTGGTGAACTTTAACTTTTTTTGACTTCTGGAACCCAAATCATAAATTATTTTGAAAATACAGTGATTAAAAGGTAAATAGCACTATTTTGAATACAGTAAAAACAAATAATGGGCTATTATGAAAAATACTGAATTTTCCCATTCTGTTTTCAATAAATTTATTTATTTTAAAAATAACCTTTCAAGGGTATTCTGGAAAGTGGAATTTCTGAAGGCTAACTATATTTTTTGTTCAACTTTGTAACCACCAGACATATAACATAGTGTATACCTAGTAGTTGGGGTTTGATACTTTTTGTTGAATAAATACATGATTTAAAAGTTCTGGGTCCAGAATGGCTTACATGGACCATAGTGAATATGTCAGGTTCATATCTCTATTAGAGCAGATACCACATTTTAATACATCTTCTCCCCTTCCTTTGATGCCAGTGCTTGCTCGTTAGCTTTATTATTCTCTATAGTGTTTGACCTAGAGTATTTTCCCAGCAAATCTGTTGAAGGAATGAAAAGTATGTACAATTGCATTAGTTTCAATTATATATTAAGTGTACTGACTTTATTAATCACGTTAATCTCAGTATCAGCATATTTAGAGAGTCTGGAGACTCTTAAATGTTAGTGAAAACATTAAATAGAAGTTTACAATCAGTTTGATAGGCTTACAGACAAAATGTGAATCCTTCCTCAAAACTTTAGTAGAGCAGATAGTAAGCCTTAAAACTACATAAAAAATTGAAGTATTTAAAGAGAATTTTGAGTGTGAGAAACTAGAGGTCATCTAAAAAGCTGAAGGGCAATAGGTTTCCACATATATATAAACTCGTCTTTGTATCTCATAACTAGTAGAATAATTCTAGGGTATATTGAGTTTCACAGTATACGATGTTATAGTAAGGACTCTGAGAATTTATAGTAGATGCCTTTGGCGGCTCACAGCATACCATTGGTCCTTGGGTGTGGTGGACAAACACTGTGAGCTCAGAGGCACTTGACCCCGACGGAGTCCCATTTTAAATGTGTGTTGCTTTCTTTTCTATTTTTCACCTTTTTCCAACACTGATGGAGCCCACTGAGGGAATCCCCTTTTTCAGTGCCTAAGTGTAGACTTAGAGGTACAGGTTGTTAACAACCCTCAGTTAATGGGGGATAGTAACTGATAGATAAATGCTCCAGCCTCCCATCCTTTAGGTATACAATTCCAGAGGCTTTCTGTATGCTTCTGTGCTGCCCACAGCAGCAGCCTCAGTAATGCACCCTTGTATTAGCATTTTCTCCTCCCTTAACTTGTTCTCCCCACTCCCTCACTCCTGTTTCATAGGGTTCCCTCCTAAATAGACTACTTGAACCCAGGTCCTTGTCTTAAGTTGTACCTTCTGTAGAATCTAAACTAAGAAGTCTTAAAAAAAGGAAATCTGTTTAAGTGTGTTAAACATAGCTTTTCCCGAACGTATTTGATCTTAAAACTTTTGTTTGAATGACTTCTATTACCAGAAAATGTAGTAAATTTATGTATTTATTTATAATATGTACATTACATAAGACAGTGAAACTTACATATTCAAACAAAGGGCCTTTTAGAGTTGACGATATCCATCTCAAAAAAAGATAAAGCACCTTTAAAATAATACTGTACCTTAATGAATCATTTGACATCAAGTCTGATGAGTAAAGTCAGGAATAGTCTTACGAACATCATAGGTTTATTAAGGTATCATTAATCAAAGTATTTGTTTCAAAGACTTTACTTCCTGTAGTCCTACTTAGATACTTGATAAATAACTACATCTGAAAGATGTTACTAAAACTGAGGGGTTTTTCTTTGAGAATGTAGAAAAAGTTGTTTGCCTGCTTGTTTTCAGTGGACAGTTATTGCCAACCTGCTGTATAACAAATTGAGAGCCCTGTCACTACACAAATATTAGTGATTAATGAAAATATTATTGTATAAGAACATAACCATGAAAAAAGAGAAAGCTTTTCATTCTTTTGGGGTTTAAAGTCAATATTCAGACCAAGGCTGAGACTGATACATATTCATCTTAACTGAGCAATGTGAGTGTGAGGGCATATTTGTACCCTTATTGCTCTTGCTGGTATTGGTCAAACTAGAAGGCTAATAGTTTGGTTTTCAGCTCAGTATGTGCTGGGCTAAGTGCTTAAATAACCAGTAAAGTTTTTCAAATTTTGAATAGATAAGTGTTGTTAAATTTGAACTATTATAATTCCTTTTCTGTTAAAAAAAAAACCAACTCTTAAATACTGGAATCTAATTGTCTCACCTGGGGAAAGAACTTGAATATAATTATCATCCCCAAATTTGGTTGTTGTATTTATGTTTTTAAGTTTATTCTGTCGCTAAACAATTGCCTATATTTGAACATGTGGCAAGAGAACCTAGATTATGTCTAAGAACATTGATTGAAGCCAACTTGATAATTTTTTTTACTCTTTTACCTTTACAATTATGTAAATGTTATTTATTTGACTGTGGCATATTCATACCTTTCTTTATCAGAACTCACATTGATTTTTGAAATTAAATATGATGACTGATCTAATTAAAAAAGAAAAAAGGTAGTAGCTGGAAGTAATGCTGTGGCCAGATAATGTAGTCAGCTTATAATTTTTATTCATCTTATAAAGACTCAAAACTTTGGAGAGTTTTCCAAGGTAATTTCTCTAGCAACGTTTTTGCACTAGGATTATAATTTTTTAAGTGTAGTATGCCTACAGCAAGTCCAAGTGTATCAATACACAACCATTTAATTTGCATGCTAATTTACATTGCCATCTCACTTATCAACCCCTTTTAATATAGAAAACTGATAAATTTGTAGAGATCCAAGAAAATAACAGACAAGAAGAAGGATTAAGTGGCTTCTCTGTTGCTGCAAGGTCGTATTGCCCAATGGTAGCAGGACAATTAATGTTTGAATGCCCAGCCATACTTGTCCCCTACCAGGATGTTTTTGGTTTATAAATTGATAACTTGTGTATGTCTACTTGTATTTATTAGTTTTATTCAGCTTCACAAATCCATCTGTTTAAAATGGTAAAATTTATTTGGTTATCAAATCATCATGGTTAAAATGATGGATCCAATTTGCATAAAGGAACTTCGAAAATTATGAAGTTTAAACTTCATAGAATTTTACTTCATGAGTTTGCTTTTATTCGTCTTTAAATAATTGTAGATTATGCTGAAGCTTTTAGGAGCCTGATGTATTTTAAGTCAACTTAATTCAATTTTTTCCTTGTTTTTAGTGGGAGATTTTGATAAGATCTGGCGAGAACATTGTGAGGATGAGGAAACACTTTGTGAATATGCTGTTGCAATGAAAAATTTGGCAGATAATCATTGGGCAAAAACTTGTGAGGGCGAAGGTCGTATTGAATGGTGTTGTAGGTGAGTGTTTTTATGAACTAACAGTTTTGGTTTCTAATGTATTATTTAAATTCTTAAGTCTAAGTAATGCCGTATATGATTCATTGTACCAAAATAGAAATGTTTTAAAACAGATGATGTCTTTTAAATAGCTTCTTCCCATTGCCTCACTTTCTCTATGTTTATTTCATTCACCTTTTTTTAATCAAAATGTTTTTCTTTGATATAACTTAAATTTCTTTGTTTCAACTTTTTAAGTGTATAACTTTAAATACATTTGTTTAATTAAGCATTGGTACATTTAAAATATGAGATTTAGCACTTGACTCATCATTAATAAGTTATAGTATAGAAAGTTCTTTAGATAATTATATTTGGATTCAAGTAAAAATGAATACTTTCCATTCTTTAAAGCTGAAAACATCTTAAAAGTTTCCAAATCCTGAATTTTTATATGTGATTCAGGGTATTCCAGCACTTATATTGACTTTGGATAATGTTTATTTTCTCATAGCAGAGCTTCTAATTTTAAAAACATCAGAAAATGGAATACTGCTGATCATTTCTCTCAAGTGGTAAAATAATAAGAATGAATTTGTATATTGACTGAATTTAAAAATCAATTCCCAGAAAACAAAACATTATCTTTCTGCTTGGACAATAAGTTTATGGTAACTTTAGGTTTATATTTCATTTCAATTATCTTTTATTCAAAGTTTCTGTTTTGATTTCATTTAAAAGTTATATAATAGTGCCTATTTCATTTATTCAATAAATAATCCAGAGAAAAATATGTATTTTACTTCGTTCTTTTATTTATTCATTTAATAAATAACTTTAAGTGATTGTCTTCTGTGTACCAGTCACATCATAGGCACTGTGAGTATAGCACTCAACCAAACAGATAAAATCCTTGCTCTCATTGAACTTACATGCTAGTGAGGGTTAGAAGCAAGAAACAATACATAAGTTAAATATACACTAGGTCAGATAATGGTAAGTGCTGTGAGAAAAATAAAGCAAGGAGAAATAAAACAATTTTAAAGAGGGTAGACAGAGAAGGCCTCACTAAAGTGACGTGTAAAAGACATGAAGGAAGTAAGAGAGCAAGCCTTAACAAGTCCAGAGGCCTTGAGACAGGAGCTTGCTGGCATGTTTCAGAAACAGCAAGGAGACCTGTTTGGCTAGAACAGAATAAGAAGGGGAGAGTGATAGAAAATAAGATAACAAACAGCTAGATTTTGTAGGATCTTGTGGACCATTGTGAAGACATTGGCCTTTATTCTGCATGAGATGCGAAGTCATTAAATGTTTTAAGAAGAAAAAGTTACAGGATCTTACTAATCTTTTGAAATGTGTCAAGGATTTTTAAGAACTAATTGTAGTGTTAAGATAGACTATAGAAAAGGCAAGGATGTTAGTGAGGAAACCAGTTAGGAAGCTGCTACAGTAATCAAGGCACAAAGTTATAGTGAAACAGTTTTCTTGGAGAAGGAGAGAGTGAATGGACAGACAGTGTGGTAGGATTAATGCTCAAATGAGTATAATGACTTAAGAGAGGAGCAGGGGAGATGGTGATGTATACATGGTGGTGATTATGATGATATGTAAGAAGTGAGCTGAAAATGTGAGGTAGGTGAGGAACAGTGAAAAGATTGGTATTATCAATGGATTGTGGAGCCAAAGAATTGTGGAGTTGAGGAACTAAAGGAAGGAGCCAGAATAATAAGAAATGAGATGCTTGGGATTAAAATGTTTGGGTTTTTTTTTTTCTTTTTCTAGAGAAAAAATGGTTATAAATGTGACTGTTCTACGGAGTATACATTTCTCCTTCAAGCTAAGAAACGCAAATTGAGGCATACTACTGAGCCAAATATTTCCCTTGTGACACAAAGTAATAATGTAATCCAATCAGGAAGTCAGTACCATCGCTATTTAAGACCAACATTCTTTGCTCTTAGCAGCACTGCTTTTAAATTAGTATTCCAATACATCAGGCAAGCTCTCAGACTTTATTTCAAATACCACTTTGATATGTGGTATTCTCATAGGAGCATTTGCTTGTACCTTCCACTTGAATAATGAATATGCCTCACACTTCGCTCTTCTTTCTTCTTCCTCAGATTTGTGTTTTTATCAGTAGTTTTTGTATTTACATGTGTTCTGAAAGAGGTTATTTTTAGGTCAAACTGCTGAAAAAGAACATTAATGAGAATTTAGGTCAAACTGCTGAAAAATAACAGTGGCAAAATATGGTAAAAAGATGTTACTATGGAAAGTAATCCCAAGAGAAGTTTTATAGTGTCTTTACTTTAAACTTAAAACTAGGTTGGGGAAAAAAGGCTTCAAAGCAATATTGAATTTTGAAATGAGTTATCTGTATTTCTAACTTGGGTTATATGTATTTCCTTTCCCTGTTGACAATTCTAAGAGAGCAGTGTCACTCTGAAAAGCTAAAATCAGCTTTAAAAGGGGTTTGACAAAAGTTTGCTTCCAGTAGTTATACTTAAAACTTTAGAGGAATTCGATATGTGAAATAAGTCTTACTGACATTACCTTGCTGAGATTTTGTTGACTGTTTAGCTTGAAGAATTATACATAAGATTTCCTTCTAAAAATTAGTAAAATTTTATTTGTAATATGAAGTATTTAAATTAGAAACAAAACACAATATAAAGTTATAGTTGTATGTTTAATAAAAGAATTTACCTTTTCTAACTCTCCACACAGAGGAAGGAACATATAAACACACCATTTCCTGAACCATTTGAAAGTAAATTGCAGATGACATGACATTTCATCTCCATCTCCTACATAACCACAATACTATAAACACATTAAGACAATTAACAGTAATTTCCTAAAATATCTAGTTCATAAAATTCAGATTTTTGTTATTGTCCCCATAACATGCTTTATAATTTTTTTCCCCTAAATCAAGGCTTGTGCTTTGGTGGTTAAATTTTTTAGGTTATTGTTTTTGTTTTCCCTAACATTGCATTGTTTTTAGAGAAATGTCAGTTGATTTGTAAAATATACCACATTCTGTATTTTGTGATTGTTGGTTTGAGGTGATTAGTAGCATTGTTCAAATATTCTGTATATCCTTACTGATTTTTCTTTTTGGCCTTCTATCAGTTACCAAAAGAGATGTTTCCAAGATATCATTTTACTTAATTTTTCTATAATAATTTGGCTCTTCTTTAAAGATTTCATTTTCTATTGAAGTTCTCCATATTTTCATCTATTCAGTTAATATTTTTCTCTATTAAAAAAATTTATAATAGTTATTTAAGTCCTTGTCAGCTTATTCCAACATAAAATTAATCTGTGGTTCTGTTTCTTTTGGCTGTTTTTTTCTTTTGGTTATGGATCATTTTTTTCTGCTTCCTTGTATGTCTGGTAATTTTAAAAGTACACTGGGTTGGCCAAAAAAGTTTGTTCGGGTTTTTCCGTAACCGCTTACAGAAAAACCCGAACGAACTTTTTGGCCAACCCATATATACTGGCATTATGTTTAGAAGAGACTGGGGTAAATATTATTTTCCCAGAGAGGGCATGGTTTTTTCTCTGATAGGCAGCTGGGATAAGAGATTGAACACTTTGATCTTATCAGGAGTTAGGCTGGGTTGAAGCTTGATTACCACTTTAGATAGTTTCAATTCACATCTGGCTTCAAATGCCTTGAGAGTGAGTCTTGTTCTATGTATATTACAGGTACCAACCTGTAGCAGGACTCTGGGACCTAAGCCCATGGAAGAGTGCAGAGAATTTTTTTGCTTTTTTAGTCCCACTCCAAGTCTCCAGTGCTCCCCCCTCCCCTATCTTTTTCTTACTTGAAAAAAGACCTATGGGGGAAGGCAGGAGAATGCCGAGAACAATCTCTGCATTTGGGTTTCTTAAAGTTTCCAGTGTGTCACTCCATTCTAAGCAGCCATTGAAAGCTCTGCTGCTTTTCCTTTAATCGAACAAAATTCCTCTACCTTGGAAGGCTTGATCCTTCACCACTCATGCTCCTTTTCAGCAAATGCTCAAAGTGCCTGTGGTCCCTTCCATTAGACCTCTTTGCGTACTCAGTTCTCTTGATTTCTTTTTAATACATTATTTTTAGATTGTGTAGGTTTTTTTCTTTTTTCCTAGTTATAGCACAACCAGGGGTCTATTGTGATTATCTGTATCCTAATCCAAAACTAGCTTTGTGTCTTTGTTTTGGATTTATTTGATTGTTTTATCATGGTGCCATTTAACTACTTCCTCAGTCTCCTTTATTTCTTGTAAACTGAACATTGAGTCTAAAGTGTTGATTCAGGTCCCAGATTTTTGCCAAAATATTTATTAGGTGAAACTGCATACTTCACGTTGCATCACGTTAGCAAGTTCTTATTGTCAGGTTATTCCACTGTTAGAGACGATAAATTTTGCCATTTGGTTAAGGTGGTAACTACTAGATCCTTCCATTGTAAACTTATGTTTTCCTTTTGTAATTAGCAAGTCATACGTAGAGTGACATTTTTGGCTTGTGAATCAATCTTGTCTCCCAACAATCTTTCAACTAACAGGTTTACTCCATTTATTAAATAAATTTGGGCTGGTAAAATGATTTTTTTAATTGTATCATTCCTTGCATTTATTAGCGGTCATTCTTCTGTAAATAAAAACTTTCCCTTATGAACAGGGAATGATTACATGTTTTCTGGAAAGGCTAGGTAAAAGTAAACATATACATGTAATTCTTTCTGTTTAATTAGCAATTTTCAGAGTAAGGAGTTGGTGTAATGGTCAATTCCAATTGTGACAAGTGAGTTGTGGTTTTGTTGTTGTTGTTTGGTTGGTTGGTTTGGTTTTGGTGGGTTTTGTCTGTTTGTTTTTGGAATATCACTGCAGGCTCCTGGATTCACTTTTTCCATCAGTCTTTGATTTGTGTTTGAGTGTGTGTTTGTGTTCAAATTAATCTGTATTTAGCCAGTGGGAGCCTCTTCAAAGCTGGCTTCTTGGTTCTGACAGCACCTTTGAGCACTTCTTGCTATCTACTACAAGATAAGCTTTACCTTCCCAGTCAAGACCTACAATCAAGGAGCCTTAGTTTCTTGTAGTGAGAAATAGAAATTAAGATCTGGGCACTAGATATGCTTCTGCGGTGTCCTTTCTTCTAGACTTTTTCACTGAACAGAAATATTATATAGTCTTAAATTCATAATTGGTATTTGCTATTCAAATGTAACATTACAGGTTTTTTGCCTAACTTCTCTGTTTTATATTTCTATATTATCTCTTCTGTTACTCTGAAGGACTTAGTTTGGAATAACATCAACATATTTGCTTTGTTCTATAGTTCACATAAAATGGTTTCAGAATTACAGTACCAATTCTACTTCTAACAATAAACTGAGTGAAGTTTAAGATTTCTTTGCAGTTAGTTCTTTCGTCTTTAGAACATATCTCACTAAGGGTCAGAATACTGTGTGTAAAAGTTACATGAAACGATTCTTTCGTGTATGGTTATGTTACCAATTTACTATGCAGTTAGTTTCACTTTGTTTTATGGGCTTTTTTCTTATTTTCTTTTAATCTGGGGGAATATAAGGCATTTACATGGTTCAAAAGTCAAAACTTTACAAAAAGGTATACTCAGAATAGGCTCCCTTCCATTTTCTTCATTTGTTTCTTGTTTCTCCTTTTTGAAGAAATAAGCAAATTCATACAATGTATATACATGTATCCACCCTGTCTTATCTCTTCAAGTGGTACACGTTTTATACTCTCTTTTGTACATTTCATTTTTACTTAATATTATGTCATGGAGTTCATTCTATTTGATATTGTATTAATCAGGGTTCTCCAGAGAATTGGCTCATGTGTTTGTAAAGGCTGACAAGTCCCAAGATCTGCAGGATGAGTTGACACGCCAGAGACCCAGGAGTTCCAAACCAGTGGTATAATTCCTATCCTGAGGCCAGCAGGCTCGAGACCCAGGAAGAGCTGCTGTTTCAGTTTGAGTCCAAGGCAGGAAAAATTCAGTGTTCCAGTTCAAAGGCAGTCAGGCAAGAAGAATCTCTCGTACTCTGAGGAGTGTCAGCTTTTTTGTTTTATGCAGACCTTCAAGTGATGGGATACAGCCTACCCTCATTAAGAAGGACAATCTGCTTTACTCAGTCTACCCATTTAAATGTTAGTCTCATCCAGAAATATCCTGACAGAAATACCCAGAACATTTGACCAGATATTTAGGCACCCCGTAGCCCAGTCAAGTTGACACATAAATTGACCACCACAAGTATATAGATGTTTTCCTCATTTTGTTAAGTTACATACAAGCTTTTTCTGTTACAAATAGTGCTGTAACAAATAACCTTGTGCATATTCATTTTGTATTTTTGGCATTGTATCTTTGTAGATGTGGAATTGCAGAGTAAAAGAGTAAATGCATATGTGATTTTGTTGGATATTGCCACATCACCCTCCATAGAGGTTATATCATTTAATTCCACCAGCAAAAATGACAATACCTGTTTCTCCAAAATCTTACCAACAGAGTATGTTGCCTACCTGTTGAATTTTTGCCAGTCTGATAGATGGGAATTGATATCTCTGTGATTTTAATTTACGTGTCTCTCATGAATGATGTTGAGTACGTTTTCATATACTTAGGAAATATTTGCCTTTTCTTTCTGTGAATTATATGTTTGTGTTTTTGATGCTTTTTTTCCTAACGGTTTTTGGTCCCTTTTTTCTTGATTTTTTTTTAGAGCTCTGTATATAATTTAGAGATATGTGCCCTTTTTCTTTGAGTTTGTATCTTTTGCCATGCAGGTTTTTGTTTTGCCATGCAGAAGGTTTTTGTTTTCACATAATCAGATATATCTGTCTCTTCTTTTATTGCTTCAAGATTCCAGTTGTCTTAGAAAAGCTTTTCTGATTCCCAGACTGTAAGAATTCCTGTTAGAAATTCACTCATGTTTTCTTGTAGTACTTTTATGGTAATCATTTTTTTTTTGACATTTAGATCTCTGACCTCTTTGGAATTCATTCCAGTGTTTGTTGCAAAGTATAGATCTACCCCCCCCAATAGTTATTTATTTCTCCAACATCATTTATGAAAACGTCTACCTTTTCTACAGTGATTTGACATATACTTACGTGATATACGAAGATTCCCCACGTAATTGGTTCTGTTTTAGGACTTCCTGTAATGATTCCTTGTCTATATCATTTAATCCATGCTATTCTATATCATTCTTCCGCCTCCCCACCACCATTCTTCTCTCTCAGGATTTTCTTGGTTATTCTTGGTTTTTTTTTTCACCATATGTACTTTAGAATCAACTGGTCTAACTAAATTTTTTTTTTAACATCTTTATTGGGGTATAATTGCTTTACAATGGTGTGTTAGTTTCTGCTGTATAACAAAGTGAATCAGTTATACATATACATATGTTCCCATATCTCTTCCCTCTTGCGTCTCCCTCCCTCCCACCCTCCCTATCGCACCCCTCCAGGCAGTCACAAAGCACCGAGCCGATTTCCCTGTGCCATGCGGCTGCTTCCCACTAGCTATCTACCTTACGTTTGGTAGTGTATATATGTCCATGCCTCTCTCTCGCCCTGTCACAGCTCACCCTTCCCCCTCCCCATATCCTCAAGTCCATTCTCCAGTAGATCTGTGTCTTTATTCCTGTCTTACCCCTAGGTTCTTCATGACATTTTTTTTCCTTAAATTCCATATATATGTGTTAGCATACGGTATTTGTCTTTCTCTTTCTGACTTACTTCACTCTGTATGACAGACTCTAGGTCTATCCACCTCATTACAAATAGCTCAATTTCGTTTCTTTTTATTGCTGATAACTAAATTTTTTAAAGTTTGTATTTTTATTGGGATTACCTTAAATTTTTTAATAACTGGAAAAAAGTGGAATTTTTATAATGTTGAGTCATTGTATCCATGAAAAAGTTATATATCCTTCCATTTGTTCTAGTCTACTTTTGAATTTTCAGTAGTGTTTTAAGGTTTTCTGTATAGTGATTATGCACATTTCTTATTATGTTGATTCCTAGGTACTTTATCATTTGTTGCTATTATAAATGAAATCTTTCCTTCCGTTGTATATCCTAACAGGCTATTGTTTGTATACATGTGGAGGCTTTTGATTTTTGTATGTTTTACATCCTGTTTTACTGAATTCTCTTACTGTTTGTATTACTTTGTGATTGATTCTTTTGGATTCTCTAGGTATATTATCATATCTGTGTATACATAGAGTTTTATTTCTTTCTCTCCAATTCATTTAACTAATTATTTTTCTCTTGTCTGTTGCATTAGCTATGTTTTACTCATTCAGTGATGTGTGTGGTATGTCCCCATTATATAAGTTGCTGGCTTTTTTGGCTGATATATAGATACAATTTAACTGTTAGGAAGCATTCACCAAGCCCTGATTGATTGATTGATTTTATTAGGAATAGCTGTTGGATATTGTTGAATGTCCTTTCAGCATCTATGGAAATGAATGTTTTCTCCTTGATTTGTGAATATAGTGAATTATATGGAAGGATTTTTTATATTGAATAATCCTCATATTCTTGAGATACATACTCGGTCATATTTGATTCTGTTTGTTAAAATTTTATTTCATATTTTACATTGATATTTATTTTTATATTTTGTATTTTATATTTCTGTATTTTTTGTAGACATTCTCACACCTGATTATCATTGTATTTGCTCCATAACAAATGACTTTAGAAAATTTTCCTTTGTTTATATGGTCTGGAACTGTTTAAACAGTTTTGGCGTTGCCTAATTTGTACTTGTGTGTTTTATTTATAGAGGTGACTGAGTGATGGCATGGAGAGGTCATTGCCATTGAAAGAATTTATTACTTACATGCCCTGAGAGAAGTGGGTATGCCATGTCACACAGGGAAGCACCACATTTGGTCAGGAGGCAGAAGCAGGAGTGAGGGGAAAAAATAGACCTGATCCTTTATAGGGTTTACATGGGAAAGGCAAAGCAGTGTAAACAGTATAGGACTGGCTAGTTTGAATAATTTTGGTGGGCTTTGGAACATACGAGCTGTCCCTAACTGTCTGGTACCTGGACCTGAGTTAATTTAGGGTTTGGGAAACATGGACTTGTGTGAGAGTTAAATAAAGGAAATGGTTGGGTTGCAACCCATAGTTGCAACTCTGAGAGGCGCGCTCCCAAGTAAGTTGTTTATTATCTTTAGGAATTAGCTAGCCTTGGAGAGGCAGTTTCTCCCTGGGTCTGTAAGGCCCTCCCAGATGTCAGAACATCCTAAGTTACAGAAAATTAAAAGCTTGATAAATACAGGGGTTATCTGATTTTTGAAGCCTTGGTAGAATTCCTCAGTGGATACTGATGCTTTTTGGTGAAGCAACTCTTTGATAACTTTCTCTTATTTCATCTATGAATTTTGGGTTTGTTTAAATTTTGCAATTTAATTGCAAAATTAACTGCAGTTTATTAATTCTACCAGTAATCAAAAGTCAAGTTTAATAAATTTTCCTATATCCTGTATTTAATATACTTACCTAGAAAAATTATGTTTCATCTAAGTTTTCAGCTTTATTTGTATAAAGTTATACAAATTAAAGAACCAGTTTATGTATTTATTTGTTGGTTCTGTTTTTTCCTAACATTAATATCTTACTCCCTTTTTTTTGTTTTACTTTTTTCCCCTAATCCTTTGAGTTAGATATTTATTTTATTTATTTTGATTCTTTCATTTGTATTGATATAAATATTAAAGGTCTGAATTTTCCTCAGGTCGCTATTTTAGTGCATTTCTTAGATTCTGACTTGTGGTGGTTTTGTTATTGTTTTTTAGAAGTTCTGTGATTTTTATTAGTACTTTGACTCCAGAGTTATTTAACTTTTAAAAAAATTTGCAGGTGAAATGAATTTTTTGTTTTATTTTGTTATTAGTTCTAGCCTTATTGCGTTGAGATTGGATGATTTTGTCTATTATTTTTCCTATGGCTCTTACTGTAGTTTTATTTGTGACCTAATACATGTATATGGTAATTTTTGTGAATATTCCATGTGCACTTGAAAAAGAATAGAGTGAAGTTTGTTATGCAGTGATAAGATAAACCTTATTATGCTCTTTAGGGCTTCTGTAACCTTACTTATTGTTCATTTACTTGATTGAGAGTGGTGTGTTAAAGTTCCCTGTTTTTAGTTTTGCCTGTTTCTCCATGCATCTCATGGAGTTTCTGCTTTGTAAGGATGGCTGCTATGATACATAGTACATGGCTTCACTGGGAATTGTGGTCTTCAGCATGATAAAGTATCCTTTTTTAATTCATTTAATGCTTTTTATTCTCTACCAGCCTCTTCTTCAACATTTCCCAGTCATCTCATAGATGAAGTTCATGCTTTAATAATCTTGCAACTGTGACATTCTATGAGTTCTTACCTACCAAAAGCTATATTTCTGTAGTTTTGTTACAAGGTGCATAACTTGGCTAGATATAAAATCCTTGACTCACACTTTATTTCCTTCAGTTTTGAAAAACAAAATGTTGCTCTATTTTAGTCTCATTTTGTATCGTTTCCCCTTTTTCTCCCCCCGCCACACCCCCCTTGCCTTTTCCCTGCACTCTCTATTGAACCATTTGAAAGTCAGTTGCAGAGATCACAAGACTTTTGCTCCTGAATCCTTCAGTGTGTATCATTGCACTTAGTTGTTATCCCTCTTTGGTCTTCTTTAATCTAGGAAAATTCTCGGTCTTTTATGACATGGACATTTTGTAAAGTCAAAGTTTTACAGACTGTCTCTCAGTTTAGATTTGTATGGTTGTTTCTTTGTGATTAGGTTCAAGTTAAGCATATTATTAGCAAGAATATCACATAGGTGATATTGTATCCTTCTCAGGGTACTGCATCAAGAGGCACATGATCTATTCTGTGTTCTTTTTTTTTTTTCTTTCAAATAGTCATTATTGTTTTAGAGCAGTTTTAGGTTCACAGCAAAATTAAGCAGAAAATACAGGTAGTTCCCATACATCCTGACCCCACACATAGGCAGTCACATCACAATCAACATCCATCTATAGTGCTACCTTTGTTACAGTTGATGAACCCACACTGACACATCATTAGAATCCAAAGTCCATAGTTTACATTAGGGTTCACTTTTGGTAATATATATTTTATGGGTTTTGAAAAATATATAATGACAAGTATCCACCATTATAGTATCATACAGAACAGTTTCACTGCTCTAAAAATCCTCTGTGCTCCAACTGTTAATTCCTTCTCCCCCCAACTTCCCTCCATACCCCATACCCAGCAACCACTGACTGTTTTACCGTCTCCATAGTTCTGCCTTTTCTAGAATGTATGTAGGTGGAATTAAGGTATTTAACCTTTTCATATTGACATCTTTCACTTAATAATGTGCATTTAAGGTTCCACCATGTCTTTCTTGGCTTGATAGCTTATTTCTTTTTAGTGGTGAATAATATTCCATCATGTAGATGGATCAAAGCTTATTTATCCTTTCAGCTACTGAAGGATATCTTGGTTGCTTCCACATTTTGGCAGTTACGAACAAAACTGCTGTAGAGACTTCCCTGGTGGTCCAGTGATAAAGAATCCACCTTACAATGCAGGGGACACAGATTCGATCTCTGGTCAGGGAACTAAGATCCCACATGCTGTGGGGCAACTAAACCTGCGCACCACAACTATTGAGCTCGAGTGCCTCAACTAGAGAGCCTGCGTGCCACAAACAACAGAGCCTGTGCTCTCTGGAGCCCGTGCTCCACAACTAGAGAGAGAAAACCCAAACGCCACAACTAGGGAGAAGCCTGTGTGGCACAACGAAAGATCCCACATGCCTCAATGAAGACCCTGTGTGCTGCAACTAAGACCTGAAGCAGTCAAAAATAAATAAAGTAAATAAATAAATAAATCTTAAAAAAAAAAAAACTGTTGTAAACATCCATCTGCCGGTTGTTGTGTGGAAGTAAGTGTTCAACTCTTTTTGGAAATACCATGAAACTTGATTGCTAGATTTTATGGGAAGAGTATATTTAGTTTTGTGGGAAATTACCTAACTGTCTTCCAAAGTGACTATACCATTTTGCATTACCACTAGCAGTGAATGAGAGTTCTTGTTGCTCCACACCAGCGTTTGCTGGTGTTAGTGTTTTGGTTTTCTGTCATTCTAATAATGTGTAGTAGTACCTCATTGCTATTTTAATTTGCATTTCCCCAATGACATGTGATATGGAGAGTCTTTTTCTTATGCTTATTTGATATCTGCACCTTCTTTAGTGAGGTGTCTGTTAGGTCTTTTGCCCATTTTTTAATCAAGTTGTTTGTTTTCGTAACGTTGAGTTTCGAGGGTCCTTCATATATTTTGGATAACAGTCTTTTATGAGATAGATCTTTTGAAAATATTTTCTCCTAGTCTATGGCTTGTTTTCTCATTCTATTGACATTGTCTTTTGCAGAAGTTTTTTATTTTAATTAAATCTAGTGTCTCAATTTTTTTTTTTAAGGGTTGTGACTTAGATTTGGCAATGACTTTTTAGATATAACACCCAAGTTCATCTAGATTTTCTCCTAAAAATTTATAAAACTCTCTTAAGAGTTTTAGAGTTTTGTGTTTTACATTTAGGTCTGTGATCCATTTGGAGTTAATTTTTGTGAAGAGTGTAATATCTGTGTCAGGGTTTATTTTTTTGGCATGTCGATATCCAGTTGTTCCAGCACTATTTGTTGAAAAGACTGTCTTTACTCCACTGTATTACTCCACTCCTCCTTTGTCAAAGATCAGTTGAATGTATTTACATGGATCTATATCTGGGCTCTCTCTTCTGTTCCATTGATCTACTTGTCTATTGTTCTGCCTACAACATACTGTCCTTGATTACTAATAGTAATGGTATAGTTACAGCTTTATATTAAGTCTTGAAATCAGATGGTGTCAGTCCTCCAACTTTGTTCATCACCCTCAATATTGTGTTGGCTATTCTGGGTCCTTTGCTTATCCATGTACACTTTAGAATCCATTTGTTTTATCTATAAGATATTTTGCTCTGCTTTTGATTGGGATTGTGTTGAATGTATAAGTCAATTTGGGAAGAGCTAACATAGTGACAGTATTGAGTCTGCCTATTCATATTCATGGAATATCTATTTATGTAGTTCTTCTTTATCCTCAGTTTTCTATTTAATTTCAAATTTGAAATGTTTTTCATATCTGCATTGCTTAATTATGTATAATTAATATTGAAGTGTTGTTACAGTTTTCTTCTCTTTTATAACTGTTATTTTCTGTGTTTTTGAGAATTTTCATCCACTGAAAAGTTGTGATATCTTTCTCTTCCCTTCTAATAGAAACTTGTACGATTGCTGGATTCATTGGACATCTCTTTTATGTGTTTTGTCTTTTATGTTAGACTGTGTATAGAGGTATAGGTAGAGGTTTGGGTGCTTGCTTTGTTTCTTAATTCCAAAGATCCTTGCTTGATTGCTACAGATATGAAAGTGGAGTTCCTTTAATAAGTATTGTCCTCCTTTGGCTGATTTATGAATTTTTAATAGGTTTAACTTATGTCAGTATGCTCTTTATTCTTAATTGATTCTTTCCCTTTATCAACACACCTCCAGAGATACCCCCTTTTTTCAAGGTGCTTCCTTTCTCCCTCAGAAATAATATCTTCACAGAGCTCTCACCTTTGGTGACAGCCCTTCCCATATACTTTCCAGACTTTTTCCTTTTGGTCTTCCTGTGCCTAATGCCTTGTTTCACAATGTCCCATAAGTCTTAAGATCTCTCCATTCAGAGTTGGACTCTCTCTGTGGTGAACCTTAGCTAGTATTATCGATTTTTCTGTGCCACCTCTAAGACCCCATCATACCTTCCTCTCTTACACAGTCCTCATCTGACTCTGTACTTCGGGTAACTCCAAAGCCAACTCAGTTGGCCTCAGATTTTTATTTCCCCAATTACATGTAAAATAAGGTGCTATTCCTGTTTCCTAGTTATGCCATAGGTGTGAACTGTGTGTGCTTTTATTTGCTCTTCCTAATGTTTTGTATATTTTTTGGAAGTTTTGTAGGGAGATTGGGGTTTAGATGGTGGTTATTATCCTATGAGTATCTGGAATTCTAGCCCTTTAAGTATTTTGCAGTCAAGTGTCTAGGTAACATTGAGATTGAACCACATAAAATTGCAATTTTTGTGGGTCAAGAACTACTGAATATCAGCAGCTCTTTGTGGTTCTACCTAATAGAAAGGTAAGTAATCTCTTTACCCTTGTGTTTCATGCCTTAGTGAAATATTATATGATAAAGGTATTATTTTTAGTATTAATTCCAAGGTGATTCAGGCTATATTTTTCAATCAACCTTACTGAGGTTTAATTAATATTCAATAAAATATACCCATTCTAGTGTACAGTTCAGTGAGTAATGACAGTTGTTTACACTTGTGTAACCATCACCACTGTCTAGATACAGAACTTTTCCACGACTCTAAAAAGCTCTAGTGTACACCTCTGTAGTCAGCCCACCCCCCACTCGAAGAAACCACTAAACCATTTCTGTCATTAGATTAGATTTCTAAAAAAGACCACATTCCTAAATAGGCCTGTCAGTCTTGCATGATCTGAAGTTTGTTTACCTCTCCAGTGTCATGTGGCTGTCATTCCTCTCTATATGTGTGTTGGCCTTAGGGCCTTTTCACTTATGAGTCCATCCATCCATTTTCTGCCTGGCAGTTTAAATTTCACATGCCTTGAACTGATGTCTATCTCTGCGGGATCCATGATGCTTTTCTGTTCCATGCCTTTGCTCATGCTGTTCTCTCTGCCAGGAAAGCACTTTCCTCCTTAACTAACATTCTTCCTAGCCTGATTTATTCCTACTTATCTTCCTAAAATCAGCTTATACTACTGATTTTAGATTGGGCGTTAGGTATTCATCAATTGTATTTTCTTTACTATTGGGTTGGCCCCAAAATTTCTTTTGGAAACCCACACAAACTTTTTGGCCAACCCAATATATAATTATTTGTCTCCTTCACTAGTCTGAGCTCCTTGAGGGCAGCAATGCCTTCTTCAATTTGTTTTTCCATCACCTATGTGCCTGGCACATGATAGGTACTTAATAAATGTTTGATTAATGATAAATGAGTTTCAACTCCTGTATATAATTTGAGTTAAAATTAAATCTCCATAGGATAAGTTAAAGAAGTCTTTATTAGATACTTAGACAAACTGAAATTGAACTAATAGCATCCTTTAAGTGTGAGGGGAAATAAGCATTGTTTCGTTAGACACCATAGTTCTACTTGCTGAAATCAGTTTTAAATTAATTTTTCACTTCTTCTCTAGCCATGTGTTTTTGAAACTGCACCAAGGAGTGTTTATGGAGAAAAATAGTCTAGCTTGTTCAGAGTATGAGCTATATGGAATAATAATGTGGTTTAAGAATCTAAAAATAAAGAAAATTTGTTTAGCTTCATTTACATTCACTTTAAGCTTTGATAAGTATATCAGTTAATTGTCTAAGTATGTATCTCCTGTCATATTGTAAGCTCAAGGGCCAGAGGCAGATCATACCAGTCTTGCTTCCTTTAAGTTTTTTGTCTTTAATAGCTAGTAAGTGTTTTGAGTTGATTCTGTGGTTCATGTTTATTGTCCTGTTACATACCCAGGCATGGTACCCTACTATTTTCACCCTAAAATTGTATTAGGTATGAAGAAAATTGTTTAATCTTAATGCCAGTCATCAGTTTCTGATTACGGATAACAACCTGATATGGGCTAAACTAAATGAGTTTGAAATAATACATCTTGAAAAATCTGCATTTTAATATCCATTTATATTATAAGAATTGGGACAAGCAGTAGTGGTCTCTTGATGGACAGGAATAATTTCCAAGTGTTATAAAAATCACTATTATGTTAAAACCTTTGTTCTCTCTGAATGTATACCTTTATAATATGATACCATTTTTACCTTAACCAGATTTTTATGTTCTTCTTTCAGAGCAAATAGCATGATTCTTAATATTTTGGCAACCTGATTTTGTGACTTTTTTTTTTAACAGCAATTGGATATAGTTTAATGGAGCTTCTCTTTTGTGTGATAACTATACATATATATATATATTTTATTAGTATAGTTGTTTTACAATGTTGTGGTAGTTTCTACTGTACAGTGAAGTGAATCAGCCATATGTATACATATATCTTGCTTTTTTGGATTTCCTTCCCATTTAGGTCAACACAGAGCACTAAGTAGAGTTCCCTGTGCTATACAGCAGGTTCTCATTAGTTATCTGTTTTATACATATTAGTGTATATATGTGTGACTTTGTTTTTATAAACCAGGAGGGATCTGAAAAACAACTGTCTACTACCAGCAGAGCTGGCTCAGAGTTAACTGTGACTACTTTTTGAATTCTGTCACTGAATAACAGAGTTATTTAAGCTTTTCTGGAGGAACTTATGTTTTAGCTAAGAATAAAGTTCAGCAAAACATACAGGCACATTGTACTTCTGAAAAAACACTTTTAAACATAATCTATGATCATGCTTTGTTGTATGGTAATTTTAAAAATTTGAAAATGCTACAGGTGCTCAAACTTACCTCAATGTGACATTTTAAAAATAGGACACTATAATTTGAAAATTTCCCATTTTGATTAATAAAGGTTAATATTTTCCCATTTTATTTTATATTCATACCTATTGTTTTAAAATATAACTTTATTTTGCCTTGTAGTGTATGCAGAGAATATTTTCAAAATGGTGGGAAGAGAAAAGCACTTGAAAAAGATGAAAAAAGAGCTGTACTCGCCACTAAGACCACTCCAGCCTTAAATACGCATGAATCTTCTAAACTTGAAGGTCATTTAACCAACCTCAGCTTTACAAACCCTGAATTTATAACTGAGTAAGTATACTTTTCTACTTAGATTATTAACATTATCCTGGATAGCTGTGTTAATAATGTAAAATAGTGTAATGGTTTATACCAAGTAGTGGGCATTTTGCTTGCTTCTCTGGTCGTATGTTAGTCTGAGAAATGTAAATTTGTTATATTATTAGGAAAGTAGCATAAAATTTTAAGGGATATCTGGGAAACTAGTAGTTCCATAACATCAATTGTTCTCACTAAAAATGAGAAAGAATCATTCATTAAATGTTACATTTTATGGTAATACAAAGAATCAAAACAGTGAAATCCAATTAAATTAAATATAAAGTGTCTATCCACTGACAAATCACAAATAAGGAATTAATGAAAGATTATTAATAGAACCAATTCCCATTACTTTATTTTCAATATAAAAATCTGCCTGCTGGTAATATTTATATATATGCATATAGGCATAAATTTTATTTAATAAGTACATGAGTATTTTCCCAGTTTTACTGAGATATAATTGACATGTAACACTGTTTAACACATACAACAAAGTGATTTAATATATATATTGTGAAATGATTACCACAGTAAGTTTAGTTAACCATCCCTCACCTCACCTAACTACCATTTTTTTTCCTTATGAGAACTTTTAGCAATTTTCAAATATACAATACAGTATTGTTAACTATAGTTACCATGCTGGATATTACATCTCCAGAACTTATTTATCTTATAATTGGAAGTACCTTTCACCCAATCCCTAAATTTGTGATCTGACAGTCACAAATCTGATTTTGTTTCTATGAGTTTGACTTTTTTTTTGACTCTACATAGAAGTAAGATCATACAGTATTTGTCTTTTCGTGTCTGACTTACTTAGTGCAGTGACCTCAAGGTCCATCCATGTTGTTGCAAATGGCAGGATTTCCCATTTTTTATGGCTAAATAATATTTCATTGTGTATGTATTATAATCCAATTAATTTTAGTAGTATTAAAATTATTTATATACCTTAGTACCAGAATAAATTTGTGGAATCAAGTAATATTGTATTACTCTCTTGAAAATGTTAAGCTCGAATAATTCTAGAAACATTCCTAATAGACACTGCAGGCTAACCATGGAAATAAAATTAAATTAACCTCTTAAAACATTTCCAAACCTGTAGATATCAACATAACATTACCTTTGGTTACTTTGATTTTATACCATGTTGAAATATTATCTAGTTAGGTATAAGCAGTTTCATTCAAAAATTAATATATACCTTTGATTAGTTCTGTAGGAAAAGATCTTTACCTTTATTCAAAGGTTACTACAAAGCTTACAAAGCATAATGAGTTACTAAACATCTTATAACTCAGGTGTTACGAACATTCTTGAATATTTTTAAAATATTGACCAGCATAAGAAATTATATAGTTAACAGTGCTATCAAAAACAGGTACATATGGAAAACGTGAACCCTAGAATTTCTATATCGTTCTTTTTTATAGTCTCTGTTTCATTGTTGAGATTACTTTGTTTGTTAAGTCATTGTCATATTTTCCTTTTACTCTTCTGAACGTGGTTTCTTTGAATTCTTTGAACATTTTTATAATAGCTGATTTGAGGTCTTTGCTAAATACAACATTTGGGCTCACTCAGAATCTATTTACTGCTCTTTTTCTTGAATATGGACTACACTTTCCTGTTTTTCTCTGCATGTCTCATAATTTTTTGTTGAAAACTGTCCAGTATATTTTTGAAGTTATAGAAACTCTTGTTTTGGATTTTTCCCCAAGGAGGGTGGCGATGGTGGTGGTGGTTTTTAGTAATCTCCCTGCACTTAATCTGTGGAGTCTGTTTCCCTGGTAGTTTGTACATTACTATTATTTTTATTTTTTTAGGCTGGTTTCCTACAGTTTGTACTTGTGTCTGCACAGATTAGGGGTCAATGATAGGTCAGAGGTTGTGCTCAAACACCTCTCCAGCCTGTAAGGCTCCCACCCTCTGCCAGTGGATGTGTGTTGATTTGGGAGTACATTTAAAATTCAGGCAGTTTCCAAGTCTGCCTCACTTTTTGCTTTCCATCAGGCCCTCGTGGGTCTCCCGTGCATGTTCATTTAGCCTCCCAATCAACCAAGGCTATGTGGAAAGCTTATTTAGCCCTTCTGTGCCTCTTTCATTTCCAGGATATTTCTGGAATTTCTAAATTTCTGACCAGTCTTCCAGTCTACAGCTCTGGCCAACCAAAACTGCAGCCTGAAGCTGGCATAGCTGCTGACTTGCCCTGTTTGTTTCTTACCATTTTGTTACTTTTACTGACATTGTTCTGTGGGTTTTTCACCCTCTGCTCCAAATCCTGTTAACCCCTTCCAGCAGGGAATTTGCTGTTTCTCACAGCCAGCCCTGTCCTCAAAGAACTTCCATACCAACTGAGCAAAGGGCGGGGATGATGAGAGTGGCTTCAGGCAAAGACACCACAGATCCCCACTGTTGTTAGCTAAGATTTAGCTGGTTTTCATGAATGAACACTTTGCAACGTGTTTGCCTAGGTTTGAGCCCTGAAATGGTTGTGTTTGATGATTGTGTTCTTTGTTATAGTTGTTTACTGAGGAGTGGATTTGCCACCAGCCTCTCCCCTGCCATAGTCAAGAAATTTCAGTCTCTGTTTTAATTTTAAAGGAGAAAAAGTAGTTTTAAGTATTTGAAGGAAATATGATTGTTATAGGTCAGGACTTACTTAGTATTGAAATTACGCATTGAAACATCTTAGCCTAGGATGGCTAGGTTTAGATTTTCTTCATTCTAGAAACTACTTTGTATAGCATTTGGCCCCAACATGTGTATGTAGACTTATCCCTCCCACTCCTCCTACCATTATTGCAGCCCATATTCTAGTCTTATGGAACTGTTTAAATTCCCCTAGTGGCACATGCATGTTCTCACTTTCTGGCATTTGCAAGTACAATATATCTTCTTTCTGATCAACTGTTGCTGTATTATATTAGGCTATATTTGAAGCATCTTCCCTTCCAGAACTTAACTTGAACTTCTCAAAAGAATTGGTACTCTGGTACCAATATCAAACTTTTAATATCTCTATTACAGTACTTATCATGTTGTATTAAAATCAGTATTTTATATTTTCCTGACTGCAGATGAAATAAGATAACAGTATGAAAAATTTGCATGTAGAGAAGATTATAGGTGTAGAAAAATTATTACTCAATCCTGGTTACATTTAGGTGTATTTCTTTCCAGTCTTTTTAATAGGCACTGTTTTCTTACACAATAGAGACCATGCAGTATAAAAAATTTTGTGTAAACTGCTCTTCCTGTGCTATTAAAACACTCATTCTGCATTATATTTTATCATAAATATCTACCACTTTATGTGTCTAAATATAAAGTGATACTCATACAAAATAATAATCAATTTTTCCAAAGAGAATTTCTCGCTCTCTTACACATACACACTTCTAGAGAGGTAGATGAAATAGTCAAAGGTCTGATGTTTACTCTCTTTATTTATAGATATTATTATTTAGGAAGATATGTATTTGTTACTATCTAAATCTGTTTGACTTCCGACTTTGGATAGCAAGTGTAGCTAGCAAGGGTTATCTTTTTCCCAGTGTTATCACAAAATCAAGTCATTTTGATTTCCGAGTTCAGATAGTGATGGCTCACATAGCAAAAATACCTTGGGTTTTTTTAACTTACATTTCATGAAAACCAAAAATTTATTACTACTAGAGTCACTTTTTTTTTCTTCTAACTTTATTGAGATATAATTGACATATAACGTTGTGTAAGTTTAAGGTTACGATGTAATGATTTTATACATGCATATGTTACAAACTGATTACAACAATAAGGTTAGTTAATACAGCAGTTACTTCACATAGTTAGAATTCTGTGTGTGTTTGTGAGGAGAGAACTTTTAAAATCTCTCTTAGACAACATTCAAATATAAAATACAGTATTGTTAACTACATTCACGTACAGAACATTACCTTACATTACATCCCCAGAAACTGATTCCTCTTATAAGTGGAAATTTGTACCCTTTGGCCACCTTTACCATTTTCTCCCCCTCCACCTCCTGCCGCTGACAATCTGCTCTCTGTTTCTATGAGTTCGGTTTTTATAGATTCCACATTTAAGTGGGATCATAAGTGTTTTTCTCTGTCTGACTTATTTCCCTAAGCATAATGCCCTCAAGTTATATCCACGTTGTTGCATATGGCAGAATTTCCTTCTTTTATGGCTGAATAACATTCCAGTGTGTGTGTGTGTGTGTGTGTGTGTGTGTATCACATTTTCTTTCTTAAACACCTTTATTGGAGTATAATTGCTTTACAATGATGTGTTAGTTTCTGCTTTAGAGCAAAGTGAATCAGTTATACATATACATATGTTCCCATATCTCTTCCCTCTTGCATCTCCTTCCCTCCCACTCTCCCTATCGCACCCCTCTAGGTGGTCACAAAGCACCCAGCTGATCTCCCTGTGCTATGCGGCTGCTTCCCACTAGCTATCTATTTTACCTTTGGTAGTGTATATATGTCCATGCCACTCTCTCACTTTGTCACAGCTTACCCTTCCCCCTCCCCATATCCTCAAGTCCATTCTCTAGTAGGTCTGTGTATTTATTCCCATCTTAGCCCTAGGTTCTTCATGACATTTTTTTTCTTTTCTTAGATTCCATATATATGTGTTAGCATACGGTGTTTGTTTTTCTCTTTCTGACTTATTTCACTCTGTATGACAGACTTTAGGTCCATCCACCTCACTACAAATAACTCAATTTCGTTTCGTTTTATGTCCAAGTAATATTCCATTGTATATATGTGCCACATCTTCTTCATCCATTCATCTGTTGATGGATACTTAGGTTGCTTCCATGTCCTGCTATTGTAAATAGAGCTGCAATGAACATTTTGGTACATGACTCTTTGAATTATGGTTTTCTCAGGGTATATGCCCAGTAGTGAGATTTCTGGGTCGTATGGTAGTTCTATTTTTAGTTTTTAAAGGAACCTCCATACTGTTCTCCATAGTGGCTGTATCAAGTGACATTCCCACCAACAGTGCAAGAGGGTTCCCTTTTCTCCACACCCTCTCCAGCATTTATTGTTTGTAGATTTTTTGATGATGGCCATTCTGACCGGTGTGAGATGATATCTCATTGTAGTTTTCATTCGCATTTCTCTAATGATTAATGATGTTGAGCATTCTTCCATGTGTTTGTTGGCAATCTGTATATCTTCTTTGGAGAAATGTCTATTTAGGTCTTCTGCCCATTTTTGGATTGGGTTGATTGTTTTTTTCATAGTGAGCTGCATGAGCTGCTTGTAAATTTTGCAGATGAATCCTTTGTCAGTTGCTTCATTTGCAAATATTTTCTCCCATTCTGAGGTTTGTCTTGTTCATGGTTTCCTTTGCTGTGCAAAAGCTTTTAAGTTTCATTAGGTTGCATTTGTTTATTTTTGTTTTCATTTCCATTTCTCTAGGAGGTGGGTCAAAAAGGATCTGGCTGTGATTGATGTCATAGAGTGTTCTGCCTATGTTTTCCTCTAAGAGTTTGATAGTTTCTGGCCTTACATTTAGGTCTTTAATCCATTTTGACTTTATCTTTGTGCATGGTGTTAGGGAGTGATCTAATTTCATACTTTTACATGTAGCTGTCCAGTTGTCCCAGCACCACTTATTGAAAAGGCTGTCTTTTCTCCACTGTATATTCTTGCCTCCTTTATCAAAGATAAGGTGACCATATGTGCATGGGTTTATCTCTGAACTTTCTATCCTGTACCATTGATCTATATTTCTGTTTTTGTGCCAGTTCCATACTGTCTTGATTACTGTAGCTTTGTAGTATAGTCTGAAGTCAGGGAGCCTGATTCCTCCAGCTCCGTTTTTCGTTCTCAAGATTGCTTTGGCTATTCGGGGTCTTTTGTGTTTCCACAAAAATTGTGAAATTTTCTGTTCTAGTTCTGTGAAAAATACCAGTGGTAGTTTGATAGGGATTGCATTGAATCTGTAGATTGCTTTGGGTAGTAGAGTCATTTTCACAATGTTGATTCTTCCAGTCCAAGAACATGGTATATCTCTCCATCTATTTGTATCATCTTTAATTTCTTTCATCAGTGTCTTATAATTTTCTGCATACAGGTCTTTTGTCTCCTTAGGTAGGTTTATTCCTAGATATTCTTTTGTTGCAATGGTAAATGGGAGTGTTTTCTTAATTTCACTTTCAGATTGTTCATCATTAGTGTATAGGAATGCCAGAGATTTCTGTGCATTAATTTTGTATCCTGCTACTTTACCAGATTCATTGATTAGCTCTAGTAGTTTTCTGGTAGCATCTTTAGGATTCTCTGTGTATAGTATCATGTCATCTGCAAACAGTGACAGCTTTACTTCTTTTCCAATTTGGATTCCTTTTATTTCTTTTACTTCTCTGATTGCTGTGGCTAAAACTTCCAAAACTGTGTTGAATAAGAGTGGTGAGAGTGGGCAACCTTGTCTTCCTCCTGATCTTAGTGGAAATGGTTTCAGTTTTTCACCAGTGAGGACGATGTTGGCTGTGGGTTTGTCATATATGGGCTTTATTATGTTGAGGAAGGTTCCCTCTGTGCCTACTTTCTGGAGGATTTTTATCATAAATGGGTGTTGAATTTTGTCAAAAGCTTTCTCTGCATCTATTGAGATGATCATATGGTTTTTCTCCTTTAGTTTGTTAATATGGTTTATCACATTGATTGCTTTGCGTATATTGAAGAATCCTTGCATTCCTGGGATAACCCCCACTTGATCATGGTGTATGATCCTTTTAATGTGCTGTTGGATACTGTTTGCTAATACTTTGTTGAGGATTTTCGCATCTATGTTCATCAGTGATATTGGCCTGTAGTTTTCTTTCTTTGTGACATCTTTGTCTGGTTTTGGTATCAGGGTGATGGTGGCCTCGTAGAATGAGTTTGGGAGTGTTCCTCCCTCTGCTATATTTTGGAAGAGGTTGAGAAGGATAGGTGTTAGCTCTTCTCTAAATGTTTGATAGAATTCGCCTGTGAAGCCATCTGGTCCTGGGCTTTTGTTTGTTGGAAGGTTTTTAATCACAGTTTCAATTTCAGGGCTTGAGATTGGCCTCTTCATATTTCTGCTTCTTCCTCATTCAGTCTCAGCAGGTTGTGCATTTCTAAGAATTTGTCCATTTCTTCCAGGTTGTCCATTTTCTTGGCATAGAGTTGCTTGTAGTAATCTCGTGATCTTTTGTATTTCTGCAGTGTCAGTTGTTAGTTCTCCTTTTTCATTTCTAATTCTGTTGATTTGAGTCTTCTCCCTTTTTTCTTGATGAGTCTGGCTAATGGTTTATCAATTTTGTTTATCTTCTCAAAGAACCAGCTTTTAGTTTTATTGATCTTTGCTATTGTTTCCTTCATTTCTTTTTCATTTATTTCTGATCTGTTTTTTATGATTCCTTCTGCTAACTTTGGGGGTTTTTTGCTTTTCTTTCTCTAATTGCTTTAGGTGCAAGGTTAGGTTGTTTATTCGAGATGTTTCCTGTTTCTTAAGGTAGGATTTTATTGCTATAAACTTCCCTCTTAGAACTGCTTTTGCTGCATCCCATAGGTTTTGGGTCGTCGTGTCTCCATTGTCATTTGTTTCTAGGTATTTTTTTATATCATCTTTGATTTCTTCAGTGATCACTTGGTTAATAAGTAGTATATTGTTTAGCCTCCATGTGTTTGTATTTTTTACAGATCTTTTCCTGTAATTGAAATCTAGTCTCATAGCGTTGTGGTCCGCAAAGATATTTGATACGATTACAATTTTCTTAAATTTAGCAAGGCTTGATTTGTGACCCAAGATACGATCTATCTTGGAGAATGTTCCATGAGCACTTGAGTAGAATATGTATTCTGTTGTTTTTGGATGGAATGTCCTCTAAATATCAATTAAGTCCGTCTTGTTTAATGTATCACTTAAAGCTTGTGTTTCCTTATTTATTTTCATTATGGATGATCGTCCATTGGTGAAAGAGGGTGTTAAAGTCCCCTACTACGATTGTGTTACTGTCAATTTCCCCTTTTATGGCTGTTAGTATTTGCCTTATGTATTGAGGTGCTCCTATGTTGGGTGTGTGAATATTTACAATTGTTATATCTTCTTCTTGCATCGATCCCTTGATCATTATGTAGTGTCCTTCTTTGTCTCTTGTAATAGTCTTTATTTTAAAGTCTATTTTGTCTGATATGAGAGTTGCTACTCCAGGTTTCTTTTGATTTCCATTTGCATGGAATATCTTTTTCCATCCCCTCACTTTCAGTCTGTGTGGGTCTCTTGTAGACAGCATATATATGCGTCTTATTTTTGTATCTATTCAGCAAGTCTTTGTCTTTTGGTGGGAGCATTTAGTCCATTTACATTTAAGGTAGTTATCGATATGTATGTTCCTATGACCATTTTCTTAATTGTTTTGGTTTTGTTATTGTAGGTCTTTTCCTTCTCTTGCGTTTCTTGCCTAGAGAAGTTCCTTTAGCATTTGTTGTAAAGCTGGTTTGGTGGTGCTGAACTCTCTCAGCTTTTGCTTGTCTGTAAAGGTTTTAATTTCTCCATCAAATCTGAATGAGATCCTTGCTGGGTAGAGTAATCTTGGTTGTAGGTTTTTCTCCTTCATCACTTTAAATATGTCCTGCCAGTCCCTTCTGGCTTGCAGAGTTTCTGCTGAAAGATCAGCTGTTAACCTTATGGGGATTCCCTTGTGTGTTATTTGTTGTTTTTCCCTTGCTGCTTTTAATATATTCTCTTTGTATTTAGTTTTTGATAATTTGATTAATATGTGTCTTAGCGTGTTTCTCCTTGTATTATCCTGTATGGGACTCTCTGTGCTTCCTGGACTTGATTAACTCTTTCCTTTCCCATATTAGGGAAGTTTTCAACTATAACCTCTTCAAATATTTTCTCAGACCCTTTCTTTTTCTCTTCTTTTGGGACCCCTATAATTTGAATGTTGGTGCATTTAATGTTGTCCCAGAGGTCTCTGATACTGTCCTCAGTTCTTTTCATTCTTTGTTCTTTATTCTGCTCTGCAGTAGTTATTTCCACTATTTCATCTTCCAGGTCACTTATCCATTCTTCTGCCTCAGTTATTCTGCTATTGATCCCTTCTAGAGAATTTTTAATTTCATTTATGGTGTTGGTCATCATTGTTTGTTTGCTCTTTAGTTCTTCTAGGTCATTGTTAAACGTTTCTTGTATTTTCTGTATTCTATTTCCAAGATTTTGGTTCATGTTTACTATCATTATTCTGAATTCTTTTTCAGGTAGACTGCCTATTTCCTCTTTAGAGTCACTTTTTAAAGTCATCTATAGCTCAGAATTGAGAGGTGACACTTTTTGAATCTGTATATAATGTGATTGATGGAAATTTTATCCCAAGCCCCAATTACTACCAATCCTTCTAATACTAAGATAGCTGTGTCCCAACCCTCCTTCTTGTTGTACATATATACTTGTAAATGATACAAAATAAGTACTTTGCTTCCTTTTAAAGAGTATTATTTTTTCAAAATGTTTACCAAATAGGCCATATTCTGGGCCATAAAACACACCTTAACAAATTTAGAAAGATTTGAGTTATATAAAGTATTCTCTCAGACCACAATAGAATTAAAATATAAACCAATAACAAAGAGAACTGGAAAATCCCAAAATATTTATTGATTATCTAATTAGCATGTGGGTCAAACAAGAAGTCTCAGGAGAAATTTTAAAATACTTTGCACTAATTGCACTAAATGAAAATGCATCGTATTAAAATTGAAGATATGTAGTGAAAGCATGCTTAGAGGGAAATTTTTAACATTGAAAGTATATATTAGAAAAGAAGAAAAATGTAAAATCAGTAATCTAAACTTCTACCTTAGGAAACTAGAAAAACAAGAGCAAGTTAGATCCAAAATAATCAGAGAAAAAGAAATAATAAAGATCAGAGCAGAAATTAATGAAATTGAAAACAGGAAAGCCATAGAGAAAATCAGTGAAACTAAAAGTTGGTGTTTGAAGGTCAATAAAATTGATAAACCTCTGGTCAAGCTAACCAAAAAAAAAAAAAAAGACAAATTACTAATATTAGAAATTAAAGAAGGGCCATCACTACTGATCTCATTGACAATAAAAGGATAATATAGGCATATTATAAATAACTCTATGCCCACAAATTTGATAACTTAGATGAAATTCCTTGAAGGACACAATCTACCAAAACTCACACAAAGAGAAATAGATCATCTGAATAGGTTTTTATTAATTAAAGAAGTTAAAGCAATAATGAATAGTCTTCCAAAAGAGAAAGCATCAGGCCTAGTTGGTTGTACTGGTGATATCTACCATTTAAGGAAAAAGAGACCAATTCTCTACAGTCTGTTCCACAATATAGAATTAGAGGGAACACTTCTGAATTCATTCTGTGAGGCCAGCAGAATGTAATTTAAGATGTTAAACCAGTCTTCCTATTTCCCAATCTAAAGTAAAAAGGAAAATTTTTAAATAAAAGAAAATCATATGAAATCAGAAAAATAAAATTCATTCTGTGATGTTCTAGTACTTGCCATGGTAGAAACATGGCATACATGGCTTTCATAATACTTTCCAAAATCCATGATAAATGTAGGTAGTTGGTCATTGGATCTTTCCTACAGAGCCTGGACTTGCCTCAGAATCCCTTTTACACAGCACTCTAAGAAGCTGTTTCCAATTAATCAGTCAATATAAGAGAAGAAACTCATCATCTGCCATTTATGTCCATTACTGTTGTTACAAATAGAACACACAGTTTTGACTCTAAGTTTCTTAGCATCTAAGCCAAGGCTTCGAATAGTATCATTTCATTATTTCTTTTTTTTTTAAGGATTGTCTGTTCATGTCATTTGCTCTCTTAAGTTTTATGATCTTAAGTCTGTCAATTTTGACAGTCAATTTATGAGCTCTTTAGTACTCAGGATATTACTGGACATTTATAGTGATTTGAGTGGGGGCTTAACACATGCTTCATGGGTAAAAGAACAGACAGACAGATGGACGGATGGATGGAAGGAAATGAAAGAAGGAAAGACATATTTAGGACAGTAGAATCAGGTTTTTCTAATCATCTACTTGAGATTTAGTTAATTGGTAGAGAAAGGGGGAAGGAAGAGGTGGCACTGAGCAAAAGGAAAGACTATTTATTAGATGGTCACTGCCAATCCAAGAGTCTTATGGACTTTACCTGCATACTGCCTTAGGATGTAAGATATTGGACATATTCTTAAAAGACTTGTGACAGAAAGAGAATATAATACATGATGATAGGTAATATCTAATAAAGAGGACCTAATTTGACATATTAATGCTGGTTTTGAGAGTTTGGTTTATAATAATTAAATAGTGGTTTTGAATACCATTTTAGTGTTCTTTTTTTTCAAAGTTTTAGTTAGCAGTTGATTTTTATTCAGTTTTTAGCATTCTTCGTATTTTCTTTGGCTTTTAACGTTGAAGGTTATCCTAGTAAGTAAAAGATATTACGGTAGTAAAGGAGGAAGTTAAATGTCTTTTGAACATAATATAGTATATAAATGAAAAATTTGTTTCAGTAGTGCTTTTCAGGTGTTTTGCTCTTAGTTTGAAATGCATTACATATTAATCAAAGCATATATACAAATATAAATTTGAACCTGAGAGTAAAATTTTTCATTTATTTCACTGAAACACTAAATGGATAAAATTGTGATTACAAGTATCAAATATGGAGTTTTAGAAATATTAAGATATTAAGTCCCACTTCCCTGGTGGCGCAGTGGTTAAGAATCCACCTGCCAGTGCAGGGGACACAGGTTCGAGTCCCGGTCTAGGATGATCCCACATGCCGCAGAGCAACTAAGCCCGTGCGCCACAACTACTGGGCCTGCGCTCTAGAGCCTGCAAGCCACAACTACTGAAGCCCATGTGCCACAACTACTGAAGCCTGTGTGCCTAAATCCCATGCTCTACAACAAGAGAAGCCACTGCAATGAGAAACCCATGCACCGCAACGAACGTAGCCCCCACTCGCTGCAACTAGAGAAGAGCCTGCGCACAGCAATGAAGACCCAATGCAGACATACATACATACATAACTAAATAAATAAAATTTTAAAAAAAGAGACAGACATGGTGGCTGATGCCTTTTGTTAAAAAAAGAAAAGATATTAAGTCCCATTTAAAGCCATGTATAATATTTTAAAGCTATTTCTACAGAAACAATGTGTATTAATTACCAATTCAAAATGTAAAGTTTTCCTCCATAGGTTTTCTTCATTTAAAAAATATATATATATTGGAGATTATGAATAAGCTGAATGCTAATAATCCGTGCTTATTAGTTGCTCCTTTTTAAAACGTTAGATAGTTCCTTTCCCAATTTTAACACTGGCTCAGAGAATAACCTTGGGAAAATATCTAACATTCCTGAGTCTCCCTTTATTTATAAAAATAAAATAATGCTGTATAGTCTTCTGTTAAAAAAAAATAGGAAGAACTACGTATAAAGACCCCAAAGTTCTGAGCTTTCAGATAATGACCCAAAGTACTAGATGTTGGGAATGAAAGTAGTGATGATTATATAGGTTCAAAGCATCATTTGGGTAACAATAGCACAAGGGGCAAATTGTCATAAGAAGAATACCGTGATCCAGCCCTCTATAATCTGACTGTATATATAAAGGAAAATAATGACCAAAAAATATTTTCTACGAAAAATTCTGTTTGGAGGCATTCTGTCATTTATTTAATTTTTGGCTGTGTTGGGTCTTCATTGCTGCGCAGCGGCTTTGTCTAGTCGCGGTGAGTGGGGGCTAATTTTCGTTGCAGTGCACAGGCTTCTCATTGCGGTGGCTTCTCTTGTTGCAGAGCACGGGCTCTAGGCATGTGGGCTCAGTAGTTGTGGCTTGCGGGCTGTAGAGCGCAGGCTCAGTAGTTGTGGCTCATGGGCTTAGTTGCTCCATGGCATGTGGGATCTTCCTGGACCGCGGCTTGAACCCGTGTCCCCTGCATTGGCAGATGGATTCTTAACCACTGCGCCACCAGGGAAGTCCCTGTTTGGAGGAATTCTTAAAGTAAATATGCTTCCTTAGTAAGATTTAAAGCATTCCCCCCAAATTCTGTTAACTTCAGTTTATAGGATTTTTATTATAGTTCTGTATATTATGTCCTCAACAGATAGTAAATTAAAGATTTACTATCTAAAATAAGTTGTTTATTATTTTGGTAACTGGAGTTGAATCTAATTTGATCTAATAAAAAATATAAAGCTAATTAGACTTACATGGAATTATAGAAGTATAATTTAGGAAATAGAGTCTTTGGTGTTTTAACTAACAAATTACCGTTTTCTAGTGAGTTACCTAAAGCCTAATAAAACTCATCCTGAAACAAATATCAATGAATGTTATCCATTTTATGGGGGTGGTAGAGGCATGTGCTATAGTACCTATTTTATGAGTCTTAATGGTAATTTAGTGGTTATTAACAATCAACTTATGTATTCTTCTCCTTATGACTGCAGTGTTATCTTTAAAAAATAAATGTCTTCATCTTAATACATGTGCTGTAAGGACACGTCCTTTTATCAGTACATTTCTTGTCATTTCTTAATAGCAGTACATCCCCTTTCTTTGCCTCTTAAATGCTGGTCCTGTGCTCTCTACTCTTCATTTTCATATCCTCTCATGGCAGCTTAATTTACTTCCATAGTTTTGGTTACCACGTATATGCTGGTGATACCAAATCTGTATTTCCAGTTCAGAGCTCTGATCTGAGCTTCATATATCTAGGTGCCTACTAAACTCTGTTTGCGTTTGTGCCTGTGAGATACCCTTGTATCATGAGCAAGCTAATATTCTCCCCTTTCCTACACTCTGAATCACCCAAATTTGTTCCTCTTCCAATGTTCCCTGTTTCATTAAACGCATCTGTATGCCCAAGCTAGAAACTTAAAGATTTTATCTTGACTCCTTCCCTGTCTCACTTCCCACATCCAGTTAATCACCAAGTCCTATTATCATTTCTAAGTTCTCAATATCACTTCAGTCAGTCTACATCTCTCTGTCCTCTTCTCCCACCAGGGCAATTACAATAGACTTCTATTTCCAGTCTTACTGCAATTCATTCTCCACAGTTCATCCTGAGAATTTTTTTCTGAAACATAAACCTGATAATGCCAGCTCTCTTACCTAAAACTGTTCAGGGATTTTCTTTTGCTCTTCAGATAAAATGCAGGCTCCTTAACATAACATAGAAAATCCTTCATTATTGACCTCGGCATCCCTCATTTCCTCAGTACCTTTTCTTTTCAACTATATGACCTAATAATACTGATGTTTCTTTAATTCATGTAGAACTCCAGCTTCGGCCTGGTGTTTTTCCTTCTGCCCAGAGCATCCTCTCACAACCCATCATTCAACCCCTTCACCTGGATAATTTCCTGTTAATCCTTACATATAGTCTTATTCAACACTCTGAGAAGGAACTTCCTTTACTCCTAGATTTGGTATCATCAACAAGGCTACCAGAATCCTCTAACATAGCAGATTTCAAAGTGTGATCCATGGATCTCTAGGAGTCTCTGAGGCCCTTTTGGGGAGGTCTGTGAGTTCACAGTATTTCCATGTTAATATTAAAATATTATTTGCCTTTTTTACCATGTTGCTATTTGTACTGATAGTTCAGAAGCAATGGTGGATAAAGTTGCTGACATCTTAGCACAAATCAAGGCAGTGAAACCAAATTATATTAATAGTCGTATTCTTCGCCATGAACCCACAATTTAAAAAAAAAAGTTCAGTTTCAACTTGATTGTTGGTGATGAAGCAATAAAAATTATAAATTGTATTAAACTTAACTATTGAGTAATTGTCTTTTTAATGTCATGTGATGAAATGGGAAATACACAAAAAGCACACTAAAGCATGATGGCATGATTATCCAGCTATTGTCTGTTTAGCTAGACAACAGAGATCTGCAAAAAAAATGTAAAACAGTGTCACTTTTCTCATTAAGTTTTTGTTTGGAAAATATAATTTTCTCCAAAAATGCTATTTATAAAGTTAGCCTGTGATGATTTTATTATTGCCATTTTTATGAATAAATTTTTAAAAATTTACTCAGCTATAATTTTTATACAGTAAATGTCAATTGATATAACCCACATAAACAAAAGTTCTTTGATGTCTTCAGTAACTTTTAAGAGTAGAAGGGTATTCTGAAACCAAAAAGTTTGAAAACCCCTGCTCTAACTCATTGTATTTTCCTTATTCTGTTTATGGTTTGTCTTTCCTCTTAGACCACATTGTAAACCCCGTGAAGATAAGGTCCATGTCTGCCTTGTGGGTAACTCAGCTCCTAGCATAGTGCCAACACATACAAGGTCCCCAATAGATACTTGTTAAATTACTGAATTCAACAGCATGTGTTTATTATTATCTTGCATATTGTTGAAATGTGAGTCTAGAGCTAGGAAAAAAATTTTAAAAATCAGAAAGTAGATATAGAAGTATCATCTGCATTTGGGGATTATTTTGATTGTTGGAAGTACATGATATCATCTGGATATACAGAATATCACCTGAATCATTCTGGAGAAAAATTGTAAAGTAGAAAGAGAGAAGGAAAGAGAGAAACCTTAATTATGGAACTTTAGGGAATGCTTGTGTATAACAGGAATGAAAAGGAAGGTATAATGAATGTAAGAGTTAGGAGGATAATCATTAATTGGATACAGATTGAGAGGATGTTCTTCGGGTGGGGGGGCTTTATAGAGTAATGATCCTCTAAAGAGAAGCATGATAGCAAGTGAAAAGGTTAAGATAGGATAATGTCTTTAGGGAAATTCAGGAGTTCTCCCCAAGTGACTACAACACACACATTATTTTGTACTTGTAAGTCTATAGAGTAAATTTTTTTATTATCTTGAATCATCTAAGTAAGAATTTAACTGGATTTATTTTTAATGCTAATACAACAGCATTAACTAAATTAGAGGATGGAGATATACAAGCAACTGGCTAAAGTCAAGGAACAGAGGATGTATGTATATGTATAGAACTGAGTGGGTTGAACAGTAAATTGTGTTGTTTGTGCTGCAACTTTAAATCATCACCTCCTTCTTATCCCTAGGAGAATCACTTTCTTAATAAAAATCTCCTGTTTAGTACTTCTCCAAAAGAAATGCTTTATTTACTTGAAAGCTTTGTTCTTATCCCCCGCCTCATTTGTAGGTAAGTCTTTCTGGTCCGTAATTTTTAAAATCATTCATTACACTCAGAGAATGGATTTTCTATTAGTTAGTGCTATCTTTCCTAGTTAACTAGGATAACTTGGTTTTTTGGTATTGAACCTTAGAAAACATTCACTAATTTTATATGGAGTATTCGAGAGTGATGGTACTTATGTTTTCTTTGACATTTTTTTTCTTCAGTCACTTGCCTTTTGATAAATATAACTCAATCTTTGTCACAGCATTTTGATATGAAAGTGTCAAAATATTGCTGTGATAACTGTCATGGTTAAGGATAGTACTCTACAGATTTTATAAAGCTCTTCTGAGATCTAGTACTTAGGCCTAGACAGGATCTATAGTTTGAGATCTATAGTGAAGAATAGTTAGTGTCTGGCTTTCTAAACCTTCAACCATGAAGCTTGTGGGAAAGCTGCTATTTAGAGATAAAATAGGAACTGAAACTCTGTAAACAATAAACAGCCGCCTTCCTGGGTTTCAGCCCACTCCCTCCTGACCTCTTCTGTTTCACCAGGCAGCAGCAAGTAGTTCATAGCTTTCCTTCCTTGATTCTCACCCGATAGTTTTCCTTCCTTGATTCTCGACCGTTCTCTGTGCTTCACTTGGCCCATGGAGACTGCCTACTTGCGGATCTGCCAAAGTCAGAGCTGGAGTCTTTAGATTAGTCACAGTGTTGCACAGAATTCTGAAATGTTTCCCTGCACCAAATTTAATAACACATTGTTACTAAGTTTATTCTTACTATACTGGTAATAGCCAAATTAGTGATACTGAGTAACTGTATATGGAGGAGTGAATAGACACTTCAGTTCCCAAATCATATATTATTTATGACTCTTTTTTGAAGTGGTGGTCCTCATGTAGTACTATATATTTATTATATTGTGTGTATTTCCCATTCTCACTCAGTTCAGCTCTACTTATAGAAAGCCATATGAAAATAATTCATGATGTTTTATTTATACAGCACTTACCTAAATTAGATTCCTGCTGTGTAAGTTTAAGGACAGTAAGTTTGCCTTACCACTGTATCATCAGTACCTACAGAATACCTGGCATACAA
Source organism: Globicephala melas (assembly GCF_963455315.2). Taxonomy (NCBI): domain Eukaryota; kingdom Metazoa; phylum Chordata; class Mammalia; order Artiodactyla; family Delphinidae; genus Globicephala; species Globicephala melas. Next base: position 36,043,549 of record NC_083322.1, read on the forward strand.
TAAGTACTCAGTATATATTTGAATAAATGAAAGAAAAATGGAAACAATTGAGTAATCTAATATAGAAAGTATGAGCATAATTGCTTTACTTCTGGAGAATATTTTAAAATTAAGAATGTGGCCTTAAGAACATGACCAGACATGAAATGTGAATCTGAGGTGGAAGCCTTCTGTGAAATATGTAAGTTGTTAAAGAACCTTAGCCAGCTGGATTCTTTTCTACCTCAGTTTTCCAAAGCAGTGGTTTTTAGCCTTCAAAGAAACAATGTTACCTGTGTTAATTTTTATCTACGCCAACAGTGATAGAGGTCACAGCCTACAACTTAAACTATAAATATGAGTGTAGAGTAGTAAGGTATTTCAGAATGACATTGTCTACCTCACTCAATCTCTAAGCCTTTAGGCAATGTTTGTGTCTATTTCCGTGTAAGAGGAAAAGCCTATTCCTCCCAAGATCTCTGTACTGTTATGGATTAACTCTAGATTGAATACATATTCTCAAAGGTAGAAACAATTTTGAAAACCTGGGAAAGTCTGTATGTTTGAGAGAATTCACAGTAAATTAATCTAAGTAAAATAATCTACTCTATCATAAAATCACAAGAGAACTTGTGTCTGTGTCTAAAGGCCAGGTTTTCTTTAGGCTTTAGTAGTAGTTGAGAACTTTAAAAAAGGGTTAGAAAATTCTAAAAGAATTGTTATTCACTTTAGTAACTGGCCCAAGGGGCATTATAATCTTCCTAACCATTATAATTTTCCAGACCATGTACTAGTGTATAAAGCATCATGAGGACAGATGATCAAACTCTGTTATTCTCTGCTATAATTTGGGGGCTTAACACAGTAACCTTGCACATAAAGGAACACACTAAATCGGTGAATGAATGAATTCTGTTAGAAGGGACTATAAAATTAATTTTAACCAAAACCCCAAATAGTGCAAATCTCATGATTAAGTTAACTGTGACTTTAGAAAAAGATGACTTAATCAAGGTTAGAAACAGGGAAAATCAGTAGTACCCTGTTTCCTTTGTTTTCTTTTTATCCCTAGAATATCTTTGCAGTTCTGTATACCATTGAGTATGGTGATGTTGGCCCAAAGTATTTAGAGTAGGATGGAGCCATAAATACAACAGATTATGGGTGATCCCAAGGAGAAACAACAAAGGATTAAAATGTTAGAAGTAGACTAAGAAAAGGTTTTAAAAAGGGGGTGCAGATGTTGGGGGGTGTTGTGTGTGACACTTTATATCTTCAGAAAACATTGGTAATCTAATATCTCTACTATTTGGCTTCTTACCCTGGTTAATAAAAGACAGTATATCTAGTTTTAGCCGACTTATATTTAACCACCCTGAATAAAGATGAGATCAGTTCAAGTAATTGCCATGGAATTAGGCCTTCATACACAAAAATGAAGAAGAGGAAATAAAGGAGAGAGTTTTTCAAAGCATAATAGATTAGAAACCTTAAGAAAACAGAAGAGTCAGTTTACATTAATAACAAAATGTGACAGAGAAAAGACCAACTATCTTAAAGAAAAGCAACAAATAATTCTAGAAACAGGCAAATTTTTTGGAGGGGCAGAGTCTTATATATCTATAAAGATGATTAATGGTCATGATGAATACCTCCGATGTCCAGAAAAGATAATGTTCAAGTCATTTTTAAGAAGACAGGTAAGAATATATTAACTCTTAAAAGATTTCCATTACATATAAAATATATTGTCACTCAAGCACTAGATCCTTGCCTTTAAAGAATCATGCCCTATCACAAAATTTTGAGTTGTTAAAAAATACTGAAGTGTAGGTTACCAACAAATTGTTTATTTCGTAAATAACAGGTGAGAAAGTTGAAATAAACAGTATTTTTAAAATTTATTTTATTTGAGAAAGTTGAAATAAACAGTATTTTTAAAATTTATTTTATTTATTTATTTTTGGCTGCATTGAGTCTTCGTTGCTGCGCGCGGGCTTTCTCTAGTTGCAGTGAGCGGGGGCTACTCTTTGTTGTGGAACGCGGGCTTCTCATCACGGTGGCTTCTCTTGTTGCGGAGCACAGGCTCTAGGCCCACGGGCTCAGTAGTTGTGGCTTGCGGACTCTAGAGCGCAGGCTCAGTAGTTGTGGTGCATGGGCTTAGTTGCTCCGCTGCATGTGGGATCTTCCCAGACCAGGGCTCGAACCTGTGTCCCCTGCATTGGCAGGCGGATTCTTAACCACTGCGCCACCAGGGGAGCCCTAAACAGTATTTTAAAATATCACTTAGGACAAGGTCATGAGTGAATATAAATCTGCATTTCAATTAACTTTATAATTTTGAATTTTTCCAATTTCTTGCCAGATCTGATTTAGTCTTTTTTTTTTTTTTGCTTGCTTCAGTCTAGCTAAGAAATGTTTTTACTAGGAATCGAAGTGTCAGATCTGTTTTGTTTTGTTTTGTTTGTAACTCCCTTGCGTTTCCATTTTTAGATTATCTTCAACCTTTAAGCTTCTTTTTTTCCTTTTTTTTTTTTTTGCGGTACGCGGGCCTCTCACTGTTGTGGCCTCTCCCGTTACGGAGCACAGGCTGTGGACGCACAGGCTCAGCAGCCATGGCTCACGGGCCTAACCGCTCCGCGGCATGTGGCATCTTCCTGGACCGGGGCACGAACCTGTGTCCCCTGCATCGGCAGTCGGACTCTCAACCATTACACCACCAGGGAAGCCTCAACCTTTAAACTTCTTTGCCAGGAATCTTGATAAGCTAGTCTTTCATGAGGCTTAGTTTAATTAAAATCAATAATTCAGTCATCTATTGACTTACCTGGGAGCAAGGAAACTCAATATATTGTGGTATGCTGCTAGGGAACAAATAGCAGGGATATGCCACTGGTATTTCTCCGTGTTTTGGAACGCCTTCTCATCTCTCAGGTAACCCTACACAAAAACAGGAAGCTTGACCACCAGATACAGGGATTCTTTTGGGGAGTGTGTATTAGTTAGTGTTTTCCAGAGGAATAGAACCAGTATAGTATGTGGGTGTGTGTAGAGGATCAGAGATTTAAGGAATTGGCTCACATGATTATAGGGACTGGCAGGTCCAAAATTGCAGGGCAGGAAAGCGGGCTAGAGACCCAGGGAAGTGGTAATGTTGCATCTTGAGTCTAAAAGTAGTCTGGAGGCAGAATTCCCTCTTCCTCATGTGACCTTAGTCTTTTTTCTGGTAAGGTTACTAATCCATTGATTAAGATGGGAAGATTATCTGGGTAGGCCTAATCTAATCACATGAGCCCTTAAAAACACAGAACTTTTTCCAAATGCAACAGAACAGGAGGGGAAAAGGAGGGTATCAGGGAGATTTGAAGCATAAGAAGGATTCAGTATGCTGTTGTTGGCTTTGAAAATGGGGTGGGCCATGAGCCATGGTATACAGGTGGCCTCTAGAAGCTGAGCAGACAGCCAGCAAGAAAACAGGGCTCTCAGTCCTACATCCACATGGAACTGGTTTCTGCCAACAGCCTGAATGAGCCTAGAAATGGATTCTTCCCTCACAAAACTCTTAAATGAGAGCCTAGGCCTGCTGAAACCTTGATTTCAGCTTTATTACACCCGGAGCAGAGTACCAGGCAAGCATACCGGAACTTCTAACCTATAGAATTAGGTTGTATTTTAAAGTTAGCTTTGTGGTAGTTTATTATATAGTAATAGAAAACTAATACATATGACTAACTTGTATTCAAAATGAAGAACTACATTTATAGTATATATTTCCATAGCATATTTATTTTATGCATGGACAACTGTTAATTTGTATCCAAACTGCTACTTCCTTCTATGCTAAACGTAGTGAGCATAATTGTTAAAAGCTCAGGCTGCTGAGTTAGACAGATTTTAATTCCACCTGAAATCACTTACTAGCATATGACCTTCCATGTGTTATTTAACTTCTCTAAGCCTCATTCCCCTCATCTATAAAATGAGAGTAGTAGTACCTACTCGTAAGAATTTTACATTGCCGATATAGTGACCATTGTTACATGATTACACTGATCACCATGATGACAACACAAAGAATGTTGTCAATAAGAGCGTGAATCTGGGCATTCATGTGAAACCATGCTGAGATCTTTTCACTTAATTTTTTATACCCTTCTCTGATCTCTGTATATGGATTTTCTGGGTCATCCTTTCAGTTTTTTTCAGATGTTTTGCTTAAAAACTAGATATCCATGCCTTTCTCATGAATCCCTATCTCGTCTCAAAAGTTTCCCAGAGAAGTTCTGTAAAATAAGTAATACATAATTTGAAAGGGAGTTTGTCAACAAAATAAATTTGGACATTAAAATTAAATTGAGTTTCTTAATTGTAGAGCTATTATATGGTTACGTGCCTGTAGCTCTTCAAAAAGAGACTATATTTTCCACATTCATTGACCTATTGACAAAGAAGCGACTTGCAAGACTATTTCGTGAAATGCACTTTGGGAAAAACTGTCCCTTCAGATATAAATCAACTCCATGAGCTAACTCTTGTTTTCTCTTTTCCTCTTAAAGCCTGACTTCATCTACTTAGTGCAGATTATTTAGCCTATAAACAACCTTTACTCACACACTTAATCTCCCTCCAATATATTTTTTGTTCTTTACTACCAAAATATGGAGGGGAAGCTGTTGTCTGGCTTTACACATTGCCATCAAAATCAATAATTGTTAGCGTCATTTCAGGGATTTGTGATACATATAGAAATGAAATGGATTATGTACAATGCTAAGAAAGAGTTGCTAAATAAATGATAATAAACCAAGTCATCAGAGTCAGAAGTTTTCTATTTTAACTGGGTTTTTTTGCTGTTCCTTGAAGGAATGATTGAGACAAGAGGATAGGTGGAACTAAGGATTTTTATATGATCCAAGGTATCTAGTAATAAATTTTCCCCACTTATTTGTCATCTATCAGCCCTAAAATTTGGCTTTAGAAAGATTTCCATATATATGACTGTCATGAATTCAGAGTCAGAGTGACAGTGCTGTTGTTTTACATACTAACTCTCAAAAATGCATTTTCTTCTTGTTTTTTCTTCTCAAAAAGATAAGATATGGAAATCTAATTTCTCCCTTCCTCTACATCAAACCAGCAGGGATAATTAATAAGGCCTAGATCATTGATTTCAACCATTTTAACCACAGAACCTTTTCTTCAGAGGAAACATTTTATGGTACGCTCAAAGGGTATAGAAGTTGTAGCCTCCAGATATCTCCCATACCTGCCTTTGTTGGCCCTTGAATGGACTCTGGAAAATACCTACAGCTTTGTAGAGAGCACTTTGAAAAACTGTTGTAAACTGCATACTTGGGTAAATATTGCCAGATTTTCTTATGTAATGAGCAAAAAATTTTACTTAGAGTTTACAGCTCCCTCTTAATATGTCTTGAGGAGTTCAAGATGCTGTTGTTGACACTGGCAGCATGCCAGACAGAAAATTTTGTAGGAAATAAAATCCTGCATTTCCTTACTAAACTCCTTAACCAGTGGATGGGAATTGAGGGGGAGAGAGTAAAGAAATGTGATGTTTTACTATAACTGTTTTGGAAAAGAGAACAAAGACAATATTGAGTAAACACCAACATGGGAAATTTAAATAGAAAGTTATCATTTGACCAGCCTATACATGTTTTTTACATATAAGATTTTTTTCTTAACACTTCTGAAAAACTGCAAATGAAGTTAGAAGACTATGAATTCTTAAGTTTTAAAAATCTTTTTAAATAATACAATTTTAAGATTCTCTGCGTAAATCTGTCTAAAGAAGCAAAATGAAAATTTACTGAGGAATGTAAATGAACATTTGAAAGAGGCATTAAAATGTAGAGGAAGCATTACAAACTTTCTAGCTAAACTTTGTTTTCTAATCAGTATGTTTTATCACTTTACAGAATGTAAATAAGTGAGTGCATATATGCTGAAATTAGGAACCAATCTAACTGTATTTCAATTAGCTGTCCTTTAGCTGAGAAGGGCTATCTGAGAGTTACAGGTGTCTTGGAAGGGATTTAAAGAGCACATCCTAACAAAGAATGCTAAACGTTAACTCAGAGAGGAGTTCACAAATATTACTTTATTAATCTAGCTCATATCCTGACTGTGTATGTAAATACTAACTACTCTAAACTGAAGTGAAAAATAATTATACTTTAATAGTATAGTTCAGGGATATAGGACCATGTCTATTTTTGTCATCAAAGTCCAGAAATTTTTTGTAGGCAACTGAGGCAGCTTTCTGGAAAGAAGAAGGAGACAGAAGACTATCTCCTTGGTAACTTTTCTGTTCCCATGAAGACCAACTGTGCTTCTTAAAGTTGAATTCCATGAGCTATCTTTTCATATTTAAAATAAATTTGACTTTACTTGAGCTAGTTTAAGTGGTTTTCTGTTCCTTGCAACAAAACTATACCAGACCAAGACAATGATTCTATAAAACTTTATCTTCATCATCACTGCCTATACATGGAAACTCAGATAATCCAAGCAGAGTCTGTGAACCACCCTGAATTATATAAAAATGTGATTTGTGTATCATATGTGTATTGTTGTCTAGGGGGAAAAGGCCATAGATTTCATCAAATACTCAAAGAAGTTTGTTACCCAAAAAGATTAAGAACTATTGGTAGAGAGCCTCATGCAGAGGCATCCTAAGTGACAGAATCCCTTTCCATTTTGCCTCCATGTTGAGGCAGTGAAAGACTTTGATTCATTATTGTTGCATCTGACAGTGCCATAATTATGCCAGTTTTTATCCTATATATGGAACGTTGAAAAAGATGCCCCTTAGAGCTTTGCTGCTATTAGATGTCTATTAACAATCTGACAAAATAGATTTTCATGAAATTTGGACCTCAGGAAAATTCACTAGGTAGTAATTTTTTTAAGAAGTCTTAGTTTTTGTTTATTTGATTATTTTCAATGGGACATTGATACAGGCAGGTTTCAAATCTGCAAGAGGGTGGTATTCTATCAAGAACTGATCTAGAGTTTTAGAATTAGAATGGCCTTTCATTTTACAGATGAGGAAACTGAGACGCAAAAAAGGGTAAGTAAAATTTCTAAGGTCACTTGGTAGTAAAGCAGAAGTGAAGATAGAGTTCTGTTGACTGTCTCCAGAGCCTTTTTTTTTTTTAACTGTACAAAACTTTTGATAATTATTACTTCTTTACTCCTTGTCCCCATCTATGATGCATAGTCAACTCATTTAATGTTTATACAACACTATGAAGAAGGTGCTGTTACTGGCATTTTAGTAACTACTTCTTCTGGGGAAATTTTCTTGGGGAAATTACATTGTGAATGTTCTATTAAAATATGTAAGTCAGTTTGAAAAATAGTGCCATATACATATATGTACTTATTCATGGTAGTGGAATTAGATTTCTAGTCTTGGATAAATCAATGAAAGAGCCATTTCAGATAATATTCTTCTCTGTTTTCTAGGAAATATGTTTAGAGGCTTTTTTGTTTGTTTGCTTGTTTTTAAAATTCAAAGTTTTAAAAATGTTAAGGGCAAAAAGAACAAAAAATTGTCACTCTGGACTTAAAAACTACAATACAGTGAAATCAGTTACTGGACATTTCAAAAGGCACTTTATGAGTTTCACAGATTTTATGGAAAGTCCACACCTACTTGGAAACATGTACCTTTGCACTTACTATGCTTTCTGACTGGAATGACAGTCACCTACCTCAACAGTCCTTCCCTTTATTCTTCACCCCCCATTTCCCATTTTCTCCTGGGAGAAGCCTGCTTATCCTGCAGGTCCCAGATATGGATTTCCCTTCTCTTCTACCAGTGTTCTTCTGCTCCTATAACATTTTATACACTCCTTTACTATACAGTCATTGCATTGTTTTCATGTTGTATTTGCATGTGTGTCTTCTTTACTGAACTGAATTACTTGGGAATCTCAAGCTCCTAAAAAGAGGTAGACAGGTACAATAAGTATTCAATAAGTATTTGTCAAGTTATAGTTATGTATACATTTAAAGTATTTTTAAAAATGATACTAAAGCTATTCAGGTTTTTTGTAGAAGATTTGAAATACTGTTTTGATGAATAATTTCAAATTAAAACAACTTCTAAGCTAAGATTAAACAGTCTTAACTATATATTTATGATTATAGCTATTTAGTATAAACTTGAAAATTTCCTTCCAAAATCTAATCTTATTTTGGATTTTAGAACCTTGAGGCTTCAGACTTACATTTCCACATCAAAACTTAGAGCATACGATCTGACAAAGATTTTGTTTTGTTTTTGTGTTGTGAATGAAAGGTATTCTGAAATATAATTTGGGTGCCAGGATACTGGAATTTCAAGATCTTTTAGCTTCAGTGAGGAAGAGTAGTTTGTTGGTACTATTGAGAAAAAAAAGAAAAACGCCCTATTATACTGTTTAAGTATTTCTTTTGTTAAATGAATTACTCTTACTTTGCTGAGGCCAATGTTTTGAATTCCAGATACCTAACCACCACCTTACCTATCATTTAACTTGCAAATAAAATGGGCTTTTCCTCCAAGTAAATTTATAATATGAGAATTTGCATAAGTAGTAATGTTTGTTGCTTAATTTTAAAGTATTGGTGCTTCAAATACAGAAATATAGGTGCCAGGATTTAGTCATTATCAATAAAAATCATCTTGATGTGAAAGTAGTCCTTATAAATTTTATTTATTTTGGACTATGGGATTACAAATCCCATAAGAATTTATTAAGGGTAAACCTGAGAGAGACCAGGATAGCTTTTACATAGTATTAACGTAAAAGACTTGCTTATTTCTCTTGCAGAAAAATTTGAAATAGTGATTAAAATGAGAAAATTGGGTAATTCAATGTCATTTTAGTCATATCTGTATTTGGCATTTTAACTATGAAGTCTGTCATATAAGGTCACTTAAGGTTGGCTCTCTGGCCTTTTTTGATTAAGAAACTTCAAAGTCATTTGATAGATTATTCAGAGGATATTTTTGCTCTTAGCACACCTAGTGTATTCACATAATAAGTATTTTCATATCTGTGAATAATAATGAAATACTTCTTATACTCCTTTTATAATTATTGACTCTTTTTGTCACAGACTGATTTTATGCTGACCAACTAGACTAAATTAATTTTATCTGTTTATATATTTACTTTGAAAGTTAACTAGAATATGCTAGCAGGATATTCTAACTAATCTCTCAAACTTGAAAAGAATAATTTTTTAAAAATGTTGGATAAATCTTAAAAACACCAAAGAATTGGTAGGGCCAAATGCAAATGCTGGCAGGAACCCAGAAAGGGAGGCAGAGCACAAAGCTTCTTTAGCCTTGAGAGCATTTTTCCAAACTGCAGACTTCAACTTTAGTTTTTATACTCGACTGGTTGGAGCTTCAACTCTGAAAATTACTTTCTCAGTTTAAGGGTGAACCAGAATAAATCTACCCCGTTCGTCCACAGCATGACAGACTCTGACAAGTTGAAACTACAGGACATCCTAAACATAAACTCCTAAATTCACATCACAAGGGTGGTCCAAAAAACTTTAAACCCTGTTTATTTGGTTGAAAGTGGTCCGGCACTGGTGGTATCCCAGATTGCCTGACAGAGCAAAAATGAATACTTCTGCTCAAAGAAACTTCGTAAATAATTTTTTAAGAAAAACATCTCACAGTAAGAAGTAATTACGAAGCATGTATGGAAACAAGGAACCATGATCTAAAATCAGCACGTATCAAGAATAGATATTTAAAGGCCTCAGACACTAGAATTATGAGTCACTGTTTATAAAATAATATTTTAAAAATAAAAGAATGCTTGAAAGTTTCTGAAGGAACTAGAAACTTTAAGAACCTACAAGCCATTTGGAAAGCCAAAATTAAAAAGAAAACTTCTAGAGATAAAAAATAAAATAATTAAAATAACTCAGTGTATGACATGAATTAAAGAGGAAATTATTGAACTGAGTGAGACAGAGTAAATGAAATTATCCAGAATGCCACATATGGACAAGGAAAAAAAATAATAATGAATTAAAATGGTTAAAGACACAGAAGATAAAATAAGGTTTAACTTCTTAATGGAGTTGCAGAAGGAGAGAAAAGAATGGGAGAGAGAAATCTCTTACTAAAAGAAATTCTAGAGGTGTATTTCAAGCAGAAAGAAAATGACCCCAGATGGAAAGTCTGAAGTGAAAGAAAGAATGAACAACAACAACAACAACCGAAAAGGTAAATATGGACAAACATTTATAAAACAGAATACACAAAAAGACTAACATAACCACACAACAGAATTGTGGTCTCAAGCATTTGTATGGTTTGAGAGAAGGCTAAGATTATTCAATAGTTAAGTATATATTTTTCTAAAAGAACAAACTATAAATTTTTGAAATCAGTAAAATGAAACAATATGGAATTATTAAAATTTAAAAGGAAAAATCTAAAACCAATTCTCAACCTTGGCTTACACAATACATTCACTTGGGAAGCTTTTAAAAACCCTAATGCCCAGGCTCCATCCTAAACCAATTAAATCAGAGTCTTTAAGTAATTTTGAAGCTCCCAGGGTGATTCTACAGAAAGCAAGGAGCAGAGGAAAAGAAACGTAGAACAGATAGAGCAGATAGAAGGTGCAAGGTAAGGTACTATATATAAATCAAAATATGTTGGTAAATCACTTTAAAAGTAAATGATCTAAATACTCTAATTAAAAGAAATTTTTTATTGTCATAAAAATCCAGTTTATGTTGCTTATGAGAGACATATCCAAAATATAATATGGTAGAATAAATATAATTTCTAGAGATAAAGTATATTTCTCATAATAATAAAAGGTGTGATTTAACAGGAGAATATGTGTTTAATTTGTACGTGCCTAATAGTATAGCTTCAATATACATAAAGCAAAAATTGACAGACAAACCTACAGTTGTTTTGAGGAGGTTTGTTTTTTTTTTCCCCAGCATTAAAGTTTGATAAGTTTCAAAACTCTAAGGGAGATTTTAAGAGTAGTACAACCAATACCCTCATTTATGTTTGTTACCAAGATTCATTAACAGTTAATATTTTGCTACATTTACTCCATAAATCTGTGTGTGTATATATAGACACATTTTTCTTTTTGTTTCTTTTCTGAACCATTTGAGTTACTTCAACATTAAATACGTTATCATGTATCACCAAAGACTGAGGACATTTTCCTACATAACCACAGTACAGTTGTCATCACATTCAGGAAATTTAACATTGATATAGTTACATGTTTACATAGTTCACATTTGAATTTTCCAGATTGTTCTAATAATGTTCTTTATAACTGTGGGTTGGTAGTTTGATCCAAGATCCAATCAAATATTATATATTGTATTTAGTTGAATATCTCTTAGGCTTGATTAATCTAGAAAATTCCCCATGATAGATCCATGTTAAACATTTTTGATAGGTATAGAGGATACTGTGTTCTCAGTATATCACTAAGAGGGCATATGTCAGTTTGTCCCATTATCATTCATGTTAAGTTTCATCATTTGACTAAATTGGTATCCTCCAGATTTCTTCACTGTAAAGGCACTTTTAATCTCTAATCTGTTGGGTTATACGTGAAGATCGAGACAATTTCCTGTTCCTTGACAATTTTCACTGTAACTTTAACATGGTCTTGCCTGAGTCAAGTTTTGTTTCGGTTTTTTTTTTTTTACTATAATAGTTGGAAATAGGTGATTTTTCTATTTCTGGCTTGCTTACACATTCATTGGTTGGTATTCTTCTATAAAGAAAAACTTTCCCTTTTCCCCCTCTTTTTTAAAGTTCTGTAGACTGATAGATTTTTTAAAAAATTCAGTGTGTTATAATTCATTCCTATCATTATTATGATGCTAAAATCATCTCAAATTAGGCCAGTGGAAACTCCTGTAAGCTAGCTCCTTTGACCTTTTGGTATATTCCTATTAGTTTTTGAGCGTTACCTTACTTTCTTGTACAACAAGATAGTTGAAGCTCACCTTGTACTTTCTCTGCTTCAACCCTGAAATAAGCCTTCCTGTAAAAAGTTCAGATTCCTTTTAGCAAGGGACCAAATTCTGGCATTAGGTATCCTCACTGCTACTGGGGTGTTATTGCATCTACACCCTTTCATATGAAACCTCTAATTCTAGTCTATCTCCGAAGGATTCTTTCTCTCCTTTCCCTCATTCTGAATTTGTATCTCCCAGCAACTTTAGTTTATTTCCCTATTTGCTCAGCCCTTCAATACACACAAAATAGTTTTTAAATGGCTGCAGTAGTACCACAACAACATACTAAGTAAAATTCAGGATTTCTTTGCAGTTTTTTGTCCTTAAAATTTCACCCATTGATATGATTATAATCAGAATACTGTGTTCATAATTATTTAATTTCAATAACTATTATTTCAAATCAATTTATGGCGATCTTTATCTGCTTCTTTAAAAAAAAGTTGGAAGATTTTTAACACACCTTCTCAATAACAGAGAGCAAGCATTCACAGTGAGTAAGACTGTAGAGGATTTGAACAACATAATTAACAATCTAATAGCCATATATAGAATAGTGTACCCAAAAGCTACAAAGTAATATTCTTTCAAGCATACAGGTAACATTTATAAAAATGTTCTTTAAAAAATTGTGAATTTAAAAAATTATATTAAATATTTAAGGTATTATTTAATTTATAAAAATTTATAAGTCAAATGTTAGTAAGATTCAAAGGGTTGAATTATGTAGACAATGCTATTAAGCTAAAAATTGGTACCAAATTGCAATAAGGAAATACCCAAAGGTTTAGAAATTAGTAAATAACCTTCCAAAAAAAAAAATCCATTAGATGAAAATTTATAATAAAAATTAGAAAATATTTTCAACTAAATAATAATGATACTTTTTGTGAAGAAATTTTTTGTCAAAAGTTACAAATGTGCTTTTTATTAAAACTTGTGGATATAGCTAAAGCATCACTTAAAGGAAAATGTATAGCTTAAATGCATATATTATAAAGAAAAGCTGAAACTAGTGAACTAAGAATCTATCTCAAGAAATTAAAGATACCTCAGCAAATAAGGCCCTTTCCCCTCCAAAAAAAAAATGAAAAGGAAATAGTAAAGAGCAGGAAGATAGAAAAAGTCAGAGATAAAAGTTGGAATTTTGTAATAATATTAAAGAAATTAAATCAGTGGTTAAAGATCTCAGAAATAAAACTCCAGGCCTAAATGGCTTTACCAGCGAGTTCTAGTAAACATTTAAGGAAAAATGAATTCTGTTCTTACACATACTCTTTAAAAATAGAATGAAAGGAGTTATCCCACACTCATCTTAAGAGTCTAGCATAACCTTGATATTAAAACCCATCATGGACAGTACTAGCACAGAAAATTATAGTCTGATCTCACTTATGAACATAGATGCAAAAATCCATACACACACACACACACAGTTTATCCTAATTATTCAGAAATTCCATATCTGCAAATTCACCTACTCACTAAAATTCAACTCCAAGGTGAGTACTCATGGCATTTTCAGACTCATTTGTGGACATGCTGAGGGTGGTGAAAAATTTGTCATCTGACACACACCTTCCCAGCTGAAGTTGAACAATGCAAGCTCTGCCTTATTGTTTCAGCTCTCAAGTATAAAAATGTCCCATTTTCAGTCTATTTAATATCACATTTTTTGTGCTTTATTGATTTTACGTTTATTTTTTAAATTTTATTTTTTGCTGCATTGGGTCTTCATTGCTGCGCGCGGGCTTCCTCTAGTTTCGGCAAGCGGGGACTACTTTGTCGTGATGCGGGGGCTACTTAGTTGCGATGCGCAGGCTTCTCATTGCAGTGGCTTCTCTTGTTGCAGAGCACGGCCTTTAGGCGGGCGGGCTTCAGTACTTGTGGCTCGTGGGCTCTAGAGCGCAGGCTCAGTAGTTGTGGCACATGGGCTTAGTTGCTCCGCGGCATGTGGGATCTTCCCGGACCAGAGCTTGAACCCGTGTCCCCTGCATTGGCAGGTGGATTCTTAACCACTGCGCCACCAGGGAAGCCCTATTTTGCTTTAAAAATGGCCCCTAAGCATAATGTTAAAGTTCCATCGAGCCTGTCTAAGCACAGGAATGCTGTATTATGCCTTACAGAGAAAATAGTGTATTAGATATGCTTCCCTTAGGCATGAGTTATAATGGTGTTGGCTGTGAGTTCAGTGTTGATGCATCATAATACATATTAAATAAGTTACCTTTAAACAGAAATACACATAAATCCAGGTTATGTGTTGCTCTGGTGTTGAAAGTATTGTAACCAGAGGCCTAGTCTTGTATTTCCCTTAGGAGCATGGTTTAGTGATCGTGGTGACTTTATAGACCAGACCCATCACAAATAGAACCAACTGTATATACATATATAAAACAAATCCTTTAAGTTATGAAGACAGTAATTTATCAAAACCAAATTAGATTCTTCCCAATAAGGCGAGATTGATTTAACACTACAGAATTAATGAGTGTACTGTATCACATAAACAGATCAAAGAAAAGTCATATCTCAGTAGCTGAGTACATTTGATAAAATCTAACATAGATTTGTGTGAAATTTTTTTTTAAAAGGAGCTAGCAAAATATAAAAGCTTCATCAGCTTTATCAAGGATTCTATATAAAACCTGCAACAGTCATTATATTTAATGGTGAGTTATACATTAATGGTGAACATTATACTTAATGTTCCCTCTGAGACTGGAAACAAAATAGTACCTTCTTGTATTAGTCCTGTTTAATATTGTATTAGAAGTCCTGGGCAAAGCAGTGAGGCAAAAAATAGATGGGTGGGTGGGTGGATGGATAGATAAGAAAAGAAGAAATAATACTATTTTTCACAGATTATGTAACTACGTACCTAGACTAGAATACCCCAAATAATATACAGATAAGCAGTTGAGATAACAGGAATTTAGTAATGTTGCTGGATACAAATCATTGTACAAAACTGAATTGCATTTCTGTAACCAACAATGAAAAATGAAATTTTAAAAAATAACAAGGTTTATCCATAGGGGAAAAGCAATAACAGCACCAAAAAATATGAGTTAACAAGAAATACAAATCCAACAAAATATACATGGGACCTTTTAAGAGAAATTGTTAAAGCTATTGAGAGACAATGAGGAACTAAATAGATGGAGAACTATGCCATGTCCATGGATTAAAAGAGTCCATATTGTAAAGACGTTAATTCTCCCAAATGATCTTTAGATTCAGTGTCACTCTAATCAAAATCACAATGGGATGTGTTGTATAAAGGTACTGTCACACAGCCATGTACATGAATTAACTACAGAAACACAAATGACACAAACTTAATATTAAATGAAAGAAGAAAGTCACAAAAGCAAATGTGTAGTGTAAAACTAAACTATGTTATTCAGAAGACAGTCATAGGTAGCAAGACTATAAAAGGAAATCAAGGGAACGATTATCACTAAAATCAGGATAGTGGCTACCATTACAGAAAGGGGTAGGGGATGTCGTCAGGGAGGATCCTGTTTCTACGGTGCAGGCAATGTGTTATTTCTTGACCTGGGTGATAATTACTTGGATATTCTGTTCACTTTGTGATTAGTCTTTAAACTAAATATATGTTGATGCAAAAAAAAATTACAGAGCTCAACCAAAGAATTTGAAATGGATTAAGTGTATTACTGAGAGTTAATGTTATTAAGTTAATCCATGATATTAAGTTATTGGTAATTATATTTCAAAGTTGAATTAAGTTGAATGATTTGGAATACTCCATCCAGGTAGAAAGGTTAATTTCTAAGAAGCACTTTTTTAAAGACTATCAGAAATTTTTTGTTACCCAATTTACTAGAGTCTACCAGTATTCTGCTTTTACTATGTTCAGGAAGATAGTAAAATTCTGCTTCTACCATGTTCAGGAAGATCATTAGGGGACAAACCACAAAAGACTTTATATATAACATGATATTAATAGCTAACAATGATATCTACCACTTTTTGAGCGTTTACCATGTACCAGATACTAGGGCAAGAATTATAAACGCATAATCTCATTTAATCCTAGAAACGACTCTTAAGTGTGGGTACCATTGTTGTCCCCATATCACACAGGTAAAGGGCAGAATCAGGTTTTGATTTTAGTCTCTCTTATTCCAGAACTCTTGTTCTTAACCATAGCCCCACATAAGGATTAGAATGGCAATCTAGTAGTGTACTTAGTATTACATGTTGTTATAGATTCATTTATTCAAACTGGTTATGATTTAAGTATTCAAATTTGTTAATTTAGCAGTAAATGTCAGCTATATGCCAGGCATTTCAAGGTACCTATCTACTGGATCTTTTGCTCTGTTTAGCAACTTGGAACCTATACCACAGTAGTTCGCTGGCCTCCTTCTTCCTTAGAGCTAGTGTATTGTGATATTTCAAGTATCACTAAACTTAATTCAACTTTACAGATGATTATTTGTTATACACATCACCCAAACTACATAATAATCTACTTCCTGATTTGGCTGCAGTACAGAAAATTACCTTTTGAGCCCTAGGATCAGCTCTTGTTGCTGAGGGAGTTTCTAGCTATTCCTTTTATTTCCTTATACCCTCATAACCCCTTCTTTGGATGAGTTCTTAAATAAAATTTGGTTGACAAAAATCTTTTAATTGGTTCATATTGTTTTTATGGTACTATAAAATGCCATGTACTGTATTAAACAGGTCCTGTATACAGTTTATTTATAATCAAATGGTGATTATGGTCATTTCTATAAAATGTTAGGACATCAGGCTCTTGGTAAAAAATGTAACCCCTATTTATTGTGTTCCTTTTCTGAAAAAAAAAATCAACTTTAGATTATATTATTTTATTTTGACTTACAGTGCCTTTTCCAGGAGCTTAACTACAGTCTGTAGTTTAACACCTCTCTAATGGACACTATGGCAATATGCTAGCTGAGGTAAAAGGAACAGAAGCTGGGCAGATTTTCTCTGCCCTATAGGCTTTAAAGAACCAAGATTCTGTTTTTACCCAGTTATTTCACTATATTTCTTTCCTTTATGTTTCCAGTGTCTACTCATAATTTTTTTCAGCAAAATTGTCTTAATATCAATAAAATGGCATATGTCTTAAGTTGGTTTTTATTATTGCTTTACTTGTCTGAACACTAGGACTATAGGCTTCAGACCAACAAAAATCCACTGTTTTCCTTCATCCTTATTTGCCGCTATGTAGATCCGTATTATCAATAGTTGCATTTGACTAACTTTAATGGTCATGTCCGGTTTTGTTTACCTTCTTTTTTCCTACTACTTTTGGACGCAAGGAACACTCCTGAACAAAATAAAATTTTTCATAACTTAAGAAATACTATCCTTTCATTGCTTTGCTCTTTGGTCCTTTTAAATCATTGAGACAAATTAAAGTCCAAAGACATCATTATATTGACTACTGAGAATTAATTTGTGAATGGATTCTTTCATCTACAAAGACAGTTTTCAAAGTGTGGTCTGGGGATCTGAGACCCTTCTAGGGTCTCTGTGGGGAGGAAATTATTTTCATCATAATACTAAAATATCGTTTGCCTTTTCTACTCTCATCCTCTTTTGAGTGTAGGGTTGAGTTTTCTAGAAACTTCATGGCATGTGATGTTGCAACAGCTTGAATGCAAAGCAGACGTGCGAATCCATCTGTCTTCTATTAAGCCCAACATTAGAGAGACTTGAAAAAATGTAAAACAGTAACTCATTTTTACTATCTTTCTAATCTAGACTTTCATTAGAAAGTATAATTTACATTAGCATATACTATAGTGTTATTGTTTTATAAATGAATTGATGTTTTTAAACCATTGAGTTTTAATTTCAAATATGGTATTATTGATAGAACCTGCATAAACAAAAGAGCTCTTTTAGGCCCTCAGTAATTTTTAAACATGTAAAGGGATCATGAGACCAAAAAGAGAGCCAATAATCTATACTATTTTTTTTATTCTCAAATGTTTGAATTTTTCTTATATTTTATTTCATCTTATAAAAAGCATAATGAAAATAATCTATTTTTAGGTTGCTACAAACCTCAGGAAAGATCAGATTACTTGATGTTGGCAGCTGCTTTAACCCATTTCTGAAGTTTGAAGAATTTCTAACTGTTGGCATAGACATCGTACCTGCTGTAGAGGTATGCATAGTTCTGTTTGTTTTGAGATGAATATTTTACATGTATATATACAAAGGAAAGCACTGTCTTTACACTCCTGAAATAGCAAATATATTTCTGTGTACAAGTTGATAAGAGACTATTTCTATTCAAAACTAAAAGTATATTTTGTGAAAATTTGAGCATTTAGTTAACTAATATTAATTTGACCAATACCATATTTGTCTTCATTTTGTTTTGTTCCCTGTTTATCATCTATCATTTCAATCAAGAAACTTCAGTAAGTTGCAAAGATTCCTTATTTTATTTTTTAATGCATCTCTTTCTGAAACGTACTCTGATGTAGAGCTATTATGGAATAGTGGAAAGAGCAAGGGCTTTGGAGACAGCCAAAACTTTATTAAATCCCAGCTATTTGTACTTAGTAGATTAAACAACTTTACAAAGAATGTTTCCTCTGCTTTTAAAATTAGATTTTTTTTCCCCTCAATGACATAAGTTTATAACATTTGCCATTATACTTTTGATATGGCACCAGACACAAAAATTTTTTTACAAATTTTTATTGCTATAAAGAGATTGTGGTAGAGTATAAACTCAGGCTCAGAGATTTTTTTCCTCCACTGCTATATTCCCAGTACCTAGAAGAGTGCCTGGCATACTAAGTACTCATTAAATACTTCTTGAATAAAAGAATGAAATCTTATTTTCAACCTTGATTTGACTCTCTGAGCCTCAGTTTTCTCGTCTGTGCAGTGGGGTTTGTAATGGACTATACCTTATAAGATTGTTGTTGTGTTTACTTGAGAAAAAGTATTTAAAGCACCTAACAAAGCACCTGTTATATTGTGAGTGCTAAAGAAATGTTTGCTGTTATTATTGAAAAGTTCCTGCATGAAGAGTCAACTTTCATATGAATTTATTCTTTGATTCTTATGAGCTTGACTGTCTATATTGAATCTATGTGACTAACACTGACGAATAAGAAAATGCTAAAAGCGTTACTATTATCTCCTAAAGGTAGACAGATACTTGCTGTACGGTAAAACAGCTGTTCTTAGCTTACCACTGCAGAGAATTCCTGGGCCATTAGAAGCTATAGTTTTAAAGTGCAGGTGGATTTGTACATGGATTCTCTCCCCTTCCTTCCTCAAGACACACATTAGAGATGTCCTTCAAGGACTGGTAAGACATGATGACCATTTGATCTAAACCTAAGGCTCAAATATTAAAATATTAAGCTTATTTATATATAGGGCTATAAATTTTCAACTGTAAAGCCATTAGATAGGCAAAAGAACTACTATACATGAGTTCAGTAGTAGAATCAGACTTTGATAGTTCCAGAACCCTATAACTAATTTTAAAACAAAGGGAAGAAACTTATACTTCCAGTCGAGATGGGGTGACAGGGACCAGACTGATGCTCTTTCCCCCTGCCTGCAGCAACTAAAAAGTGGACAAAATATTCAAAATAATATACAAGAACTGGACATCAGGTAATGAAGGACAGTGATCCCCAAGAGATGGAAAACAAATGAGATGAGCCATATGGTTGCACATACAGCCTTCAGAGAGTTTCCAACGTGTGGCACAAACAGGGGATTCCCAAGCAGAGTCCAGCTGGTAGTGAGTTGTAGAGGCAGAGGTGAGAGTCCTGAGAGACCAAGACAGCTAAGGCTCATGGACAAAGTACCAAAGATATGAGAGCTACACAGAGAGAAAACTCCAGGGGTCTGCAAAGAATCCTCCGTGAGTACTCAGCTGAGTACTTATCAGTACACGTCTGTGAGAAAACTACATGAGACTGGAGGAAGTACCACCTCAAAGATCTAGAGGTTATAGTGCCCAGCACGCTCACACAGGCTGGAAGTAGCACCCGTTCCCACCAGCCACACTGGAAACCTCAAGAATCACAGTAGCCTGGGTAGAGTACACAGAAAAGCCTTGCATCAGTAGTGGAGAATAATTAGCCTTAGACTGAAGGCTGCTGTAGTCCCACCTAGCAAATCCTGAAACAAAAACCAAAAAGATCAAATTGTCTCCAGATAATTTAACTACATCCTAGAGCAAAGTTAGAATATTTATAGCAATACCAAGTCATCCAGGACGCAGCAAAGTAAAGTTCACCATGCCTAGCATCCAATAAAAAAGTAATCAGCCAAGTAAAGAAGCAAGAAAATAGGACCCACAATGAGGAGGTCAGTCATCCAGCAGAGACCAACTGTGAACTGACACAGATGTTAAAATTCGGAAACAAGGACATTAAGATAGGGACATTATGACTGTATTCTGTATGAACAAAAAGTAAAGTAGAGACATGGAAGATAATTTTAAAAACCCAAATCTAACTTCTGGAGACGGATACTATGATCTATGATATGAAACATGTACTAAATGGGATTAACGGTACATTAGATATTGAAGAAGAAAAGTTAAACTGAGGACATGGCAATAGAAACTACCCAAAATTAAACTGAGATATTTTTTTAATGGAAAAGCATCAGCAAGCAGTGAGTTAATTTCAAATGGCCAAATATAAGCATAATTGGAGTCCCCCCAAGAAAGGAATGAAAGAAATAATGGTCAGAATTTTTCTGAACTTGATAAAAGCTAACTAATAGTAGAGCTGACCCTTAGCACCCAGGGGAATTGTTCCAGGACAGCCCACCACCACCACAGATATCAAAGTCTGTGGATGCTCAGGTCCTTAGAGTTGGCTCTTCATATCCCTGTGTTCCATGTCCACAGATACAGAGGACTAACTGTATATTTCTTGGAAAAATCCATGTATAATTGGACCTGTGCAGTTCAAACTCGTGTTGTTCAAGAGGCAGTTGTAATGTAGAGTTTATAATCTATATAAAAATAAAATGTATGATAACAATAGCACAAGAGGGGAGAAAGGGAAATATACTATATGTATAGTAATAGGTTTTTATAATATATATAAAGTGGTAAAATACTATTTGAAGGTAGACTATGATAGGTTAAAGATGTAGACTATAAATTCTAAAGCAACCAGTAAAATAAAGAGTTACAGCTAATAAGCCAGCAAAGGAGATAAAATAGAATTACAAAGAAATTTCTTTAATCCAAAAGATGTCAGAAAAGGGAAGGAAACAATGAACAGATGGGAAACATAGAAAATAAATAGCAAGATCATACATTTAAACTTAAGTTTACCAATAATCACATTAAATAGATATGGCCTAAATACCCCCAATTAAAAGGTGGAAATTGTCAGATTGGATTAAAAAAAGCAAGACTCAAATATATGTTGCCTATAAGAAATGCACTTCAATTATAAACACACAAAATAGGATGTGTAAAAGAAAGACACTGTGGCACTATTACAGTCAGACAAAGTAGATGTCAGAGCAATATTACCAGCAGTAAAGATGGCCATTTCATAATGATAAAAAGTTCAATTCATCAAGAGTACAAAACAATCCTCAATATATATGCATCTAATAACAGAGCTTCAAAATACGTAAACCAAAAATTGATAAGGTAGCAATTACAAATAGACATTTATAAAATTATAGTTGAAGATTTCATTACCCCTCTCTCAATAATTGATGGAACAATTAGAACATTGGTCAAAGAAGAACTCACAAGGAAAGTTAGACCATATTTTCTTTTCTTCTTTCTTTTTTTTTTTTTTGCAGTACGCGGGCCTCTCACTGTTGTGGCCTCTCCCGTTGCAGAGCACAGGCTCTGGACGTGCAGGCTCAACAGCCATGGCTCACGGGCCTAGGCGCTCCGTGGCGTGTGGGATCTTCCCGGACTGGGGCACGAACCCGTGTCCCCTGCATTGGCAGGTGGACTCTCAACCACTGCACCACCAGGGAAGCCCTAGACCATATTTTCAAATGAAGATAAATAAAAACATATGATATCAAAAACATAAGATATGCATAGGATGCCACTAAAAACACTAAAATAGTACTTAGAGGAAATTTTACAATAGTAAACACCTTTATTAGAAAAATAAGAAAGGTCTCAAAGTAATGACATCAACTTTCCAACTAGGAAAAAAACCAAACCCACATTAAATCTAAAATACAAGAAAGAAAATAATAAAGATTACAGCAGAAATCAATGAAATAGAAAACCTTTAGAAAATAGTAGGGAAAAACTGATGAAAGCAAACACTACCTCTTTGAGAAGATCAATAAAATTTATAAATCACTAGCCATACTGATTAGGAAATAAAGAGAAAGGTGTGACATCATGTATATTTTACCAATATTAAAAGAAAGGAAAATATTACAAAAAATTTTATGCCAATAAATTCCACAACTTAAGTGAAATGGTCAAACTCCTTGGAAGACACATACTGCCAAAGCTCACTCATGAAGAAATACATAACCTCAGTAGCCCTAAATGTATTAAAGAAATTTGAATTGGCAGTTAAAAACTTTCCCACAAAGAAAATTCCAGGCTCAAATGGCTTCACTTCCCAACTTATTCTATGAGGCCATTACCCCAATACCAAAACCAGAGACATTACAGAACAAAAACAACAACTTATAGACCATATCCATCATAAACATAGAAAAGTTGTCTACAAAATTCTAGCATATTGAACCGAACAGTATTTCAAAAGGGATAATACATCATGGCTAAGTTTGATTTATTCTAGGAGTATAAGATTGGTTTAATGTTAAAAAAAATAATCTATAACACCTATACAAAAATCTACTGAAAATGGATTAAAGACCTAAATATAAGACCAGATACTATAAAACACCTAGAGGAAAACACAGGCAGAACACTCTGACATAAATCGCAACAATATTTGTTTTTTGATCCATCTCCTAGAGTAATGGAAATAAAAACAAAAATAAACAAATGGGACCTAATTAAACTTAAAAGCTTCTGCACAGCAAAGGAGACCATCAACAAAACAAAAAGACACAACCTACAGACTGGGAGAAAATATTTGCAAACAATGCTACCAATAGGGATTAATCTCCAAAATATACAAACAGCTCATACAGCTTATTATCAAAAAAACAACTCAGTCAAAAAATGGGCAAGAGACCTAAATAGACGTTTCTTCAAAGAAGACATATGAATGGCCAACAGGCACATGAAAAGATGATCAGTATCACTAAGTATCAGAGAAATGCAAATCAAAACTACAGTGAGGCATCACGTCACAACAGTCAGAATGACCATCATTAAAAAGTCTACAAATAATAAATATTGGAGAGGGTGCGGAGAAAAAGGAACCCACTTACACTGTTGATGGGAATGTAAATTGGTGCAGCCACTATGGAGAACAGTATAGAGGTTCCTTAAAAAACTAAAAATAGAGTTACTATATGATCCTGCAATCCCACTCCTGGGCATATATCTGGAGAAAACTCCAATTTGAAAAGATACATGCACCCCAGTGTTCATAGCAGCACTATTTACAATAGCCAAGACATGGAAGCAACCTAACTGTCCATCAACAGATGAATGGATAAAGAAGATGTGGTGTATATACACAATGGAATATTACTCAGCCATAACAAAGAATGAAGTAATGCCATTTGTGGCAAAATGGTTAGACCTAGAGATTATCATATTAAATGAAGTCAGACAGAGAAAGATAAATAGCATAGGGTATCACTTATATGTAGAATCTTTAAAAATAATGATACAAGTGAACTTATTTACACAACAGAAACAGACTCACAGAATACAAATGTATGGTTACCAAACGGGATAGTGGGGGACGGGTTTGGTGGCGAGATAAGTTAGGAGTTTGGGATTAACATATACACATTACTATATAGAAAATAAACAACGAAGACCTACTGTATAGCACAAGGAACTCTACTCAGTATCTTGCAATAATCTATAATGGAAAAGAATCTGAAGAATATATATATAAATGAATCACTTTGCTGTACACCTGAAACTAACACAACATTGTAAATTAACTATACTTCAGTTTAAAAATGGTTAAAAATAAAATTACATATACCATAAAAAAACCCCACTTATTCTTTTCATCACAGTAATACACTAAAAAAGAAACCTACAGCTAACATCATACTTAATAGTGAAAGAAAAATGTTTTTCCAATAAAAACTGAAAAAAGAACAAGATAAGGTTACTCTCACCATCTCTATTCAGCATTCTCTAAAGGTTTTTACCAGTGCAGGAAAGCAAGAAAAAGCAATGATAGGCATCCAAATTGGAAAATAAGATGTAAAACTGTCTTTGTTCACAGATGACATTGATCATCTATTACTTTATTCTGTGGAATCTACAGAGAAGCTACTAGAACCAGTAAGTGAGTTTAACAAGGTTGCAAGATATAAGATTAACATATAAAAATCAATTCATATGTACTAGCTACAATCAACTAGAAATTAAAAATAGTACCATTTATAATAGCATCAGAAATATGAAGTATTTAATATATGAACATATATTTATATGAAATATAAAGCTGACAAATATATGGCAAACCTGTATATTGAAAACTATAAATTATTAAGAGAAAGTAAAGAAGACCTAAATGAGTAGAGATATATACTGTGTTTATTGGTGGAAAAACTCAAAATCTTTAACACATCAATTTTCCCAAAATTGATCTATAGATTCAGTGCAATCCTGATAAAAATTCTAGCAGGTTTTTCTGTAGAAATTGAAAAATGTATTCTAAAATCTGTGTGGAAATCCAAAGGTCCTAGAATAACAACTTTTTAAAAGGATAGTGTTGGAGAGTTTCAAAATTTATTTTAAAGTTATAGTAATGAAAACAGTGTGGTATTAGTGTCAAGATTATCAATGAAATATAACAGAGAGTCCACAAATAGGGCTAAACCCCTTGTAGGGGTCCCAGAGGGAGAAGAGAGAAGAGGATCAAAAATGTATTTGAGAAAATTATGGCTGGAAACTTCCCAGACCTGAAAGAGAAAAAACTCATATCCAGGTACAGGAAGCACAGAGGGTCCCAAAAAGATGAACCCAAACAGACCCATATCAAGACATATCATAATAGAAATGGCAAATTTAAAGAGAGAATTTAAAGACAGCAAGAGAAAAACAAAGAGTCATATACAAGGGAATTCCTGTAAGGCCATCAGCTGATTTCTCTGCAGAAATTTTGCAGGCCAGAAGGGAGTGGCATGATATATTCAAAATGCTGAAAGGGAAAACCTACAAACTAGGATACCCAGCAAAACGATTATTTAGAATAGAAAGCAATAAGAACCTGCTGTATTAAAAAATTTTAAAAAGAAAAGAAAAAGAATAGAAAGCGAGATAAAGAACTTCCCAGAGAAGCAAAAAATAGTTTATCAGTACTAAGCCTACCCTAAAAGAAATGTTAAAGGCTCTTCTCTAAGTGGAAAGAAGTAAGGATCTACAGGAAAGGGAAGATCCCACTAGGAAAGGCAAATATATAGTAAAGACAGAGAATCAATTGTGAAAGCAACTGTAACTGCAATAAACAGTTAAGGGAGAATCATGCAGATGTAAAATATGACGTCAAAACACAAATGGGAGGGGAATTAAAAATGTAGATCTTTTAGAATGTGTTTGAACTTAAATGACTGTAAGTTCAAAATAAGTATTTATATTATAGGTCAATACATATGAACACTGTGGTAACCATAAATAAAAAAACTTAAAATAGATAGACAAAAATTAAAAAGAAAGGAACACAAGCTTACTACTAAAGAAAGTTCATCAAACCACAAGGGAAGAAACAAAAGAAGAAAAGAACAAAGCTACAAAAACAGCCAGAAAACAAGTAATAAAATGGCAATAAGTACATACCTATCAATAATCAGTTTAATGCCAATACACTAAATGTTCCTATCAAAAGACATAGAGTGGTTGATTGGCCTAAAAAACAAGACCCATCTATATGCTACCTACAAGAGACTCACTTCAGAGCTAAAGATACACACAGAATGAAAGTGAGGGGATGGAAAAGATATTTCATACAATGACAAGAAAGTGGGGGTAGCAATACTCATATTAGACAAAATAGAATTTAACAGAGTGTATAACAAAAGACAAAGAAAGGCATTATATAATGATAAAGGGATCACTATAAGAAGTTTTACACTCATTAACATATATACATCCAACACAAGGGCACCTAAATATATAAAGCAAATAACTAACAGACATAAAGGGAGAAATTGACAAGAATATAATAATAGTAGGGGAATTTAACACCTTACTGACATCAATGGACAGATCACCCAGATAGGAAAAAAATAAGGTAACAGTGGTCTTAAATGACAGAATGGACCAGTTGGACTTAACAGATATCTACAGGACATTCCATCACGAAACAGCAAAATACACATTCTTTTCAAGTGCGTGTGTAATGTTCTCTAGGATCGATCACATGCTAGGCCACAAAACGAGTCTCAACAAATTTAAGAGAATAGAAATTCTATCAAGCATTTTTTCCAGCCACAACAGTATGACACTAGAAATCAGTTACAGGAAGAAAAATGGGAAAAGAACAAATGGGGAGACTAAAACAACATGCTGCTAAAAAAAACAATGGTTCAATTAAGAAATCTAAGAGGAAATCAGAAAATACCTCAAGACAAATGGAAACGGAAACACAACTTCCCAAAATCTGTTGGATGCAAAAGCAATTCTAAGAGGGAAGTTTATCACAATACAGGCCTTCCTCAAGAAAAAAAATCTCAAACAACCTAATCGTGGACCACCTAAAGGAATTAGAAAAGGAAGAACAAAGCCCAAAGTCAGCAGGAGGAAGGAAATCATAAAGATCAGAGAGGAAATAAATGAAATAGAGACCACCAAAAATAATGGAAAAGATCAATGAAACCAAGAGCTGGTTTTTGAGAAGACAAACAAAATTGATAAACTTTTAGCTAGGGTCACCCAAGAAAAAAAGAGAACCCAAATTAACAAAATAAGAAATGAAAGAGGAGAAATAACAACTGATACCACAGAGATACCAAAAAATAATAATAATAATACTATGAACAGTTATATGCCAACAAATTGGACAATCTAGAAGAAATGGATAAATTTCTAGAAACATACAACCTGCCAAGACTGAATCAAGAATAAACACAATTTGAACAGACTGATCACTGGTAGTTTAACTGAATTTGTGATTTAAAAGAACGCCCAGCAAACAAAAGTCCAGGACTGGATAGCTTCACAGAGGAATTCTGCCAAACATACAAAGAAGAGCTAATATCTTTCCTCTTCAAACTAGTCCATAATATTGAAAAGGACAGAACACTCCGAAATTCATTCTACAAGCCACCATTAGCTTGATACCAAAAACAGCAAAGATACTACAGAAAAGAAAATTGCAGGCCAATATCTTTGATGAAAATAGATGCAAAAATCCTCAACAAAATATTAACTAACCAAATCCAACAACAATACATTAAAAAGATCATACACTATCATCAAGTGGGATATAGTCCAGGGATGCAAAGATGTTTCAATATTTGCAAATTAATGTGATACACCACATTAACAAAAGGATAAAAGTCACATGATCATCTCAATAGACACAAAAAGCATCTAACAAAATTTAACATCCATTCGTGATAAAAACTGTCATCATAGTTGGTATAGAGGGAACATTTCTCAACATAATAAAGACCATTTATGACAAACCCACAGCTAACTTCATACTCAACTGTGAATAGCTAAAAGCCTTTCCTCTAAATTCAGTAACTAGACAAGGACGCCCGCTGTCACACTTCTATTTATCATAGTAGTGGAAGTCCTAGCCACAGCAGTCAGGCAAGAAAAGGAAATAAAATGCATCCAAGTTGAAAGGGAAGAAGTAAAACTGTCATTACTTGCAGATGACATGATAGTTTATATAGAAAACTCTGAAGTCTCCACCAAAAAACTATTAGAACTAATAAATGAATTTAGTAAAGTTGCAGGATATAAGGTTAATATACAGAAATCTTATGCTTTTCCATACACTAGTAATGAACTATTGGAAAGTGAAAGTAAAAAAAAAAAAGTCCCATTTAAAAATCACATCAAAAGGAATAAAATACCTAGGAATATACTCAACCAAGGAGGTGAAAGACCTATACTTTGAAAACTATAAAAAAATTGATGAAGGAAATCGAAGATGACACATAAACTTGGAAGTATATCCTGTGCTCTTGTATTGGAAGAATTAAGGTTGTTAAAAGGGCCATACTACCCAAAGCAAACTACAGATTTAATGCAATCCATATCAAAATACCCATGACCTTTTTCACAGAACTAAAACAATTAATCCTAAAATTCATATAGTATCACAAAAGACCCCAAGTTGCCAAAGCAGTCTTGAAAAAAGAAACAAAAACAAAACTGGAG
The DNA here is from genome assembly GCF_963455315.2 of Globicephala melas. NCBI lineage: Eukaryota > Metazoa > Chordata > Mammalia > Artiodactyla > Delphinidae > Globicephala > Globicephala melas. The sequence goes on from NC_083322.1 coordinate 36,072,074, forward strand.
ATATCATGCTCCCTGGCTTTAGACTATACTACAAAGCTACAGTATTCAAAACAGCATGGTACTGGCACAAAAACAGACACATAGATCAATGGAACAAAATAGAGAGCCCAGAAATAAACCCACACACCTATGGTCAATTAATCTATGACAAAGGAGACAAGAATATAAAATGGGCAAAAGACAGTCTCTTCAGCAAGTGGTGCTGGTAAGATTGGACAGCTGAATGTAAGCCAATGAAGTTAGAACATGCCCTCACACCATGCACAAAAATAAACTCAAAATGGCTTAAAGACTTAAACATAAGACATGATACCATAAAACTCCTGGAAGAGAACATAGGCAGAACACTCTGACATAAATTGTAACAATATTTTTTCAGATCTGTCTCCTAGGGCAAAAGAAATAAAAGCAGTAATAAACAAATGTGACCTAATTAAACTTAAAATCTTTTGCACAGCTAAGGAAACCATTGACAATACAAAAAGACAACCCACAGAATGGGAGGAGATATTTGCAAATGATATGACTGACAAGGGGTTAATATCAAAATATATAAACAACTCATACAATTCAATATCAACAGAACAAACAACCCAGTCGAAAAATGGGCTGAACACATGAATAGACATTTTTCCAAAGAAGACATACAGATGGCTAATAGGAACATGAAAAGATGCTCAACACTGCTAATTTAGAGAAATGCAAATCAAAACAACAATGAGATATCACCTTATACCTCAGAATGGCTGTCCTCAAAGTCTGCAAATAACAAATGTTGGAGAGGATGTGGAGAAAAGGGAACCCTTGTACACTGTTGGTGGGAATGTAAATTGGTGCAGCTACTAAGGAAAATAATATAGAGGTTCTTCAATAGACTAAAAATAGATAACCATAATGAGCCAGCAGTTTTACTCCTGGGTATATATTAGAAGAAAATGAAAACAGTAATTCAAAAAGATAAATGCACCCTTGTTTTCATAGCAGCGTTGTTTACAATAGCTGAGATAAGAAAGCAACCTAAGTGTCATCAACGGATGGATAAAGAAAATACATACACATATATATACATACACACAGGTATATACACATACATACACACACAATGGAACCTTACTCTGCCATAAAAAAGAAAGAAATTTCTGCCATTTGCAAAAACATGGTTGGAACTAGAGAATATTATGCTTAGTAAAATAAGTCAGACAAAGATAAATACTATATGATATCACTTATATGTGGAATCTAAAAGATAAAACAAATGAATGTATAGTAAAACAGAAACAGACTCACAGATATAGAAAACAAACTAGTGTTACCAGTGGGGAAGAGGGAAGGGAAGAAGGGCAAGATAGGAGTATGTGATTAATAGATACAAACTACTGTGTATAAAATGGATAAGCAACAAGGATATATTGTACAGCACTCTGGAATATAGCCATTTCATAATAACTTTTAATGGAGTATAATCTCTAAAAATACTGAATCACTGGGCTGTATACCTGAAACTAATATTATAAATTAACCATATTTCAATAAAAAAAGAAGACATTGTTAAAAGAATGAAAAGACAAGCCATAATCTGAGAGAAATATTTTCAAGTTATATATCAGATTAAGGACTTGAATGAAGAATAAAGAACTCTCAAAATTCAATAAGAAAATAGGTTTTTAACATTTAAAACAACCCAATCATTTTTCACTATGCAAAAAAATTGAACAAACACTTCACCAAAGAAGATACTTAGGTAAACATTACTACTCATTAGGAAAATCCAAATTAAAACTTCAATATACTACTACACACCTGTGACTATGATTAAAATTTAAAAGCCTGGCCATTCCAAGTGTTGATGAGGATTTGGAGGAACTGGAACTGCAATAAACTCCTGGTAGAAATGTAAAACTCAGTATAAGTGCTTTTGAAAATAGTTTTGAAGTTTCTTTAAAAGTTAAACATGCACGAACTGTATGATCCAGCCACCCCTTTCCTCAGTATTTGCCCAAGACAAATGAAACATGTTCATTCAAAGACAAACAGGAATGCTCATAGCAGCTCTAGTTGTAATAGCCAAAAACTGGAAACAACCAAGTTATCTATGAAAGGTATATGGATAAACGAAGTGTGGTATATCTTAATATAGTAGCCTACCTCAGCAATTAAAAAGGAATAAACTATCAATACAAGCAAAAAAATGGATTAATCTGAAAATAATTGTGCTGTATGAAAATAGTACATTATTCTGTATTATTCCACTTACATAAAATTCTAGAAAATACCCATTGATCTATAGAGATAGAAGTCACATCAAAGATTGCCTAGTGGCAGGGGAAGAACAGGGAGGGTACAAGGAAGGGATTATATAAGGGGCACAAGAAAACTTTGGCAGGTGTTGGATCTATTCATTAATTTGATTGTAATAGTGGTTTCATGAGTGTATAAATGTTAAAACTTACCAAAGTGTGTACTTTAAATGTTTGTGTGTCAGTTATACTTCAGGTTGTACATCAGTTATACTTCAATAAAGCTATCCCCCTGCCCCAAAAGGAGCAAAAGGAAGAAGAAAATCTTTTTCCGCGTAGTTCCACGTAGTAGAACTTTGTGTCGCATTTCCTAATAGATAGTCCAGATGCTTATGTGACCAGCTTGTCTACACACTAACAGAATTGAGGGACTAAGGTATTAGCTCATATCTTTGATAATTAATTAACTATTGTTGAAAAAAGGGTAACTAATTTTTATCTAATTTTAAAACTGCTTTCTTATTCTGGATTATTTCCACAGAGTTTGCTTTTTTTTTCCATCTCCAAAAAAGTTTATTAGCATGATTAAAAACATTTTTTGAATAATGATAGAATTTCTAAACATAAAAGAGTATCAGTGGCTATATCCTATAACCAGTATTTGCAACTGGATGGACAACTTTATTGCCAGTCTTCATTTTATTAAAGACAATCCATATTTATTGGTTCTGTGTGAAGTCATGACTGTTGCTTTGCCTGAGAATGAGTCCCTACTGCAATTAAGTATAAAAAAAATATCTTCCAGGTGAACCGGTTTGCAGGGCAGAAATAGAGACACAGATGTAGAGAACAAACATGTGGACACCAAGGGGGGAAAGTGGCCGGGGGCGGGGAGTGCTGTGATGAATTGGGAGATTGGGATTGACATATATACACTAATATGTATAAAATGGATAACTAATAAGAACCTGCTGTATAAAAAATAAATAAAATTCAAAAAAATACATATATCTCCCATAATCGGAGTGTGACCTGCATTACTGAGTAAAGAGTTAATAAAAATCCTCAAAGAATTGGGGTTTTGTTTTTCAAAAACATTTTTTACACACTACAAAGAAATAATTAGTATTTTGGCTTTTAAAATTCCTGCATGATATTTAGAATGGCAGCCCCCAAATGTCCTCCCTTCACAAAATTGAGAACACAGACCCTCTTCTGGAGCATACATTCTTGGGGTGGACTCTGAAGACTTCAACCTCCACATGTTTATACTGGTTTGAGAACAAAGACAGCATCATCCAGAACGTAGTAGTCTTTATACATATCACCTTCACACAGGTATGGCAGTCTGGTGAAAGCTTCGATAACAAAACCAGCTTTTCTGAAAACTTCAGGCAGACTATTCACTTGTTCTTCCCAGTTCTATCCCTTGATTTTCAAAATTTCTGATGGTTTATCCCACTTGCCATCTATGTTTTCCACATAGGGATGAAAAGGTAAGACCAGACCAAGGATGACCCTGCCTCTAGTTGGCTCCAAGACGCTTCTGATATCTTTTAACAAAGTCAGGGGCTGATCACAGCGGTCCAGCAAATTCAAGCAGCTGATGATATCATACTGGAACCCTGTATTCTGCCATTCATTTTTACCAAGCACTTTGTATTTCTTCTTCTGAAGCTGCCATATTATAGTTTCAGACAGCTCAGTGGCATAAATTTCTTCAAAATGAGGGCTCATGATTTTTGTGACTTCTCCATCTCCAGCAACTAAATCAAGAAATCTGTGGGTTTTCCAGTGTGGATTAATTTTAAGCAGTCTCTGAAACTGATCTGGTGAAAACACAAACATTGAGCCTCTTCCTAGCAACCCATTGATAGATGTTCTAGACATAAACTGGCTAAAAACAGATGACACAAAAGAGTGATATAATTGGATAAATAGCCAGCCCGATTTCTCAGTGTTGTTGTTTAGGTCTGTGTTCCTTGATCAAGGTAACTCTGAACAAAGACAGCCTGGAGTGATTCGCATAGTTTCTCTCTGTTGCACACAAACCACTGGTGGTTCTTCCTGCTGCCTTCGGCTGCCGCCAGCCCACCCTGGTCCGCTCGTCATGTTCACGTACAGGGAGCGGGTGAGCGGGCTCCGCAGGGTCCACATCCTCCGCGCCAGCCACACGGACGCCGGGCTCAGACAGCCAGCCCGCGAGCAGTCTCATCGGGGGCCGCGGCCACTCGCTCCGGTCACCGCCGGTGACGGGGCAGGGAGGAGGACGCGCTGCCGCCTCCAGCCGCCGCCGCCGCTGCCGCCGCCGCCGCCGCCGCCCAGGATCGAGCCATCGCGCCAAACTCGCCCATCCAGACCCTTCAGGGCAGAGGCGGAGGGTCTCCATAGAGTTTTAATATTCAGCAAATGATACAGTGCTGTTTATTTCTTTACTTGCAGTGTATCTCATGGTCATTTGACTCAGTTAATTAATTTAATACATAGTTTGTTTCAAGCCGGAGATTAGCTTTTTAATAGAATCAATATATTATTAAAATTACTTTTGAGATGGTTAAAGTTAATGGTTGAAAAGAGGTTTTTCATGACCTTAACAGTTCTGGTATTTTGCTTTTACACATTTATAACTGCTTTCATTATCCTCTTTGACTTCTTTGATTCATCTTTATTTCATGGTATTTCTTGTTTAAAGTTATTTTTATGTAAACCTGTTTTTTGGTAACTATAAATGTTTAAGTGAATATAAATATGACTAAGTTTAGAAATAAATCATCCCTGTAGGCTCTTACCCAAATAAAATTTCAAATAAACCCTTATTATTTTTAAAAAATATATACTTAAACATTATTTCTAATTTTTAATTAATTGTTACTCAGAAATATTTTTTTTAAATAATGACTAGAAATTCTTTGGGCTTAATTACTCTGAGATTTTTCTGAGTAAAAGTTTTGGTTGAATAAGTCTGTGCAAGTGGAATATTTATAAGGGAAAGGTACATAATTAAAGCTTGAATTATATAGAAATGCTATGAAATAGCTTGGTTTAAAATTTATGTAATTAGGTGGAGGTGATCTTAAAATTCTTAACATGCCTTGTTTTTCCCTTTCTGCAGAGTGTGTATAAATGTGACTTCCTGAATTTGCAGCTTCAGCAACCACTCCAGCTTGCACAGGATGCTATAGATGCCTTTTTGAAGCAGCTAAAAAACCCTATTGATTCTCTTCCTGGAGAACTTTTCCATGTGGTTGTTTTCTCTCTCCTTCTTTCCTATTTTCCATCACCTTACCAGCGATGGATTTGCTGCAAGAAAGCCCATGAACTGTTAGTGTTAAATGGTTTATTGCTTATCATCACACCTGATTCCTCCCATCAGAACCGTCACGCTATGATGATGAAAAGCTGGAAGATTGCTATAGAGTCCCTGGGCTTTAAACGTTTCAAGTATTCAAAATTTTCACATATGCATCTGATGGCATTTAGAAAAACCTCCCTAAAAACCACAAGTGACTTGGTTAGTAGGAACTACCCAGGGATGTTATATATTCCTCAAGATTTCAACAGTATAGAAGATGAGGAATATTCTAACCCTTCCTGCTACGTTCGATCAGATATAGAAGATGAACAGCTAGCATATGGTTTCACAGAGCTCCCTGATGCTCCATACGACTCAGATTCTGGAGAAAGTCAATCCAGCTCTATTCCTTTCTATGAGCTAGAAGATCCCATATTACTTTTAAGTTAATATAAAAGCAAAAGGCCCTTTCAGTCCAGACTCCTAAACTTAATTGCTTACACTAATCAGAAATACTAACATGAACTCAGTACTTAAAACCTGCTTTGCATAGAAGAAATGCAAAGGTTTACAGAGTTTGCTATTTTTTTCTACTTCTGGATTTTAAAATTTATTCTTATATAGAAAGCTTAAAGTTTCATGCAGAGTGACTCCTGTCATAGCAGAAACCACTGTTATTTTAGCATTTAGCACTAAGATATTATAGAAAGGTACCTTTTTCTCTTTAGTGCTATTGTGAAAAATGAAGCATAATTTGCTATGTATTTTTCTTATTTTCATCTTTTCAGTGTTGACTTTAAACCATTGCAATGAGAAACTAAGATATGTAGAAAGCTGTAGATTGCACTTTGATGACTCACAAGTTAAATGTGACAGAGATAGATTGGTTTAGTAGTTTTGTGATGCACTTATTCTTTTTTCTAACTAAATTGTTACCTGTTATAGAAAGCCATTTTGGCTCAGTTTTGTCTGATGATTGAACATTCCCCAAACTTTTTGGAATTGATAATTCTTATTCTTTCTTGCTTGCTCATTTGGCAGCATCAGACATTGGGGAGATATTTCCCCCAAAGTGTGTATTCTAATTTGATTAGCATAGTACAGTAAACACCATTGCCAAAATAGAGTTTTCATATCTTTCTTGTTGATTTGGGCCTTGGTGTAAAGTATATTTAACGGTGAGAATTCACTTTTACTTTTTTACATTTAGGTTTCATTTACAAAATTTTCTATTTAAGCAAGGAACAATATAATACTCAATACTGACCCGAAACACATATGTGAAAGGGTTTGCACTTGTAAGAGAGCTTATGTTCTACCTAGACCAACCTTAATAGGGTCCTCACCTTTCCATTAGGAGGTGCTGCACTACAAGTCTGGAATTATATAGAAAAATTTTAAATTAACCCTCTGCTGGTAATCTCATAAAATGGTTTTGACGTTTCGGTATTCTAATTTCTATCTAAATCGTAGCAGAAATTTTTCTTTGAATATATAAACCATTAGTTGGCTGTGGGAATTTTCCCTTTCCACATTGATAAATGCCTTTCTGTGTTTCTGAATCAGAAGCAAATGATTAAGGAGAAATATATGTCCAACAAGACAAGATTAGTTTAAATGGCTAAGAACATTTAGTCCACATTGTCTTGTCAGCCAGCAGTTGTCATGTAAACTATCATTTTTAAGAGTGCCACTGTGTGGATTTTTTTTCAAGTGGTTATTACATTAAAATTACCTCATACTGAGGTTTTTGCACTGAAATATCACAGTTTCAGATTTCATGGTTAATGTTGTGTGTGTGCGTTTTTAAAGGAAATTTGCATTTTCAATAGTTGATCCTAAATTCATAAACTGAACTTCTTTACTCTGATAAAAGTGTTTTTGTGCTTATTGTGAATTGCTGTAGTTAACTCTGAATGTCAAACTTTACTTAGAAATAAAAAATTTACCCTTTAAGATATAAATGGTTGAGTGTGTATACCCAATATTTGAAATTAAATTTCACATTCTAAATTAATGAAAGTAACAAGACTGTAATTAACCTAAAAGTCAGTTGAGTAAATGCAATAAATATTGGTTGCTCAAATATGCCAGAAGTAACTTGAAGTTTTTCGTTTACTTTCAATAGCATAAGATTACTTAATAATAAGGAATAATTAGACTTTCTTTCCAATTAAGAACTACAGGTCAAGTCTTGTAACTCGCCCAAAAGAAGAAAAAAAACACTGTGTTCAGGGTAACATAGAAAAATGTGTGTTGTTAGTACCTCCTTTACCATACGGTCCGTTTTCTGTGATTTGGCTAAATGCTATCTTAAAGGCAAAGAAAAGCAACATACCAAACAAAAGCGCTTTGAAAGTAAATGAAAACAGTGCTTTTGAGAGGCTGGTGTAAGTATTGATATATGACCTTGGAGTTAGCCCATGTGTTACAGCTAAAATGTTGGTGCTATAAATTCTTCTGATTGTTTACAGATGTTGATTCTGCTTATGCTCCAAAGTGTGCATGATGTATTTTAAGTAGTACTTTAAAGAAAAATCTCTTTATAAAAACCCATACTCTCACTTAGTATAAATTTGTTTGGATTTATAAATCTCGTTTGTTACTACTGTAAATTCATCTTCAAAATTAGGTTGGCGCAGGATTTAAACTAATACGTATTCCACCAAAGCCAATTCAACATATAAATGTTAAAATATAAGCAGTCATGTGGCTTGGTGCCAGATTATATATGTAATGACACAAGAAGTTATTAGAGCCTTTAATACTGTATGGGTACTCTTGAGAATGATTTTGTTTGGATATGAAGAAGTTAAGGGGCCTCCTGTCACATTCACAACAGTATTCTCCAAAATAATTTGATGTTTCAAAAACAAATGATCATTTGCTTGGTTTCTTCAGGATTATGAATAGATCAAGTGGTTTATATGGTAGTTGCCAAGTGGTGGGAGGTGGCTTACCTGAAAATGTATGTTTGTGTTTGTTGTATTTTTTCACATTTTGTGAACAAAGCACATTTATTAAAAATTTTAAATTTTCTAATATTCCTTGTCTGTTATTTACGAACTGAAAGTTTTGTGGTCTTGACCTAATCTCACTAAGTGATTTCAGAATTGGGAAGCAATTTAAAACTTAAATGACTTAGAATTTTCTATCTGGTTTCATCTAGTCCAGTCCCTTAATTTCATAAATTCATTCACTGAGATCCAGAGAGCTCAAGTGACTTATCCATTATCATGCTATTTACCGACGAACAAGGACAACAAACAACAAATTCTAGTTCATTATATGTCAACTATGTCATACCCTGCTTTTCTTGAAAGTTAATTACATCCAAGATAATTTACCTAAGTATATCAGTTATTTTAGGGCAGCAGATGGCTTTCTCATAATGTGAAAGGGTTCTTTATTCATTAAACAGATATTTGAATTCTACCAAGTGCAATATGCTGGGGAAACAGCAGGGCTTGGTGTGTTCACAGTCCCCTGCTTTCATTGGAACTTACGATCTAATGAAGACAACAAGCATTCTACATGGAGTTAACATCTGTATCTAGGAATGATTGCCTACTGATCCTATACCTTTGCTCCTGCTTAACTTCCTTAATTTGTTTCCTAAATAGAACAGGAGACAAAAAAATTTTAAAACACAACAAAAACTGTTTAGCAAATCACAAACACATTGTAGATAAGAGGGATATATTGTTCATCCCTCCAGAAAAGTGCAAACTGAAAATTCTGATTGTTAAAAGCAAGGAAAAAATGGAATTGAGCTTTTGCTCCATTTTCCCACACTTTCTGAGCACAGTGCTGCAATGGTATTCGTCTTCAAGAGTCCACATACTAGGTAAGTAGAATGTAGACTTAAGATCTGGCTCCTTCTTCGTGTTGGAAATTGTTAGACAGCAAAGGTGAAAAACAAATACCTCTAAATTACTAGTCCCAAAAAACATAATACAAACGTTTATTACAAAGAATGTTTGTATTATAGTTATTTTATTCGTTCCAAAAACTTGATTTGCAGTAACTTGCATGATAGTTCACAATAAAAAATTCATGTCCATGATCAACTGAACACAAAGCTCCCCAAAATTATTAGTGGTGGCCTATATTACATAATACCCAATAAACAAGCATGCTACAATAGCTAACAAATTAAGACCTCTAAATGTTATAAAAGGAGAGAAGTATTAGGTTTTCTAAACCCTATTTTGTCTTAGAGATATTCAAACCTTAATAATTGGAATCTCTTAATTTATTTTAAACTCAAGTTTGTATGTTTTATCCCAAATTTGTTTCAGAATGAGCTCGGTAGTTTAGTATGTATTTTTCAGATAAGAATTTGTTACAGATGGCACTACTGAGGGGTAACTTTGAGTCTACATAAGCAGTGTTCAACTGTGAATTTTATTTTTAAACAACACCTTTGCTCAATTAATAGAAAGCTATTCCACTTTTTGCAATAATATAAAGCACTTGTTATTCATGTCACTGCTTGTCTTTAGTAATTGAATATATTGATAACTGTTTTGCACTATAGATTTTAACAATTTCTAAGATTGGCCCCATCAGTAGTACCAAAGATGGTACCTATGTTTTTTAACTTACAGGAAAATACAAAAAATTAGGTCATAGGCGTTGACTGCAGGATTGTTTCTTAATTTGTCAATAAGATTGTGAAACATAAATTTGTTAATATTGTTGGATTGGAATACCCACGTAAACGATAAAAGTAGTAGGAAGCATTACTCAAAAGACAAAACAATGCCTGGTAGCATTGCCTGGCACTGGGCCTATTTGCACCTCTTTACAGAGAAAAGCCAGGAGAATGTACATGCATTTTTATTGCTTGTATGTCTTATCTTTTGAAGGCAGACACAACCAAGTAAATCAGTGATCTCCTAATAACATTCTTTCCATATACCTTTGAGCTGGTGTGGGGGGAATCAGATATCTAGAAGAATATGACTTGTTGTCACAGATACAGTCTACATGAGGCTATTATGGAATCCACATGTAAGTCATTTACATTTATTCCCTAGACCTACAAATCTTTCCTAGAGTTAACTAATGCCACTCTAGCTATTCCCATTGCCTTCTACCAAGGAAAAAGAATACAAACATGGCCATGGCCAGTATTAATTTAGTTCTCCCTCAAACTCTTGTCCTGTAACATATCCCCTGTTTGGAGAGAGTTTGCTGAGACAGGCTAAAGTATGTAGGAAAGATAAAGTCATCCAGAAACAATTATAGTTTTTAAATCGCCACAGGCCTTTTCACTAGGAATCTAAGAGATAACATTCGCAAAGCCAGGCCTAGAAGTAAAGTAGATGCATGATTGCTGGCAAGAAGAGAGGTAAGCAGGCTAAATGAGCCTGCCTGCAAGTAGAAAGATGCTTAGGAAAGAGACCTGAGACAGAAAGAGGGTCTAACGGCTTGACTGTGAAAAGGAGCTTTTATGTTTTCAATCCCATTGAAATATTAGCACAGATTAAAGTACCAGAGTGCAGGTTACTGTGGAAAATTAGAGACCTGGGAATTTAAAAGTTAAGATAACATTTTGATAGGAAAAGCTCTGGATCTTGTGTGACCAGAAGTATTATCAAGGTAGGAGGGACCCCAGTGGCCTGGAGAATGATGCCAATTGGAATGAGCTATAGAATGGGAGTTAGAATATCACAAACCATCTCCTTAGTCCTGCTTGATTCATCATTTGAGGCTTCATTACTATAGTATTACACTAGACTAGGTACTGTAAGGAATAGGTGTCTGTTGTGCTCTTCAGAGCTAACAATGTAACTTAAGAAAAAAAGAAATACATTTGCATTAATATGAAGCAAGAAAAACTTTAAAATTGAAGAATAGTATATTCTGGCACTGCTGCATTTGGTGATACATATCATTGAAATCTGTTCATGTGATTATGGCACACTGTTCATAACCAATCTAGATGCAATTAAATACGGGTATCTCTCATCATGGAAGTACCAAATATAAATTATGCCCCTCCCTGCCGCTCCCAATTCAACCTCCTACACTCTCTCCTTCACCTCCAATGTTAACCCCCTGAGGGTGGGGCAAGGGAGAACCCAGCCTGTGCTCACCTTTGCAACAGCTAGTCCCTCTGCCTAGAATTTCTCCCTCTTATATTGGATTTGCATGGCTAGCTGATTTTTGCTAATCAGATCTTAGCTTGCATGTCACCTCCTCAGGAGGATCTCCCCAGTCCACATAATCTAAAGTAGTCTCTGCATCACTCTATCTGAAGTTTATCCTTTTCCTTGTTTGTCTATACATATGGGCAAGGCCCTCTTCCATCCTATTCTGTATCTTCAGCTGAGAAAAGTGCCTTGCACAAACAGGTGATCAATAAATATTTGCAGATGAATTCATTTTACTTTATAGAATGCAAGCGAGATGACACAGCTTCACTGCCAATACTTAGTTTATGAATTTTTTTTCGGGGGAGGGGAGAAGGTCTAGGTCTGTTTTATATTGTTTATTACTTAATGTATTCTCAGAATCAGGATATAGCTCAATTTATACTTCAGAAAAGTCTGAATTGGTTTGTATAAAATGTAGCTTAGATCAATACTAAGTAACTTCCCCCCTCCCCCCGCTTGCTTACTCCTACCCATTTAGATTTCTTGTATCTTAATCTCAGATCCGTTCTCACCATGTCTCTGTGACATCCAATCCCCACCTCTCTCTCATTGCCAATAAAATAATTTAAGTTTGTAAGCCATCATTACCTTTACTACATACTAAAAAGGAAGACTTAGCTAATTGATATCTTTCAACTCCACAAGAGAAGTGGTACTCCAGCAGTTTCTTAATTTGTGTAAGGGATACATTATTCCAACTACTGCCCAATGACTTTATATCCAGATAGGTTTCCACCATTAAATACTATGACATCTTGGGCAAATTTCCTCAGGACTTATTTCTTAATCCACAGATTTTGCTGTGTTGAAGATAGGTTTAAAAACAATTTATATAAAGTAAGTAATACAATCTTGTCACATGGTAGGGATATAACACATAGTGAGTATTATTTGTTTTAGCAAATAGGCTTTAATAGCCCTGTTACTTTCTCTTAGTCTTGCCTGTTCTGTGCCTTCCACACACATTAACCATTTCACAGCCACCATCACCACTCTCACTACTGCCCCAGGAACTTACCTTGCTTCATTCCTGCAGTTACCCAGGGAGCATAGCTTTCTGTGCCTGCTTTTTTGAGCCAATAGCTCCCAGCTGGTGCTCATGATTGGTTGAGTAAATACTTGGCATTTCAGTTTCAGCTACTAGACTTGTAAGGTTGGGGGGTGTGAGTGAAAAATGTTGGCTGCCATGTCAGTAAACAAAGAATGTTGCAGCCATCAAATTACAGGTCCCTCCCCACCCCCGGAAGGTGAGACCTGAGGAGAGTCAGGATGGGAAAACAGGATACTGGCTCAAGGTAGCTGATGTACATATCAAAGAAATGATTTCAGTAAGCCCAGACTATTGCATCTTCCCATACATAGAAAAGTGTTAAATTCATTAACTTGAGATGTCTGGTTTTCTTTAATTAACACTAATCTTTTGAAATTCCGATTACTTGGTCTTTGTTGTGAAAACTCCTATATATCGAGGCTCCTCCCTTACCTCTTTGGAGCAGTCTCTCAGAGCAATCTGAGACTGTGTCCTGGGCTTAAGTCCTCTGTTTTGTCTGCCAGATAAAACATAATTCTCAACTTTTAGGTTATGCATTTTTTTCAGTCAACAGGGGAGAATTCACCACACATGGAAACAGGGTTCAGGTGGTGGGAATCCATTAAAGGCAAGTTGAATTAGAAGTGAGGACAATATATTCAAGTAGAAACATCTAGCAGGTAGTTGGAAATGTGACGCTGTGTTCCCCAGAGAAACAGAGTTACAGATTTGGGAGCTGGGTACTGATTGAATTTAGAGTTAGACAGGAGTCTGGAGAGAATCAAACACAAAATTTTCATTTACAAATGAGGAATCTGAGTCTGAGGGTGCTTCATCACTTATAGACGTGCTGTCCACTCCAACCCCTCACCATCTATGAAATGAAAATGAAGAAATTCATACTCTGTTAGGGGAAATAGAACAAGAATATAGAAGACACTAATAGAAAATAAGTGGGAGGAGAGGACCTACTCTGTTCTATTATTTCATTTAACAAATATTTAAGTACCAACTATATATCAGGCACCACATAGGCCTATTTAATGGTGAGCAAAACTGGACATGTCCCTGCATTTGAGGAAATGGAAGCAGGCTAGGGTGCAGAGTTGGGGGAGTGTGGTGGTGAAATCATGCAACTCAGATTGGGACTTCAACCCAGCCGGAACCCAGACTGGGACCTGAACCCACGGTCTTTTAGTTGAGATCACACAGCTGGTCTCAGGACTTAAAGAAGCTCAGGTTCTTGATGTTTCCTTGCAGAAAGAATTCAGTGAGAGACAAAGCGATAGGTAAGAAGTGAATTTACTTAGAGAGAAACACACTCCACAGAAAGAGTGTGGGTCATCTCAGAAGGCGAGAGGCCCCAAAATATGGGGTGGTTAGTTTTTATGGGCTGGGTAATTTCAAAGGCTAATTAGTGGCAGAATTATTCCAGTCATTTTGGGGAAGGGGTGGAGATTTCCAGGAGTTGGGCCACGGCCCACTTTTTGACCTTTTATGGTTGACCTCAGAACTGTCATGGCACCTGTGGGTGTGTCATTTAGCCCGCTGATGTATTACAATGAGCGTATAATGAGGCTCAAGGTCCACTGGAAGTCAAATCTTCTGCCATCTTGGACCTAGTTGGTTCTAACCAGTTTTTGTCATGTCCTACGGCTATGTCATTCTTTTAAAGGTTGTGCCCTGCCCCCTTCCCTACTGTTTCAGTTGGAGGTCAAGCTGCTGTATAGTCTGTTGTTGTGCTTTATCCCAAAGGAGATAAACCATGTAAAGGTTTTAAGATAATTTTTATTTTATTTTTTGTGGTACGCGGGCCTCTCACTGTTGTGGCCTCTCCCGTTGCGGAGCACAGGCTCCGGACGCGCAGGCTCAGCGGCCATGGCTCACGGGCCCAGCCGCTCCGCGGCATGTGGGATCTTCCTGGACCGGGGCACGAACCCGTGTCCCCTACATCGGCAGGCGGACTCTCAACCACTGCGCCACCAGGGAAGCCCTAAGGTAATTTTTACATACATCATCTTATTTAATCCCTACAACAACCCTGTAAGGTAGGTATTATTAGCATTCTACTTACATATGAGGGAACTGGGGTTCATAGAGACTGACCTCGCTAAGTGCTATGAACAGTAGAAAATTATGGTAGGGACAGAAGGCTGGCAGGCAGGAAGGGCTTCTTGGAGAGGGAGGGGGAATTCATACTTTTTGAGGGTCTACCTTATGATGCCAGAAAAAAAAAATGTTTTACTGAATATTCACAACATAGAAGGAAGGTTTCCTTCCTTTGCAAAGAAGGTTTTGTTACCATTTCTTAGATGGAGAAACCTAGGTGGCACATAGGAAGGGGAGAAACCAGAATTCAAACCCCAAAATCATCAGCTCCACAGCTGTTGTGAAACGCTGCCGAGGAATATCCCCTTATGTTTATTCAGTGCGTTCAGATACAAAGAAGAATTAGCCCTGGAATGTGAAGGACCCTCAGGATGCGGGGCCGGTGAACGTGTAAGGGACGGGGGGCGGGGGGAGAGGGGTAATGGAATTGGGTCAGGACTGGGGGAGCTTAGCGTTGTCGGCGGAGTAAAGACCCAGGCGGTTTATGAAAGGAAGTCTTAATTAGAAAAGGAGGCGAGGAGGGCTTTGAAGGCGAGCCTAAGGAGCTTGGGCTTTTAGCTGGTCAGTGGACACAAAGCCATATATTATGCGATAGGTATTAAAGAGCAGCAACGCCTCCTGCAGTATCTACTGTTCTTGTGTGGCCGGCCGGCCCGGCCGCTTTGCCCTGGTCTCGGTCAAGCCCGAGGTGGCGGCCTAGAGGCTTGATGGACACGGTCGGCCTGATCCTTCGTGGTCTTCCAGCTTCCTGTTCGCCGCCCATTCCAGGTCCAGGAAGGCGGCAGCTTGTACCCCAGGTGGGGCCGTTTGCGCTCGCGCAGCGCCGAACGCACCTGGGTCCGCGGCGGCTCGGAGGGTTTGGGCGGGGAGGGGGGCAGGGCCTGGGCCGGCTCTCAGGGAGGAAGCGCGTCGTGCCGCTTGACCCCGGCGGCGTTCCGTACCGTCGCGGATCCGGCGGCGGGAATATGGCGGCCGTAACCGGGCCAGTAACGGAGAAAGTTTCCGACGAGACTGGCCTGTGCTAGAGCGTGCGGCCTCTGGCCCTCGACTCCCCTGGAGTCCCGCCTCCCCGCTCCGAGTTGCAGGCTCAGCCGCAAGGGCCCTCCCTTTACCGTGCTGGCCCCAGCGCCGACTCCGAGGGTTGAGAGAGTTGGTAGCAGCGGCCGAGTCAGGTAGGTGGGCGAGGGGGTCACTGGCGAGGCGGTGAGACCTGGGCATAGTCACCGCCCAGGGCTCAGAGTGGTGCGGGCCCCAAGCTCCGCCCAGCCGGCCTCCCGGGGCGGAGGTAGGGATACCTGCCCGGAGAGAAGTTGATGGTGTGGGGTGGAGGATGGAAGGCGGGGCGCCTCTCCGTATCCCCCAGCAGTTCCCCACTCAGCTGGGTTATGGTCGACAACAGCGAGGCTTCTTCTTGGGCCTCCCACATCTTGCTAGGAGGAGGCAGAATGGAAGAAGAATTGTTATTGCTGCCCTATTGCTGAGGGATTTAGTATTCGAGGTGCCATTCTCCTTGTATGAGATGGGTCCAAAGAGTTATTATCATGAATTCATAGAACCGAAGCACTGGAATTCCCCGACCCTGGGTGCTCAGTATGTTCTTTCAGCTTTTGACACTTCCCCTAGATGGGACGGAAATAGCTTCTGAGTCTAAAGACGTTGCACGTGATATAGTGTGTCTTGGATTCCCTAGAAGTAGGACATGAAAGAGAACTTGTTGGTTTGGAGGAATTTGAATGAATTAAGTGAAGGCTGGCATAAGGCCGAGAGAGAAGCAAACCAATTAGAGAACTCGTTTACTCTTTGTATATTAATACGTGCCCTATAACTGATTGGCATTGTTGTTAAATATAGTTATTTCTGCATCACTCTTTATTTCTTCAACAAGTACGTGTTGAATACCTACTTGGTGTCGAACTTTCTGCTAAACAGAAAGTACTTTCTGCTAAACAGTATTGTCTTCAATACTGGTGTACAGTATCGAAGACAGACTTTCAGAGACCTTTTGATCTAATGGGGAATGCAGATTTTAAACAGTTGATGGTCAATATTTTGCTGTTACAGAGGAAGTACGTGGATCATATAAATGAGTTAAGGTGATTGCCCTAAGAAAATCATTTAAGCTGAGGCGTAAAGAGTAAAGAATAGGAGTGAGCCAGGTGTGAGGACTGGGATGGGGCCAAGAGGAGGGAAAGCAGTGCACCTGGAGAGGGAATAGCATTAGTATGGTTCAGAATTGAAAGGTCCGTATGGCTAGAATACAAGTTCAAGAGGAAGAATGGTAAGAGATGAGGCAGGAGAATTATGCATATCCAATGAGGAGAGTGTTATAAGGCATTTTAAGGAGTTTAGACTTTGTTGCTTAGAGTGATGGGAAGCCGCTGGGGGCTTTTACGTAACAGAATGATGTGACAAATTTTGGCTTTAAAAAAAGATACTTCTTGGAGAAGGGCAAGAGTGGATGCAAGGAGACATTCAACCATGAGATGATGGTGGCCAGAACTGGGATTGTGACCTTGAGGATGAAAAGAAGTAGATACATTTAAGAGGTGTGCAGGAAAAAGAGTGGACAAGACTTGGGTGACGATTACATACAGGTGGTGAAGGAGAAGAGGGTTTAGAGTAGTACATAGGATTTTATAAAACAGACCCTGGCAGTTGTTAGTTAACTTTTCTTGTATTCAGATTGACTCTTCTGTGCTCCTTTTTTATCTGCCTCTCAAGGAATTTCCTACTGAATCATTAGTGATGGCAGACCCACTGAAAAGGTTTGCAGTGCTTTGTTGTTTTACTCTGATTCAGGCTGTTTGTCTTTTGAAGAAGGTCAGAATGGGAAAAGACTTGTAAATTAGCTATTTAAAAATAATATTCTGTCATGTTGGTTTTGGCCTATAACAGGGTGGCTGCATATATTCCATGCTATGAATGTGCTGTACCTTTACCTTTTTCTAAGCTTTTACCTCAGTGCAGAACCGAGCTAGTGCTTTTATTTCTGTCAGGTAGGTTAATATATATGTGTTTAAGTGTATAGTGAGAGAAGAGCCTAGGCTTGGGATTGAACATCCAAAGGATAGATTCAGAATGAAAACCCTGCAAGGAGACAGGAGAGATCAGTGAGTTAGGAAGAAAATCTGGAGTCTGGTCTTTGGAAGCTAAAGGAAGGGCAGGTTTCAGAAGGTGAAAGGAATCAAAGACGTCAAAGGTTGTTTGAGGAATGTGCAAGATAATGAGTGAAAAGAACCCATGGGATTTAGGAATTTGCAGGTTATTTTAGAACTTGGCAGAGCAGTTTGTTGTGTGGTGGAAACCACTGTTTAGTTGGTATGAGAAGTAAAGCAGTCAAATATTGGCTGTCAAGAGGACCGAAGATTGAACTTGGAAGAGGAGATGAGGATTAGTGAGGATTGTTTAGTTTTGTTTGTTGTTTCTGTATTTTTTTTTTTTTGGTATCATTTTTTGATTTGTTTTGTTTTATTTTGCTGTACGCGGGCCTCTCACTGTTGTGGCCTCTCCCGTTGCGGAGCACAGGCTCCAGACGCGCAGGCTCAGCGGCCATGGCTCACGGGCCCAGCCGCTCCGCGGCATGTGGGATCTTCCCGGACCGGGGCACAAGCCCGTGTCCCCTGCATCGGCAGGCGGACTCTCAACCACTGCACCACCAGGGAAGCCCTGGTATCATTTTTTAGAAAGAGCTTTGCAAATGGTTGTGTCAATGGATAAGAGAAGAGTTGGAGTTTAAAGAGAGAGGAGAGAGTGTGAAGTTCTGGAAGAGGCAGAGGGGAAGGGATACGTGTGTGGCTAAAATATGTAGCCTTAGATAGGGAAGGGACAGCCTTCCTTTCTTGAATCAGGAAATGTAGATAGAGGTGAGTTTTTGGTGTTGGAAACTCAGGTAAGCTCCCTACTGATGACTTCATTGGAGGCAAAGTCATCTGGTGAGAATTTGGTGGGAAGTGGATGTCAGAGATTTGAGGATAGGGAAAAGAGGTTTGCATAATCACAGAGAATGAGAGTGTGTTGACCAGAGAAACACAGAACTATGTCTCATGAGTTGAGTGGCAACCATTTAGTCTAGTGTGTGATTTTTTTCCTCCAACAGTGTTCAGTCATCTGAGCCCAGACTGTACCATCGACCTTTTGAGGACATATATTCCAACATATTTGTTGAATGATTATATAACACATAGAAGTAATGTTTAAAAAAATGCAACGTACTCTAGATACTATCAGTTTCTTAAGTAAAAAGATAAAACCTAAATATACCAAGGAAGATATTTTCTTTAGTGGTGTGTGGTTTCTTAAGAAATGATTGAATGAAAATGTAATTGAGGAAAAATTAGCATTCTTAGTTAATTAAATAAACTTAGCTGTAAAAAATATACATGTTGAACATGTAAATTAGTAATAATACTTGGAACCTCCCAGAGACCCTAAAGCTGTCACCTGGTGACATTCTTTTCCAGCTAAATGGGTAATTAAGAGTTAATTCCAAGTTATCTCATATTTCTCTTGGGTCTTTCTTTTAGTGTCCTGCTATTAGAAAGTATAAATAAGCTGATCACAAACTAGTTACTTTTTGAGTTTTTATTGATTGAGTTCTCTATGGATATTCAGTGTGACCCTGAGCCATTGCATGGATCATTTCTTCTGAAATAGCATACTAGAAAATTTGAAGAATTATGTAGTAGATAGTTAAATCATTTTTTGACTACATCATGTTTGAAGTGCAACTTGAAGGGGCACTTAAGATTGAAATAATTATCTGGGTTCTTTGACAAATAATTGTGGTAACTTTTTAAAAGTAAAATTATAGTTTTAAAAATTTACCTTACAATAAATATTGGTCAGCATTCCAACTTTACAGTTTTGACTAGAAAGGTCCAGAATTGGTTTGCTACAAAGATTGTAGGTTTGATAATCAAAGTAATTTAGTAGAGGAAAAAGTACAGGGAGAATTATGGATCAACTTTAGTGACTGAGTAACTTTAATACAGTTAAACTTCTAATAAGTTTATTAGTTAAACACTGTTAGATTAAGATTTCATCGCATTTTAGAGGTGACTGGTAAAAAGATGTAGATGATTTTAGGCAGGTAGTAATGGTTGCTATTATTGGATACTGATGCTTTTCAAATTAGAGGTAATGATGAGGTCCCTTGTTTCATTTAAGAATTGAGTAGCTTTCCATTGTGCCAGACGCATCTGCTACATCTAAGCTAAGTTGAATATCTCATCTTTGCATGTTGTTGAAAAACCACATATTGGAGTAAAAATGAATTATGTGAATTCCTCACCATCTCTGGAAAAACAGTTTCATTGATGGTGACTTAGTCATACAATCCTAGCATAGGATGAGTAGAAAAAAATCTCCATTTTTGTTTGGATAAACTGCAGAGTTTTTAAGCCAGAGACAATTACCATTAAGATACACACAAGTCACATTTTAAGCTGGGTTTCAGAACAAACTTTATTTCTCACTTATTCATTATTTTGTATAAGGAAGATACATGTGAAAGGCAAATTACATAAAATTAACAACGAAATATTTTTTCTTCTTTTTAGATCACTACAAACAAATTGCACCAGAGAAAATGCTGAAGTAGGAGTTACAGAAACATTGGATTTGCTGGATGAAATACAAGCAGTTAATTTTTGTAACGTGGGGAGAAAGCCCAGATTGACAGATTAATGTGTAAATCACTGCGTTATTGCTTTAGTCATTGTCTCTATTTAGCAATGACAAGACTGGAAGAAGTAAACAGAGAAGTGAACATGCATTCTTCAGTGCGTTATCTTGGCTATTTAGCCAGAATTAATCTACTGGTTGCTATATGCTTAGGTCTTTATGTAAGATGGGAAAAAACAGCAAATTCCTTAATTTTGGTAATTTTTATTCTTGGTCTTTTTGTTCTTGGAATTGCCAGCATACTCTATTATTATTTTTCAATGGAAGCAGCAAGTTTAAGTCTATCCAATCTTTGGTTTGGATTCTTGCTTGGCCTCCTGTGTTTTCTTGATAATTCATCCTTTAAAAATGATGTGAAAGAAGAATCAACCAAATATTTGCTTCTGACTTCCATAGTATTAAGGATACTATGCTCTTTGGTGGAGAGAATTTCTGGTTATGTTCGTCATCGACCCACCTTACTAACCACAGTTGAATTTCTGGAACTTGTTGGATTTGCCATTGCCAGCACAACTATGTTGGTGGAAAAGTCTCTGAGTGTCATTTTACTTGTTGTAGCTTTGGCCATGCTGATTATTGACCTGAGAATGAAGTCTTTTCTAGCTATTCCAAACTTAGTTATTTTTGCAGTCTTGCTGTTTTTCTCCGCATTGGAAACTCCCCAAAATCCAGTTGCTTTTGCATGTTTTTTTATTTGCCTGATAACTGATCCTTTCCTTGACATTTATTTTAGTGGACTTTCAGTGACTGAAAGGTGGAAACCCTATTTGTACCGTGGAAGAATTTGCAGAAGACTTTCTGTTGTTTTCACTGGGATGATTGAGCTTACATTTTTCATTCTTTCAGCATTTAAACTTAGAGACACTCATCTCTGGTATTTTGTAATACCAGGCTTTTCCATTTTTGGAATATTCTGGATGATTTGCCATATTATTTTTCTTTTAACTCTTTGGGGATTCCATTCCAAATTAAATGACTGCCATAAAGTATATTTTACTCACAGGGTAGATAACAATAACCTAGATCGAATCATGGCATCCAAAGGGATGCGCCACTTTTGCTTAATTTCAGAGCAGTTAGTTTTTTTTAGTCTTCTTGCAACAGCAATTTTGGGAGCAGTTTCCTGGCAGGTAAGCTTACAGTTTGTTTATTATGTCAGTGCCTATGATATGTGATTAAATGCTTGCTTCAAGAGTTGAATTATTAGAATTGAAAGGTCAAGTTCCTGATTTCAGAAGTAGATGGTGGGGCACTTACTTAATTTTGTTCCTGGAATTGAAGTACTGAATGAATATTGACAGGATAATTTCACTTGCTTTCTAGCAAGAAGAACCAGAATATTAGGAATACTCAGCATGTGACATGCCTCCTGCCTTCTTATTGTTCATTAATGAAACACTCATGGATTAAAGATCCTTAGAATATTAACATTTGAAGGGTACTTAGAGATTGTTCTTTAATTTTTTCACTTTACACATGAGGAAACTGAAAGCCAGAAAACATATCCAGAGTCACTGGTACTAGCCAGAATTAGGTTACCTAGCTTCTGTCTAGTCCATTGGTTTCCTCATTACATTTCTTTTATATAGTCATTTTCCTAAGATTTTATGTAAAAGGTGATTAGTTATATAATAACATATCAGATTCTTAATTACAGATTAGAGCCTCTCCTAAGAAAGAAAAAAACTAGTTTTACAATACATTTGCTTCCCACAATATGTTTTTGTTTTTTTTTAAAAAAAGGTCTTTTGTAGACAAAGACATTCAAACTATATGGCTAGAGTTTATATCTGTAGTTTATATCAGTCTTCCATTCTCTGAACATTTATTGACTGTACTGTATATCAGGTACTGTACTGGTGCTGAAGATCTTGAGATGAGTAAAAAATGTCTCCATCATTAAAGAAGGCACAATCTCTAATGGGAGGCGGAAGAGGCAAGGCACGTAAACCAATAATTATTATTACAGTGTCACAAATACTGTAATTTGGGTACATTAGGTTGTGATGTAGGGCAAAAATGAAGGTGAATTTTGCTTGGTGCAGTTCTCTGCTTTGCACCAGTTGCAGCAGAGTGATTTGTCGATGTGAGT
Source organism: Globicephala melas (assembly GCF_963455315.2). Classification (NCBI taxonomy): domain Eukaryota; kingdom Metazoa; phylum Chordata; class Mammalia; order Artiodactyla; family Delphinidae; genus Globicephala; species Globicephala melas. Next base: position 36,094,680 of record NC_083322.1, read on the forward strand.
GTCTGAAGAGGAGATGTGGAGACTTGCCTGGGAATGGTACATTTTAGTCATTGTGGGCTAGGGCATGGAGCCTGTGTGGGAGTCAACCAGATGATTAAAAAAGAAAAAATCATGGGTGTTGCCTGAGGATATCTTACTCTATTTGCCAGTGCTAGGGACTATCAGAACGATGATGATGGATGAGAACTCTACCAAGAGTTCTCATTCCTCTTCCTCTCTTCTCTCCTTCCTGTTAGCTCCTTTCCCAGCCCGACATTTTTTTAATTCCAAATCAGCCTCATTCATGCTTGACACCTTTCTAATCATCAAATCCTGAAACCAGATATTTTGTAAGTCACCAAATTCTTGTTTTCTCATACAAGTGGTCTTAAACATGGTGTGTGTACTACTGGAGATACACAGAAGCTTTCCAATGAGTCTGTCAGCAAAGATAATTTTAAGACAGTTTCTAGATTCTCACCTTCCAGTCAACTGTTTCTTAAAGTTTATCTACTTGAGATAGGTGTGGAGTGGTATCTAATTGTGATTTTAATTTGCGTGTCTCTAATGACTAATGATGTTGAGCATCTTTAATGTGTGTATTAGTCATTCACTTACCTTTGCTGAAGTATCTATTCAGATCTTTTTTTGATCTAAATTGGGTTGTCTTCTTATGATTGAATTTTTTTAACATCTTTATTGGAGTATAATTGCTTTACAATGGTGTCTTAGTTTCTGCTGTATAACAAAGTGAATCAGCTATACATATACATATATCCCCATATCTCCTCCCTCTTGCGTCTCCCTCCCACCCTCCCTATCCCACCCCTCTAGGTGGTCACAAAGAACCCAGCTGATCTCCCTGTGCTATGCGGCTGCTTCCCACTATCTATTTTACATTTGGTAGTGTATATATGTCAATGCTACTCTTCACTTCGTCTCAGCATACTCTTCTCCCTCCCTGTGTCCTCAAGTCCATTCTCTACGTCTGCGTCTTTATTCCTGTCCTGTCCCTATGTTCATCAGAACCTTTTTTTTTTTTTTAGATTCCATATATATGTGTTAACTTACAGTATTTGCTTTTCTCTTTCTGACTTACTTCACTCTCTGTGACAGACTCTGGGTCCATCCACCTCACTACAAACAACTCAATTTCATATCTCTTTATGGCTGAGTAATATTCCATTGTATGTATGTGCCACATCTTCTTTATCCATTCATCTGTCGATGGACACTTAGGTTGCTTCCACATGCTGACTATTGTAAATAGAGTTGCAGTGAACATTGTGGTACATGACTCTTTCTGAATTATGGTTTTCTCAGGGTATATGCCCAGCAGTGGGATTGCTGGGTCATATGGTAGTCCTATTTTTAGTTTTTTAAGGAACCTCAATACTGTTCTCCATACTGGCTGTATCAGTTTACATTCCCACCAACAGTGCAAGAGGGTTCCCTTATCTCCACACCCTCTCCAGCATTTGTTGTTTGTAGATTTTTTAATGATGGCCATTCTTACTGGTGTGAAGTGATACCTCATTGTAGTTTTGATTTGCATTTCTCTAATGATTAGTGATGTTGAGCATCTTTTCATGTGTTTGTTGGCAGTCTGTATATCTTCTTTGAAGAAATGTCTACTTAGGTCTTCTGCCCATTTTTGGATTGGGTTGTCTGTTTTTTTGATATTGAGCTGCATGAGCTGCTTGTATATTTTGGAGGTTAATACTTTGTCAGTTGCTTTGTTTGAAAATATTTTCTCCCATTCTGAGGGTTGTCTTTGCGTCTTGTTTGTGTCTTACTTTGCTGTGCAAAAGCTTTTAAGTTTCTTAGATCCCATTTTTTTGGTTTTTATTTCCATTTCTCTAGGAAGTGGGTCGAAAAGGATCTTGCTGTGATTGATGTCATAGAGTGTTCTGCTGTGTTTTCCTCTAAGAGTTTTATAGTGTCTCCCTTACATTTAGGTGTTTAATCCATTTTGAGTTTATTTTTGTGTATGGTGTTAGGGAGAGTTCTAATTTCATTCTCTTACGTGTAGCTGTCCAGTTTTCCCAGCACCACTTTTTGAAGAGGCTGTCTTTTCCTCATTGTATATTCTTGCCTTCTTTATCAAAGATAAGGTGACCATATGTGCATGTGTTTATCTCTGGGCTTTCTATCTTGTTCCATTGATCTGTATTTCTGTTTTTGTGCCAGTACCATACTGTCTTGGTTAGTGTACCTTTGTAGTGTAGTCTGAAGTCTGGGAGCCTGATTCCTCCAGCTCCGTTTTTCTTTCTCAAGATTGCTTTGGCTATTCGGGGTCCTTTGTGTCTCCCTACAAATTGTGAAATTTTTTGTTCTAGTTCTCTTAAAAATGCCAGTGGTAGTTTGATAGGGATTCCATTGAATCTGTAGATTGCTTTGGGTAGTATAGTCATTTTCACAATGTTGATTCTTCCAATCCAAGAACATGGTCTATCTCTCAATCTGTTGGTATCATCTTTAATTTCTTTCATGAGTGTCTTACAGTTTTTTGCATACAGGTCTTTTGTATTCTTAGGTAGGTTTATTCCTAGGTATTTTATTCTTTTTGTTGCAATGGTAAATGGGAGTGTTTCCTTAATTACTCTTTCAGAGTTTTCATCATTAGTGTATAGGAATGCAAGAGATTTATGTGCATTAATTTTGTATCCTGCTACTTTACCAAATTCATTGATTAGCTCTACTAGTTTTCTGGTAGCATCTTTAGGATTCTCTGTGTATAGTATCATGTCATCTGCATACAGTGAAAGCTTTACTTCTTTTCCAATTTGGATTCCTTTTATTTCTTTTTCTTCTCAGATTGCTGTGGTTAAAACTTCCAAAGCAATGTTGAATAATAGTGGTGAGAGTGGGCAACCTTGTCTCGTTCCTGATCTTAGTGGAAATGGTTTCAGTTTTCACCATTGAGGACTGTGTTGGCTGTGGGTTTGTCATATCTGGCCTTTATTATGTTGAGGTAAGTTCCCTCTATGCCTACTTTCTGGAGAGATTTTATCATAAATGGTGTTGAATTTTGTTGAAAGCTTTTTCTGCATCTATTGAGATTATCATATGGTTTTTATCCTTCGATTTGTTACTGTGGTGTATCACATTGATTGATTCACATATAATGAAGAATCCTTGCATTCCTGGAATAAACCCCACTTGATCATGGTGTATGATCCTTTTAATGTGCTGTTGGATTCTGTTTGCTAGTATTTTGTTGAGGATATTTGCATCTATGTTCGTCAGTGATATTGGCCTGTAGCTTTCTTTTTCTGTGACATCTTTGTCTGGTTTTGGTATCAGGGTGATGGTGACCTCATAGAATGAGCTGGGGAGCATTCCTCCCTCTGCTATATTTTGGAAGAGTTTGAGAAGGATAGGTGTTAGCTCTTCTCTAAATGTTTGATAAAATTCGCCTGTGAAGCCATCTGGTCCTGGGCTTTTGTTTGTTGGAAGGTTTTTAATCACAGTTTCAATTTCAGTGCTTGTGAGTGGTCCGTTTATATTTTCTATTTCTTCCTGGTTCAGTCTCGGAAGGTTGTGCTTTTCTAAGAATTTTTCCATTTCTTTCAGGTTGTCCATTTTATTGGCGTATAGTTGTTTGTAGTAATCTCTCATGATCCTGTGTATTTCTGTGGTGTCAGTTGTTAGTTCTCCTTTTTCATTTCTAATTCGGTTGATTTGAGTCTTCTCCCTTTTTTCTTGATGAGTCTGGCTAATGGTTTATCTATTTTGTTTATCTTCTCAAAGAACCAGCTTTTAGTTTTATTGATCTTTGCTATTGTGTCCTTCATTTCTTTTTCATTTATTGCTCATCTGATCTTTATGGTTTCTTCCCTTCTGATAACTTTGGGTGTTTTTTTGGTTATTCTTTCTCTAATTGCTTTAGGTGTAAGGTTAGGTTATTTGTTTGAGATGTTTCTTGTTTCTTGAGGTAGAATTGTATTGCTATAAACTTCCCTCTTAGAACTGCTTTTGCTGCATCCTATAGGTTTTGGGTTGTCGTGTCCACATTGTCATTTGTTTCTAGGTACTTTTGGATTTCCTCTTTGATTTCTTCAGTGATCTCTTGGTTATTAAGTAACGTATTGTTTAGCCTCCATGTGTTTGTATGTTTTAAAGATTTTGTCCTGTAATTGATATCTAGTCCTATAGCATTTGGTCAGAAAAGGTACTTGATACGATTTCGATTTTCTTAAATTTACCAAGGTGTGATTTGTGACCCAAGATATTATCTATCCTGGAGAATGTTCCATGAGCACTTGAGAAGAAAGTGTATTCTGTTGTTTTTGGATGGAATGTCCTATAAATATCACTTAAGTCCATCTTGTTTAATGTATAATTTAAAGCATGTGTTTCCTTATTTATTTTTATTTTGGATGATCTGTCTGTTGGTGAAAGTGGGGTGTTAAAGTCCCCTACTATGACTGTCTTCCTGTCAATTTCCTCTTTTATGGCCGTTAGAATTTACCTTAGGTGTTGAGGTGCTCCTATGTTGGGTGCATAAATATTTACAATTGTTATATCTTCTTCTTGGATCGATCCATTGATCATTATGTAGTGTCCTTCTTTGTCTCTTGTAGTAGTTTTTATTTTAAAGTCTGTTTTGTCTGATATGAGAATTGCTACTTCAACTTTCTTTTGATTTCCATTTGCATGGAATATCTTTTTCCATCCCCTTACTTTCTGTCTGTATGTGTCCCTAGGTCTGAAGTGGGTCTCTTGTTGACAGCATAAATATGTCTTTTGGTTGGAGCATTTAATCCATTTACATTTAAGGTAATTATCGATATGTATGTTCCTATTTCCATTTTCTTAATTGTTTTGGATTTGTTATTGTAGGTCCTTTCCTTCTCTGTTTCCTGCCTAGAGAAGTTCCTTTAACATTTGTTGTAAAGCTCGTTTGGTGATGCTGAATTCTGTTAGCTTTTGCTTGTCTGTAAAGGTTTTAATTTCTCTGTCAAATCTGAATGAGATCCTTTCTGGGTAATCTTGGTTGTAGGTTTTTCCCTTTCATCACTTTAAATATGTCTTGCCACTCCCTTCTGGCTTGCAGAGTTTCTGCTGAAAGATCTGCTGTTAACCTTATGGGGATTCCCTTGTATGTTTTTTTTTTCTTGCTGCTTTTAATATTTTTTCTTTTTATTTAATTTTTGATAGTTTTATTAATATGTATCTTGGCGTGTTTCTCCTTGGATTTATCCTGTATGGGACTCTGTGCGTATCCTCGACTTATTTCCTTTTATTTCCATATTAGGGAAATTTTCAACTATAATCTTTTCAAATATTTTCTCAGACCCTTTCTTTTTCTCTTCTTCTGGGACTCCTATAATTTGAATGTTGGTGCATTTAATGTTGTCCCAGAGGTCTCTGTGACTATCCTCTATTCTTTTTTCTTTATTCTGCTCTGCAGTAGTTATTTCCACTATTTTATCTTCCAGGTCACTTATCCGTTCTTCTGCCTCAGTTATTCTGCTGTTGATTCCTTGTAGAGAATTTTTAATTTCATTATTGTGTTGTTCATTACTGTTTGTTTGCTCTTTAGTTCTTCTAGGTCCTTGTTAAACGTTTCTTGTATTTTCTCCATTCTATCTCCAAGATTTTGGATCATCTTTACTATCATTAGTCTGAATTCTTTTTCAGGTAGACTGCCTATTTACTCTTCATTTGTTTGGTCTGGTGGGTTTTTACTTTGCTTCTTCATCTGCTGCATATTTCTGTGTCTCCTCAGTTTGCTTAGCTTACTGTGTTTGGGGTCTCCTTTTCGCAGGCTGCACGTTCATAGTTCCCATCGTTTTTGGTGTCTGCCCCTGGTGGGTAAGGTTGGTTCAGTGGGTTATGTAAGCTTTCTGGTGGAGGGGATTGGTGCCTGTGTTCTGGTGGATGAGGCTGGATCTTGTCTTTCTGGTGGGCAGGACTGTGTCCAGTGGTGTGTTTTGGGGTGTCTGTGAACTTACTATGATTTTAGGCAGCCTCTCTGCTAATGGGTGGGGTTGTGTTCCTGTCTTGTTAGTTGGTTGGCATGGGGTGTTCAGCACTGGTGCTTGCTGGTCGTTGAGTTGAGCTGGGTCTTAGCATTGAGATGGAGATCTCTTGGAGCGCTCTCACTGATTCATATTACTTGGGGCCGGGAGGTCTCTGGTGGTCCAGTGTCCTGAATTCGGCTCTCCCACTTCAGAGGCTCAGGCCTGCCACCCGACCGGAGCACCAAGACCCTGTCAGCCACACGGCGGTCGATCAGCCCCCTTAGAACCAGTCTGCCCTCCTGTTAGGGATTCGATATCCTGCTGGTGTTGTAGGGTCTCCTGCAGAGGCAGTGGGTGGCTGTGGCTCATCGCGGGGACAAGGACACTGGCAGCAGAAGTTCTCCTTATGATTGAATTTTAAGCGTTCTTTTTATATTCTGAATACAAGCCTTTTTATCAGATATGTGATCTGGAAATATTTTCTCCTAGTGTGTGGCTTATGTTTTTTTTTAATGATACTTTTTTTTTTTTGTGGTACGCGGGCCTGTCACTGCTGTGGCCTCTCCTGTTGCGGAGCACAGGCTCCGGACGCGCAGGCTCAGCAGCCATGGCTCACGGGCCCAGCCGCTCCGCAGCATGTGGCATCTTCCCGGACTGTGGCAGGAACCCGTGTCCCCTGCATCGGCAGGCGGACTCTCAACCACTGCGCCACCAGGGAAGCCCCAACTTTTTCTTTTATGGGCTGTGCTTTTAGGATCACATCTAAGATATTCATTGCTTAGGCCTAGGTCACAAAGATTTTTCTCCTATAGTTTTCTTCCAGTAGTTTTATCATTTTAGTTTTAACATTTAGGTATATGATCCATTTTGAGTTAATTTTTGTTATGGTATGAAGTAAGGATTTTTTTTTTAATATGGCTTTCTAATTGGTCCAGCACCATTTATTGAAAAGACTATCATTTCCCATGTTGAATTACCTTGGCACCTTTGTCCAAAATCAGTGTCTGAGCTCTCTTTTTTGTTCCATTGACCTGTATATCTATCCTTAAAACAGGACTATGCTGTCTCACAAGGTATGTTCTAATTTTCTTTGCAATTTCTTCTTTGACTTGTGTTAAAGTTAAAAGTTTATTGTGTGATAGTTTAATATTTGGGGTATTTCCCACATTTTTTCTATTATTGATTTCTAATTTAATTCCAGGTGATTGGAGAACATAGTTTGTTTGATTTTAGTCTTTTATTAAGACTTGTTTTGTAGCCTGGCATGTGTTGTATTCTCGAGAATACATCGTGTTTACTTTAAAAGAGTAAGTTCCTGATGTTGTTGATTAAAGTGTTCCATAAATACCAGCTAGGTTATGTTGGTTGGTAGTGATGCTCATGTATCTATATCCTTGTTGATTTTCTAATTCTGAGAGAGTGATATTGAAAATCTCCATTAAAATTAACTAAATTGTGTACTTCTCATTTCAATTCTTTCATTTTCTTGCCTTATGTATTTTGGGGCTCTGTTCCTAGGTGTATATACATCTTTTTTTTTTTTGCGGTACTCAGGCCTCTCACTGTTGTGGCCCCTCCCATTGCGGAGCACAGGCTCTGGACGCGCAGCCTCAGCGGCCATGGCTCACGGGCCCAGCCGCTCCGCGGCATGTGGGATCCTCCTGGCCCAGGGCACGAACCCGTGTCCCCTGCATCGGCAGGCGGACTCTCAACCACTGTGCCACCAGGGAAGCCTTATACATCTTTAATTTTACCTTCTTAATGTATTGACCTTTTTATCTTTATGATAAACAGCATAGTTGAATAGTTACAACAGTCACCTAATGGCTTGCAAAATGTAACATTAACTAGCTAGCTGTTTACAGAGTTTGCCAACTCCTGTTTTAGGCCAGTGCTTCTCAAACTTTAATATACATAGGAATTGCGTGGGGATCTTGTTAAAATCCCAAAGACTGGAATTAAGTAGTTTTGGGGGAGAGCCTGAAACTCTGCATTTCCAGAAATCTTAAAAGTTATGCAGAAAGTCCTAGTCAGAAGTACACCCACTGAGTGGCAAGGTATTAATTTAGCTATTCAAGACTAATGTGTATCTATCAGAGTTTTGTATGCATTAGTTGCTCTTTGGTAACTGCTACTTGTGGTGTAGGCATTGTGTCTTTGATGCAATTAACTTTTTTTTTTTTAAATTGAAGTGTAGTTGATTTACAGTGTTGTGTTAGTTTCAGGTGTACAGCAAAGTGATTCAGTTTATGTATATTATATTCTTTTTCAGATTCTTTTCCCATATAGGTTATTAAAAAATATTGAGTATAGTTCCCTGGGTTATACAGTAGGTCTTTGTTGTTTATCTATTTTATATATAGTAGTGTGTTTGTTACTGTCAAATTCCTAATTTATTCCTCCTTCCCACGTTTCCCCTTTAGTAACCATAAATTTGTTCTCTATGTTTGTGAGTCTGTTTCTGTTTTGTAAATAAGTTCATTTGTATTTTTTTAGATTCCACATATAAGTGGTATCATATGATATTTGTCTTTCTCAGACTTACTTCACTTAGTATGATAACCTCTAGGTCCATCCATCTTGCTGCAAATGGCATTATTTCATTCTTTTTTATGGCTGAGTAGTATTCCATTGTATATATGTGCCACATCTTTATCCATTCATCTCTCGGTGGACACTTAGGTTGCTTTCATGTCTTGGCTATTGTAAATAGTGATGCAGTGAACATTGGGGTGCATGTATCTTATTGAATTATGGTTTATATCCTCAGGAGTGGGATTGCCAGATCATATGGTAGCTCTGTTTTCAGTTTTTTAAGACCATCATCAAAAACTCTACAAATAATGAATGCTGGAGAGGGTGTGGAGAAAAGGCAACCCTCCTACACTATTGGTGAGAATGTAAATTGGTACAGCCACTATGGATAACAGTATGATGCAATTAACTTTTTAAACTTAATTTAAAAAAAAAACCATTTATTTATTTGGCTGTGCCAGGTCTTAGTTGTGGCACGTGGCATATTCACTGCCGAGTGTGGGATCTTTTTTTTAGTTGCAGCATGGGGGATCCTTAGTTGCACCATGTGGGATCTTTTAGTTGCAGCATGCAGGATCTAGTTCCCTGACCAGGGATTGAACCCAGGCCCCCTGCCTTGGGAGTGTGTAGTCTTAACTGCTGGACCACCAGGGAAGTCCCTAAACTTAACTTTAATTTAACTAATCTGTGCTCTGCCGAGTGTTTGGTGAGATCATCTCAAATTCTTCCAATTAGATTTTTCTTGAACTATTTTTGCTTAACATTCCTAAATGATATTGATACTGATTAGCTTTTTAATAATATAATCTAAACCCATTTTTCACATTTCTGTGAGAGTAATACTAAAGCGTAAAATTGATTTTCCCCTCTGTCCCATTAAAATATCCTTCAATGGATGGATTTCCACTGGAAAACTGATTGGGTGGGGGCAGACCCAATGTGGCAGGAAAAAAATGAGAAACTAAAGCCTTTTGAGTAGATCAAATAGTCAGCCATAAGTAGGATCAATGAAAGTAGAGGTAGATTGAAATCTAGAAGACTAGGTAAGAGCAAGGGATAAGGACCTGGACTAAGGTAACAGGGAAAAATTGCTGAGCTAAGGATATAACTGATAGAAGTGTCAAGGGAAAAACAGATCTTGTTGAAAAGTAAAATTTATAGAGAATTTGAAATAAATTGATGAAATTTAGAGATGAAGAGTGTTTTGACATGGTATTTAGATAGTCTAAATATTAAAAAGATGTTGAGAGGCTAAAGGGAGTGGATGGGAATGTAGGATGATGGATTTCATTGAGTTAATGACCTAGTGGGCATTTGTTATTAACAAAACATTTTAGAGTAGGTTTATTTTTTAAAGTATATTTTTAGGCAGTCAAATGTACTCTCATTTTACTACCAGAAAAGTAAAACCAAACAGACACAAACATGAGACTAATCTGCCTCATGGAGCACAATGTGGTTTAGACCTTACTTCCCAAAATGGGCTTAGCAACTTTTTCTTATTTTAAGCTTTTTTGCATGTCAGTAGTTTGGGGGTTTTTTTAGTTTTACATAAATTAACAAAAATTTTTTATTAAGGAAAAATTTGCATACAGTAATATTCACCCTTTTTAGTGTACAATTCTGTGATTTTGACAAATGCATATAGTTGTATGACCACTACGTTCAAAATATAGAGCAGTTCCATCACCCCCCAAAATTCCCTGCCGCCCCTTTGTAGTCAATCCTGCTCCCAATCCCCAGTACTTGGCAACTAAACTGTTTTCTGTCCCTAAACACTTTTCTAGGGTGTCATATACATGAAATAATATAGTGTATAGCTGTTTGAGTCTGGCTTCTTTCACTTAGCATAATTCATATGAGATTCATCTATATTGTTGTGTTGTAATATCAGTTTATTCCTTCATATTGCTGAGCAGTATTCCATTATGTGGATGTCTCACAGTGTGTTCATTACTCAATGGAGGGACATTGAAATTAGTTTTTGGTGATTATAAATAAAGCTGCTGTAAACATTCATAGACAGGGTTTTGTGTTAACATAGGTTTTTATTTTACCTGGTGTGGGTTGTATGATAAACGTATGAGCCATGTTTAACTTTATAGAAACTGCCAAACTGTTTTCCAAAGTGGCTGTACCATTTTGCATTCTCACCCGCAATGTATGGGAGTTATCTCTTTGTTTTTTAACCATTCTTATAGGTGTGTGATGGTAACTCATTGTGGTTTTTATTTGCTGTTTCTGTAGTAGCTAAAGACGTTAAGTATCTTTTCATGTGATTACTTGTCATGAGAATTTCAGATCTCAGCAGTTTTTAAAACTGGGTTGTTTGTTTTCATGTTGTATTGAGATATAAGTCCTTTATTAGATGTATGACTTGCTAATATTCGCTCCAAGTGGCCTTGTTTTCTGAAGAGCAGTTCTTAATTTTGCTATACTCTAATTTATCCATTTTTTTCTTTTATGAAATTATCTTTTGATGTCATACCTAAGAAATCTTTGACCTCATTTGAGTAGACTCTCTGGATAACCCCACATGGATAGCTTTGTTTTTTGTTAGTTTTACCGAATTTAGTAACATTTTCAAAATGAGTCAGTAGTATCATTCCAAATCATGTACATTAAAAAGCTGGAATTTTACCATTAACTTCTGTTGTGTTTGGTTCATAATCTCATTCCAATCTTAAAATGCAACCTTACAGCTGTTGTTTCCTGCAATTTGTGTTATGCTCATTGAATTTGCTACTTGCTTTCCTCTTTTGTACTTTTCTTCCTTAAATAAGTCAATAAGAAGTACTTACACAGTACCATAGCCATTTGGTGCTAGTTTTATTGCTCAGCCATAGGCTTTTCTGAAGTTGATACTTGACAATTCATATAAGGATAAAAAGGGAGGAAAGTGTCCAGATACCCAAGGAAGCATACCCCATGGCTTGCTCTTCTGTTTAGGAATTTTCTCTGAAATCTTTCACATGAGATTTTATATGCCTCTCCTTGCTACCGTCATTTGCAGATTCCATGGGGGTCTGATGCAACTTTTTGGAGGAGCCCTTTGACCCAAACCAGAAAAACCATAATCACCGTTAATTTCTCTGTAGGGGAAGCACTAGCAATCACTGGGTTTGACAGATGTAACAAGACCAGTTTCATATCCAAGGAAGGGAGGGAATCCACAGATGCAGCACAGTTTCATTTCTAGCAAGATGGCTGGATCAGCCATATTATCTCACCTGACATGGGGAGCAGGGAGTTTTCAAATCTGTTGCCAAAACTAGAAGTTCACGTTTCATAATTTTTTGTTTCGTTTCATTTCTCTTCCTAAAGTTTTGAGATATTTTAGTCTAGATTAGAGGAGGGGACACTAAGTCTTTTTAGATTGAAGTTATACTTTTAATTTGATGTTTTATGCATTCTGCCAGAACACAATGAAACAGGAGTAGATGCTTTTTTTCCCCTAAAACAACAATAACAATGATCTGAATATTATTTTATTCATGAAACAAGCACATGAATTTCTCCTTTGCCCTGATTTTCCAGCTTTAAAAAAATTTTTTTAATAACTGGAGATATTTTCATTTTAATAATACGGCTTACCAGTTATTAACTGTTTTTTATGTGCTATCCACCATTCTATGTACTTTGAGTGTATTTATTTAATCCTCATGACACTCTGAGATAAGTACCATTATTATTCCCATTTTGTAGAGAAGAAACATGCTTGAGAGATTAGGAAACTTGCTTGAGGCTACACAGCTGGTGTGAATCCAGGCAGTCTGCCTTCACAGCCTTTACTCTTAACCACTTTACTTAGTTCCATGTATTTTTAGAGTTGGAAATGAGCATACAGATTATTTAATGTAACATCTCTATTTTGTCCATGGGGAGAAGTAAGATTCAACACACTGTCCAAGTTTGATTCCCATACCAATGTTTTACCTTTATCAAGATTGTGGTCTACAAAAATTTCTATTTTTGCTATCTCTTTTGAGGCTACTCGAAAAATATTTTTTTTCTAATGCATATACTAGGGCCTTAACTCTATAAGATCTCCTAAATAGCAGTTGTCATTTAGATTAAAAGGTAATCGTCATTTAAATTTCTATTGTTTTGTTCATAATAACCTCATTGCCATTTATAAATGCTTCATTGTAAATTACAGCTACCATTTCATTGTACTAGACATATTTCACATATTTCTAATCTATGTAATAAGCTCATAAAATATCCCTCTTTTATAGATTCAGACTGAAAAGCTTAATTTGTTCATGTACACGCAGATGGTAAATGACTGTGCTAGGATTGAACCAAAGTCTAACTCCAAAGCTTGAGTCCTTTCCCCTACAATTTCTCTATTGCCTCTACTTAAAGAAATCGCTGCTTTAAAACTAACTGTAAAGTAGCTTTCCTAATGTTCTTAAAGTTCTGGAACTAAGCAAAGTTTTGGAAGTTGCCTATTGTTTCTTAAATATGCGTTTCTCACATTGAAGAGCATAATATCTCCATTTACATATTGCATTGTAACATACATTTATATATTGTGTTTCTTAGTTAGACTTCTATGTATAATATTTCCCAAACTTGGTTACTAATGTGACTCATACAAAAATATTTCTAAACAAACAATATTCATATCTCTTATGTAAATGCCAGGTTTTTTAAAAAAATGAAATTCCAACATTGGATAAATAGATTTTGTTCCTATTAGCTGAGAAAGTTTTAGGATATGAAAATATTGAATCTTTTGACCATGACTTGAAAGCCCAGATGAATAGAGAATAACTAGTAACTACATTTTATGGAAAGAATATTACTTAAAGTTGTTTATTGGTCTGCTATTATGTTCAGCTTATACCTGCTTTGAAATTTGAGCCATGTCTTAAAAGTTTGCTAGTGAGCTTAGGGTGATTTGTAGAAGCAAAGGAAGAAAAGTATCTATACTTACTAGTTTTGGTCAAGTAAGTTGATCTTATTTGTTACAGGGAGTTGTTTAAAATGTAAGGTGTACTCCAAGTCACAAATGACTTTTAGGTTGAAGCTGTAGAATAAAGGGTTGCAGGCCAGTAAAATTGAAGCTTTCTGAATGTGGCAAATGGACAAAACATCCTAAATTTATTTTGGCTCCCCTGGACGTATTTGCCAACTGTTAAGACTGCAAATTTTTTGTATTGCCAAACTGTTCACTTTTATCTATGCTATCTTTTTTTTAATTAAATTAAATATTTTAAATTGAAGTATAGTTGATTTACAGTGTTATGCCAATCTCTCCTGTACAGCGAAGTGACTCAGTCATACACGTATAGACATTCTTTTTTATATATATTCTTTTCCATTATGGTTTATCACAAGAGATTGAATATAGTTCCCTGCGCTGTACAGTAGGATGTTGTTGTTTATCCATCCTATATATAATAGTTTACATCTGCTAATGCCAAACTCCCGGTCCTTCCCTCCCCCACTTCCCTTCCCCTTGGCAACTACAAGTATGTTCTTTATGTCTGTGAGTCTGTTTCTGTTTTTTTTAAATAAATTTTATTTATTTATTTTTGGCTGTGTTGGGTCTTCGTTACTGTGTGCAGGCTTTCTCTAGTTGTGGCGAGCAGGGGCTACTCTTCATTGTGGTGTGCAGGCTTCTCATTGCGGTGGCTTCTCTTGTTGCGCAGCACTGGCTGTAGGAGTACGGGCTTCAGTAGATGTGGCACACGGGCTCAGTAGTTGTGGTGCATGGGCTCAGTTGCTCTGCAGCATGTGGGATCTTCCCGAACCAGGGCTCAAACCCGTGTCCCCTGCATTGGCAAGGGGATTCTTAATCACTGCACCACCAGGGAAGTCCCTATTTCTGTTTTGTAGATAGGTTCATTTGTGCCGTATTTTAGATTCTACGTGTAAGTGATATCATATAGTATTTGTCTTTCTCTTTCTAACTTCACTTAGTATGATAATCTCTAGTTGCATCTGTGTTGCTGCAAATGGCATTATTTCATTTTTTTAATGGCTGAGTAGTTTTCCATTGTATATACATACCACAACTTCTTTATCAATTCATCTGTCAATGGACATTTGGGTTGTTTCCATGTCTCAGCTATTGTGAATAGTGCTGCTTATGAACATTGGGGTGTGTGTATCTTTTTGAGTTATAGTTTTGTCTGGATATATGCCCAGGAGTGGGATTGCTGGATTATATGGTAATTCTATTTTTAGTTTTCTGAGGAACCTCCATATTGTTTTCTGTAGTGACTGTACCAACTTATATTCCCACTAACAGTGTAAGGAAGGTTCCCTTTTCTTCACACTCTCTCCAGCATTTGTTATTTGTAGACTTTTTATGATGGCCATTCTGACATGTGTAAGGTGGTACCTCATTGTAGTTTTGATTTGCATTTCTCTAATAATTAGTGATGTAGAGCATCTTTTCATGTGCTTGCTGGCCATCTGTATGGCTTCTTTGGGGAAATGTCTATTAAGGTCTTCTGCCCATTTTTCAACTGGGTCGTTTGTTTTTTGTTGTTGTTGAGTTGTATGGCTGTTTGTATATTTTAGGGATTAAGCCCTTGTCTGTTGCATCATTTGCAAATATTTTCTCCCATTCCGTAGTTTGTCTTTTCGTTTTTTCAATAGTTTCCTTTGCTGTGCAAAAGCTTGTAAGTTTGATTAGGTCCCATTTGTTTAGTTTTGTTTTTATTTCTTTTGCCTTGGGAGGCTGACATAAGAAAACATTGGTACGATTTATGTCAGAGAATGTTTTGCCTATGCTCTCTTCTAGGGGTTTTATGGTGTCATGTCTTATGTTTAAGTCTTTAAGCCATTTTGAGTTTATTTTTGTGCATGGTGTGAGGGTGTGTTCTAACTTCATTGGTTTACATGCAGCTGTCCAACTTTCCCAGCACCACTTGCTGAAGAGACTGTTTCCCATTTTATATTCTTGCCTCCTTTGTCAAAGATTAATTGACCATAGGTGTGTGGGTTTATTTCTGGCCTCTATTCTGTTACACTGATCTGTATGTCTGTTTTTGTACCAAAACCACACTGTTTTGATTACTGTAGCTTTGTAGTATTGGCTGAAGTCTGGGAGAGTTTTACCTCCTACTTTGTTTTTATTTTCCCCTCAGGATTGCTTTGGCAATTCTGGGTCTTTTATGGTTCCATATAAATTTTGGGATTATTTGTTCTAGTTCTGTGAAAAATGTCATGGGTAATATGATAGGGATCGCATTAAATCTGTAGATTGCTTTGGGTAGTATTGCCATTTTTACAATATTAATTTTTCCAATCCAAGACCATGGGATATCTTTCCATTTCTTTGAATCCTCTTTTATTTCCTTTATTAATGTTTTATAGTTCTCAGCATATAAGTCTTTCACCTTCTTGGTCAGGTTTATCTCTAGGTATTTTTTTTTTTTGGTGCAATTTTAAAAGGTATATATATATATATTTTTACATTCCCTTTCTGATATTTCATTGTTAATGTAAATAAATGAATGTTAATCTTGTATCCTGCTACTTTGCTGAATTCATTTATTAGATCTAATAGTCTTTGTGTTGAGTCTTTAGGGTTTTCTATATATAGTATTGTGTCATCTGCATATAGTGATAATTTTACCTCTTTCCTTCCCATTAGGATACCTTTTATTTCTTTTTCTTGTCTGATTGCTGTGGCTAGGACTTCCAATACTACGTTGAATAGAAGTGGTGAGAGTGGGCATCCTTTTCTTGTTCCAGATTTTAGCAGGAAGGCTTTCAGCTTTTCACTGTTGAGTATTATACTACTAGCTGTGGGTTTGTGATAAATGGCTTTTAGTATGTTGAGATATGTTCCCTCTATTCCCATTTTGGTAAGAGTTTTTTATCATGAATGGATGTTGAATTTTGTCAAATGCTTTTTCTGCATCTATTGAGATGATCATGTGGTTTTTGACTTTTCTTTTGCTACTGTGGTTTATTACATTGATTGATTTGAAAATGTTGAACCAGCCTTGTGAACCTGGGATGAATCCCACTTGGTTGTGGTGTATGATCTTTTTTATGTGTTGTTGGATTTGGTTTACTAATACTTTGTTGAGAATTTTTGCATCTATATTCATCAAAGATATTGGCCTGTAATTTTCTTTTTTAGTGATGTCTTTGTCTGCTTTTGGTACCAGGGTGATGGTGGCTTCATAGAATGTCTTTGGGAGTGTTCCTGCTTCATTCTTTTGGAAGAATTTGAGAAGAATTGTTATAAGTTCTTCGTATGTTTGGTAGAATTTGCCTGTGAATCCATCTGGTCCCACACTTTTGTTTGTAGGGAGTTTTTTTAATTACAGATTCTATTTCACTTCAAATGATCAGTCTGTTCACATCATTTATCTATTTCTTCTTGATTCACTTTTGGTGGGCTCTATGTTTCTAGAAAGTTGTCCATTTCTTCTAGGTTGTCAAATTTGTTGACATATAATTGTTCATAGTATTTCCTTATGGTTTTTTGTGTTTGTGTGGTGTCAATTGAGATTTCTTCTTTTTCATTTCTTGTTTTGTTTATTTGGGTTCTCTTTCTTCTTGGTGAGCCTGGGCAGAGGTTTGTCAATTTTGTTTACCCTCTCAAAGAACCAGCTCTTGGTTTTGTTGATTTTTTTCTGTTGTTTCTTGAATCTCTGTTTTTTCCTCCCTGATCTTTATTATTTCCTTCCTTCAGCCGACTTTAGGTTCTGTTTGTTCTTTTTCTAATTCTTTTAGGTGGTAAGTTAGGTTGTTTACTTAAGATTTTTCTTGTTTTTTGATGAAGGCCTCTATCGCTATGAACTTCCCTCTAAGAACTGCTTTTGCTGTGTCCCATAGATTTTGTATGGTTGTGTTTTCATTGTCGTTTGTCTCAAGTTATTTTTTAATTTCCTTGTTGACCCATTGGTTTTCTAGTAGCATGTTGTTTAGTCTCCACGTAGTCATTTTTTTTTCTCATTTCTTTTCCTGTGGTTGATTTCTAGTTTCATGCCATTGTGGTCAGAGAAGATGCTTGAAATAATTTCTGTACTCTTAAATTTGTTGAGGTTAGTTTTGTGCCCTAGTATGTGGTCAATCCTAGAGAATCTTCCATGTGTGCTTGAAAAGAATGTGTATTCAGGTTTTTTTGGATGTAATGTCCTGAAGATATCAATTAAGTCTAACTGTTCTATTGTATCATTTAGGATCTCTGTTGCCTTATTGATTCTCTCTCCGGAAGATCTGTCTGTTGATGTGAGTGGGGTGTTAAAGTCTCCTACTATTATTGTATTTCCATTGATTTCTCCCTTTATGTCTGTTATTATTTGTTTTATGTATTTGTGTGCTCCTATATTATGTGCATATAAGTTGATGAGTGTAATATCGTTTCCTTGTATTGATCCTCTTATCGTTATATAGTGCTCTTCTTTATTTTTCTTCATAGTCTTTAAAGTCTATTTTGTCTGTTATGAGTATTGTAACTCCCGCTTTCCTGTCATTTCCGTTTGCCTGAAATATTTTTCCATCCCCTCACTTTCAATCTGTCTGTGTCCTTTGCCCTGAGGTGGGTCTCTTATAGGCAGCATATTGTAGGCTCTTGATTTTTATCCAGTCTGCCACTCCGTCTTTTGATTGGAGTATTCAGTCCATTGGCATGTAAGGTAATTATTGGTACATATGTATTTATTGCCATTTTCAACCTTTTTTTCCAGTTGATTCTTTGTTTCTTCTTTGTTCTTCTTCTTCTTGTGATTTGATGATTTCCTTTCATTTTATGCTTGTATTCTCTTCTTTTTGGTTTTTGTGAATCTATTGTATGTTTTTGATTTGTGGTTGCGCTATTTTTCAAGTATGTTAAACCCTTCCTGTATCTGCTTGCTTTAGACTGATAATCAATATATGGCCTTTATTATGTTGAGGTAAGTTCCCTCTATGCCCAGTTTCTGGAGAGTTTTTAATCATAAATGGGTGTTGAATATTATCAAAAGCTTTTTCTGCACCTATTGAGATTATCATATGGTTTTTAGTATTCAATTTGTTGATATCACACTGATTTGCAGACATTGAAGAATCCTGGCATCCCTGGGATAAATCCCACTTGATCATGGTGTATGATCCTGTTAATGTATTGTTGGATTCGGTTTGCTAGTATTTTATTGAGTATTCTTGTGTCTATGTTCATCAGTGATACCTGTAATTTTCTTTTTTTATCATATCTTTGTCTGGTTTTGGTATCAGGGTGATGGTGGCCTCATAGAATGAGCTTGGGAATGTTCCTTCCTCTGCAGTTTTTTAGAAGGGTTTCAGAAGGATGTGTTAACTCTTCTCTAAATGTTTGAAAGAATTCACCTGTGAAGCTCTCTGGTCCTGGACTTTTGTTAGTGGGAAGTTTTTAAATCACTGTTCCAGTTTCAGTACTTGTGATTGGTCTGTTCATATTTTCTGTTTCTTCCTGGTTCAGTCTTGGAAGGTTGTACCTTTCTAAGAATTTGTCCATTTCTTTTAGGTTGTCCATTTTATTGCCATACAGTTGTTTGTAGTAGTGTCTTATGATCCTTTATATTTCTTTGGTGTCAGTTGTAACTTTTCCTTTTTCATTTCTAATTTTATTGATTTGCGCCCTCTCCCTTTTTTCCTAGATGAGTCTGGCTAAAGATTTGTCAATTTCATTTATCTTTTTAAAGAACCAGCCTTTAGTCTCATTGATCTTTTCTATTATTTTCTTCATTTCTATTTCATTTAGTTTTTGCTCTGATCTTTGATTTCTTTCCTTCTACTAACTTTGGATTTTGCTTGTTCTTTTTGCTCTAGTTGCTTTAGGTGTAAGATTAGGTTGTTTGTTTGAGGTTTTTCTTATTTCCTAGGTAAGATTGTATTGCTATAAACTTCCCTCTTAGAACTGCTTTCGCTGCATCCCATAGGTTCTGGATTGTCATTCTTTTGTTTTCATTTGTTTCTAGGTTTTTTTTTTTGTTTTTAATTTATTTTTGTCTGCGTTGGGTCTTCGTTGCTGTGTGCAGGCTTTCTCTAGTTGTGGCAGGTGGGGGCTACTCTTTGTTGTGGTGTGTAGGCTTCTCATTTTGGTGGCTTCTCTTGTTGCAGAGCATGGGCTCTAGGCATGTGGGCTTCAGTAGTTGTGACTTGCGGGCTCAGTAGCTGTGGCTTGTGGGCTCTAGAGTGCAGGCTCAGTAGTTGTGTCGCAGAGGCTTAGTTGCTCCGTGGCATGGGGTATCTTCCCAGATCAGGGCTTGAACCCGTGTCCCCTACATTGGCAGGTGGATTCTTAACCACTTCACCACCAGGGAAGCCCATGTCTCCAGGTATATTTTGATTTCCTCTTTTTCTTTCTTCAGTGATCCATTGGTTGTTTAGTAGCATAGTGTTTAGCCTCCACGTGTTTGTGTTTTTTTACCTTTTTTCTTACAGTTGATTTTTAATCTCATAGTGTTGTGCTCAGAAAAGATGCTTGATATGATTTCAGTTTTCTTCAATTTACTGAGGCTTGCTTTGTGGCCCAGTATGTGATCAATCCTGGATAATCTGCTGCTTTTTGATGAAATGCTCTATAAATATCAATGCAATCATCTGGTCTAATATGTCATTTAAGGCCTGTGTTTCCTTATTGATTTTCTACATGGATTATCTGTCCACTGATGAAAGTGGGATGTTAAAGTGCCCCACTATTATTGTGTTCCTGTTGAGTTCTCCTTTTATGGCTGTTAGCATTTGCCTTATGTATTGAGGTGCTCCTATGTTGGGTTCATATATATTTACAACTGTTATATCTTCTTCTTGGATTGATCCCTTGATCATTATGTAGTGTCTATGTCTCTTGCAACAGTCTTCATTTTAAAATCTATTTTGTCTGATATGAAAATTGCTACTCCAGCTTTCTTTGAATTCCATATGCATGGAATACCCTTTTCCATCCCTTCACTTTCAGTCTGTATGTGTCCCTAGATCTGATGTGGGTCTCTTGTAGACAGCATATATCTATGTCTTGCTTTTGTATCCATTCAGCCAGTCTATGTCTTTTGGTTGGAGCATTTAATCCTTTTATATTTAATGTAATTATCAATATGTATGTTCTTATTGCTGTTTTGTTCATTGTTTTGGATTTGTTTTTAAAGGTCTTTTTTCTTCCCTTTTTCTTTATTCTCTTTTTACTTGATGTCTATCTTTAGGATTTCTTTTTCTTTTTTTTTTCTTTTTTTTTTTTGCGGTACGCGGGCCTCTCACTGTTGTGGCCTCTCCCGTTGCGGAGCACAGGCTCCGGATGCGCAGGCTCAGCAGCCATGGCTCACGGGCCCAGCTGCTCCGCGGCATGTGGGATCTTCCTGGACCAGGGCACGAACCTGCAACCCCTGCATTGGCAGGTGGACTCTCAGCCACTGCGCCACCAGGGAAGCCCTGCTTTTTCTTTTTTGTGTGTGTATCTATTGCAGATATTTGGTTTGTGGTTCCCATGAGGTTTTGATATAGCAGTCTATATATGTACAATATTGTTTTAAGTTGCTGGTCTCTTATTAATTTCCAGTGCATTTCCAATATCCTGCATTTGTACTCTCCTCACGATTTCTGGTTTTGATATTATATTTGTATGGGGGGTGATTTCCTACCTTTGTTTTATGTTTGCCTTTACCAGTGAGCTTTCCCACTCATAATTTTCTTGTTTCTAGTTGTGGTCTTTTCTTTTTTGCCTAGAGAAATTCCTTTAGGATTTGTTGTAAAGCTGGTTTGGTGGTGCTGAATTCTCTTAGTTTTTGTTTGTCTGTAAAGCTTTTGATTTCTCCATTTAATCTGACCGAGGGCCTTGCTGTGTAGAGTATTCTTGGTTGTAGTTTTTTTCCCGTTCATCACTTTAAATATATCATGCCACTCCCTTCTGGCCTGCAGAGTTTCTGCTGAAAAATAGCTGAAATGGGCATTCGCTTGTATGTTATTTGTTGTTTTTCCCTTAATTGCTTTTAGTATTTTTTTCTTTGTGTATAATTTTTGTCAGTTTGATTACTATGTGTCTCAGTGTGTTATTCCCTGGGTTTATCTTGTATGGGACTCTGCACTTCCTGGACTTGAGTGTTTCCTTTCTCATGTTAGGGAAGTTTTCGGCTATAATCTCTTCAAATATTTTCTCAGACCTTTTCTCTCTCTCTTCTCCTTCTGGATACCTTTAATGCAAATGTTGGTGTGTTTAGTATTGTCCCAGAGGTCTCTATAGACGGTCCTCATTTATTTTCATTCTTTTTTCTTTATTCTGCTCTGTGGCAGTGATTTCCACCATTCTGTCTTCCAGCTCACTTACTCGTTCTTCTGCCTCAGTCATTCTGCTATTGATTCCTTCTAGTGTATTTTTCATTTCACTTATTGTATTGTTCATCTCTGTTCTTTAAATCTTGTTCTTTGTTAAACATCTCTTGTATCTTTTTGATCTGTACCTCCATTATTTTTCTGGGTTGTTGGATCATCTGTACTATCATTACTCTAATTTCTTTTGCAGGTAGGTTGCCTATCTCCTCTTCATTTGGTTGTTCTTATGGGGTTTTAATCTCATTCCTTTGTCTGGAGTATATTTCTCTGCCTTCTTATTTTGTCTAACTTTCTGTGTTTGTGGTCTCCTTTCCACTGGCTGCAGGATCGTAGCTTTTCTTACTTCTGGTATCTGCCCCCTGCTGGGAAAGGTTGGTCCTGTGGCTTTTGCAAGCTTCCTCGTGGGAGGGACTGGTGCCTGCCCCCTGGTGGGTGGAACTGGGTCTTGTCCTTCTGCTGGGCAGGACCATGTCAAGGGGTGTGCTTAGAGGTTGCTGTGAGCTCAATACAGCTTTAGGCACGTTGTCTGCTGATGGATGGGGCTGTGTTCCTATCCTGATGGTTGTTTGGCCTGAGGCATTCTGGCACTGGAGCCTGTAGGCTGTTGGTTAGGACTAGGTCTTGATACCAAACTGGCAATGACCTCTGGGAGAACTCATGCTGATCAGTATTCTCCGGGGCCTCTGCCATCAGTGTTCTTGCTCCCCCTCCCCACTATTTAACCACAGCTGCCCCCCATCTCTGCCAGAGATCCTCCAAGTCTCGTAGGTAGGTCCAGCCCAGGTTCCTATGGAGTTACTGCTTTGTGCTGGGTCCCAGTGTATGTAAAACCTGTGTGCACCCTCCAAGAGTGGAGTCTGTGTTTCCCCCACTCCTCTGGAGCTCCTGCACTCAAGCCCTGCTGGCCTTCAAAGCCAAATGCTCTGGGGGTTCCTCCTCCTGATGCCAGACCCTCAGGCTGGGGAGCCGGACATGGGGCTCGGGACTTTCACTCTTGTGGGAGAACCTCTGCAGTATAATTTTCCAGTTTGTGGGTTGTTCACCTGGCAGGTATGGGATTTGATAATGTCACAAAAGCACTCCTCCCATCATCTTGTTGTGGATTTTTCTACGTCTTTGGATGTAAAATATCTTTTTTGGTAGGTTCCAGTCTTTTTTATTGTTGGTTGTTCAGCAGTTAGTTGTGATTTTGGTATTTTTATGGGAGGAGGGGGGGCTCAAGTCCTTCTACTCTGCCATCTTTTCCAAAATAGAGGGGCAGCTTTTAGTTTGGATGCTTGCTGTCTCTTTCCTCAGCGTGTGCTGGTCTTTACCTTTTTATGTGGGGTGTGCAGGTTCAGCGGCCCTTGTGTACTCACAGGACAGTGCGGGCAGGGCTTGGCTCCTGCTTGGGGGTCTCCTGTGGGCGGCTGCTATCCGTGCACTCCTGGGATAGTGAGGGCAGCCTGCTTTTAGGTCTCATAGTGGCGACCTGTGCCCACC
Source organism: Globicephala melas (assembly GCF_963455315.2). NCBI lineage: Eukaryota > Metazoa > Chordata > Mammalia > Artiodactyla > Delphinidae > Globicephala > Globicephala melas. The sequence continues at coordinate 36,117,905 of NC_083322.1, forward strand.
TCTGGAGCCCAGGATGGCAGTGATGACTTGCACACCACCACCCCCTCCCACCAACAGCTCCTGTGGGCGGTGTCCTGTTGCCTGGAAGCACTCACAGAGAAAGGAGCTCTTAATGGTGGTCCCACCCCTCTCCCCCTCCACCCCCAACAATGGCACCTTGCCTCTGTGGCAGGCCCTGGCTTCTTCTGAGTACCCCCTCTGTTGCCACAGTCTAGCCTCTTCAGGCTGTCTCCATGCAGCCAACCCTGGTCCCTTCCCTGGGTCTGACCCCTGAAGCCTGTACTTCAGCACCTAGCCCCCACCCTCACCAACAGCTGAGCATCTCAGGCGGGGGAGCACAGGGTGGCACTGATGACCTTCTGTGCAGGTGACTGTTTTGCCTTCTGCAAACCTGTTGCTGCACTCTCCTCCTAGGCTCCAAAGCTCCCCTCCATCCAGGCTGATTTCCCTACCAGTGAGGGGACGCCCCAAAATTCAGGAACCTTTTCTCATTCACAGCTCCCTCCCTGGGGTGCAGGCCCTGTCCCGATTTCTTTCTTTTTCGTTTTCCTTTTGTCCTACCCTGTTACGTGGAGGTTTTCTTGCCCTTTGGGAAGTCTGAGGTCTTCTGCCAGTGTTCAGTAGATGTTCTATGTGAATCGTTCCACTTGGAGATGTGTTTTTAATGTTTTTGTGGGGGGGAAGGTGAGCTCCCTGTCCTACTTCTTCACCATGTTCATCACCCCACCAATAATTATTTTATATAAATGGCTGACATAATTTGAATGTACAGTCCTCCCTCGATATCCACAGGGGATTGGTTCCAGTACCCCCTGTGAATACCAAAATTCGCAGTTGCTCAAGTCCCTTATATTTATGGTGTAGTACAGTTGGCCATCCATATCTAAAAGTTCCCTATCCACTTTTATGTGAATAAGGGTTTAATTGATCAAAGCATTTTCTATTATAATGGAGCAACATATGTAATAGAAGGTATAGGAATTGAAAATAATGAAATTATCAATATTTGTAGATAAGATGATTACCCGTTAAACCTAAGAGTTAACTGAAAAAGCAGTTGAAGTTGCTGTAGTAATAGTTGTGAGAATTGTTGCATCTTTTAAGTTGTAAGCTATGTCAAAAAATGGTAATTGTGCTCACTGATAGTTATCATTAACCCAACCAATATACAAACTATGTAAATTCTCTTGGACATACATAAGTTGTATGAGAAGAAATGGTGTTTATAGCGGAAATATATTTTTTAATATGTACATTACATCCTTTAACGAATTTGCCTCCTGACATTGTATCCTATTAGTGATCCAACCTGGATTAAGTGGTCAAACCTGGATTAAGATATGTAGACTGTTAATAACCCCCAGCATCCTGGAAGAAACAAACATCCTCTTAGAGAAGGTCTAATTATCCTAGGTCCAAAATTAATCATATAATAGTTTTTTTGCATACAGTGTTCAGCTCATAAATAAACCAGATGCACACACACACACACACACACACTCACATGGCATTGAGAGCAAGAAGCAGCAGAACCAACAGACAATAGGCAGACCAAAAAGTCTTGAGATATTGGAATTATCAAACAAAGAAAGCTATCATCCTTAGCAAGTTGAAAAAAAAGCAAAGATAATACATAATGGTAGGAAGTTAGAAATTATAAGAAAGTGACAAGGCAGATTTGATAAAGAACTAGACAGGTTTTAGAATCAGAAAATAAAATATCTGAAATTCATTCAGTGTGCTAGTTTAACAGATTAGACAAATGAGAAGTGAGCATTAGTGAACTGGAAAATATAGTTCAGATGAAGCTATGAAAGAAGGAGCTTAAAGAGGAAAAATAGAGAAAATACTATACAGAGAAAAGGATAAGACTCATTGAGGATACAGAGAGATATCATCTGTGTTTTACTGGAGTCCCAGAAATAAAGGAGGAAATGTAGGCAAAAGGAAATATTTGAAAGGATAGACAGATAGGCCAGTGGAACATAAGAGTATAAAAGTAGATACCAGAATACTTGATTTATGACAAAGATGGCACAGTAATGTGGAATGGTTGAGATTTTCAATAATTAGTAATTAGATAATTGGGTGTTCACATAAAAAACTTAATTTGGACTGTTATTATGAAAATAACTACATTTGGATTATAGACCTAAAAGCAAAGTGCAAAACAACAAAGCCTTTAGAGGATAATGTACAATACCTTCTTGACTTTTATGTGGGTGGAGAAGATTTAACAAGACACAAAATGATTATGTTACACTTAAGAACTTAAGTTAAGCAAAAAACAGCATTAACAGTCACAGAGGGAAAGGTATTTGCAATACAACCAACTAAAGACTTTTTTTTATACATCTTTATTGGAGTAATTGCTTTACATTACTTAATTACTTTACATTACATTAATTAATTGCTTGACAATGTTGTGTTAGTTTCTGCTGTACAACAAAGTGAATCAGCTATATGTATACATATTACCCATATCCCCTCCCTCTGGAGCCTCTCTCCCACACTCCCTATCCCACCTCTCTAGGTCATCACAAAGCACCGAGCTGATCTCCCTGTGCTATGTAGCTGCTTCCCACTAGCTATCTATTTTACATTTGGTAGTATATGTAAGTCCATGCCACTCTCTCACTTCGTCCCAGTTTACCCTTCCCACCCCCTGTGTCCTCAAGTCCATTCTCTACGTCTGCGTCTTTATTCCTGCCCTGCCACTAGGTTCATCAGTACCATTTTTCTAGATTCCATATATATACATTAGCGTACGGTATTTGTTTTTCTTTTTCTGACTTACTTCACTCTGTATGACAGACTCTAGGTCTATCCACCTCACTACGAATAACTCAGTTTCACTCCTTTTTATGGCTGAGTAATATTCCATTGTATATATGTGCCATATCTTCTTTATCCATTCATCTGTCGATGGACACTTAGGTTGCTTCCATGTCCTGGCTTTTGTAAATATGCTGCAGTGAACATTGTGGTACATGTCTCTTTTTGAATTATGGTTTTCTCAGGGTATATGCCCAGTAGTGGGATGGCTGGGTCATATGGTAGTTCTATTTTTAGTTTTTTAAGGAACCTCCATAGTGTTCTCCATAGTGGCTGTATCAACTTACGTTCCTGCCAACAGTGCAGGAAGGTTCCCTTTTCTTCACACCCTCTCCAGCATTTATTGTTTCTAGATTTTTTGATAATGGCCATTCTGACTGGTGTGAGGTGATACCTCACTGTGATTTTCATTTGCATTTCTCTAATGATTAGTGATGTTGAGCATCTTTTCATGTGTTTGTTGGCAATCTGTATATGTCTTCTTTGGAGAAATGTCCATTTAGGTCTTGTGCCCAGTTTTGGATTAGGTTTGTGTTTTTTTTGATATTGAGCTATGTGAGCTGCTTGTATATTTCGGAGAGTAATCCTTTCTCAGTTGCTTCGTTTGCAAATATTTTCTCCCATTCTGAGGGTTGCCTTTTCGTCTTGTTTATGGTTTCCTTTGCTGTGCAAAAGCTTTTAAGCTTCATTAGGTCCCATTTGTTTATTTTTGTTTTTATTTCCGTTTCTCTAGAAGGTGGGTCAAAAGGATCTTGCTGTGATTTATGTCCTAGAGTGTTCTGCCTGTGTTTTCCCCTAAGAGTTTTATAGTGTCTGGCCTTACATTTAGGTCTTTAATCCATTTTGAGTTTATTTTTGTGTATGATGTTAGGAAGTGTTCTAATTTCAGTCTTTTACATGTAGCTGTCTAGTGTTCCCAGCACCACTTATTGAAGATGCTGTCTTTTCTCCATTGTATATTCTTGCCTCCTTTGTCATATAGGTGCATGGGTTTATCTTTGAGCTTTCTATCCTGTTCCATTGATCTATATTTCTTTTTTTGTGCCAGTACCATACTGTCTTGATTACTGTAGCTTTGTAGTATCGTCTGAAGTCAGGGAGGCTGACTCCTCCAGCTCCCTTTTTCTTTCTCAAGATTGCTTTAGTTATTGGGGTCTTTTGTGTTTCCATACAAATTGTAAAATTTTTTGTTCTAGTTCTGTGAAAAATGCAATTGGTAGTTTGATAGGGATTGCATTGAATCTGTAGATTGCTTTGGGTAGTAGAGTCATTTTCACAATGTTGATTCTTCCAATCCAAGAACATGGTATATCTCTCCATTTGTTTGTATCCAACTAAAGACTTTTATCTAAAATATACTGAGAGCAAAATAAAACTGTAAATCAGTGACAGAAAGGCAGCCCCATGGCAAAATGCTTCACCAAAGATGAAACCAAAATGATCAAAGGTATTTAACATAAGTAATAATCAGAGAACTCCATACTTATTCTGGTTTTGTTTATCATAGGTGAAAAGGAATCTAAATACAACAAATAGGAAATCAGCTAATTAAAATTTTATAAATATGATAGTAATGCCATTTGATACTTATAAATAATTTAGAATTACATTAATGGGCTTTAACATATTAAAAAGTTTGCAGAACATTATATATCATTGCACTTTGGTAAGAAACTAAATATTTGTGAATATTTATATATATTGTATGATGTCTGAACATATTTTAAAAAGTTAGCTGTGTGTGGATGATGGTACTTGGAATTATTCTAATCGTAGTTTTACTCATTTGTATTTTCTGTTGTTTCTAAATTGAGCATGTACTGTATTATTTATGTAACTGATAACACAGAATGTACCAAAAATAGGGCATTATATCCATTTTTCCATTATCAGAGTCAGCTTTATTTTTTTATTGAAATTCCGATCAAATGAACCACTTCTTAGTGTTAGAAAACTGTATTCATGCACATAGACACATAACTCTGTAATATGTGCAGTAGCAACACAAAAAATGTGGGATACTATCCGTATTGTAAAAATATAGGTCAGTTCTGAGTGACTCATCCTTCCTTTTCCTTTTCATTTAAATGGATCCTTTAATTTTTTGTTTGTTTCTTTTAATTGCAAATACTACTTAAATCTTGTTTTCTCTTAATATGTCTCCTGCCTCCCTTTTTCCATTCTGTTTTTAGGCTGCTTAAATGTCTTCAATATATGTCTTTATATGTATGTATGTATGTGTGTGTGTGTGTGTATATATATATATATGTATATATATATATATATATACTTTTTTTTAGTTTTGAATTTATAGTCTAGAGCTTTTCAAAGGAAAAGTTTGTTATAAGTTTAATTTAAGAATGGAATTCATTTTGATAGCTTTAAGGAGCTTACAGTTTAAGATTTTCTCTTAATTTCTGGACATTTCACAGGGGAAAAAAAAGCCCTTTCTAAAGTACCTTTTCTGATAAAGTAAATGAGTGTGTTATTTGTAAAATGATTTAGAGCATGTGGGTTTTAACAGGAAAGGATTTGTTTTCTGGCTTTTTCTCTGTCATATCAAGGGTGTGGTTATATTTTTGTTTTGTTTTTTAGCTTGAGTGGGATGTTACTTGACATCCCATCATAAAAATACAGCACATCATAAAAATGCAGTGTGCTGTATTTGTTTTCCCATGACTTCCAAGCAGCTTAGAGGTAAATTTAGGGTTCATTGCTTATCCATGTATACACTTATCTCTTTCAACTTATAACGATTTTTAGGTCATTAATTATCCTTTTTATCCTTTTTGGAAGTAGAGGCAAAAAATGAATATGCATTTATGTAAATATATATACATATACACATATATAAGTTCAGTCACACACTCTGTGTAAACATGCTGTTTTAAATTTTTTTTAGCCAACAAATGGAATCTTCTTGAGCATGTTTCTGATTGTTTTGCCATTGGAATCTATGGCTCATGGCCTCTTCCATGAATTGGGTAACTGTTTAGGAGGAACATCTGTTGGATATGCTATTGTGATTCCCACCAACTTCTGCAGGTACAGTAACCTAGTATAATAAGTAATAGCTACTTGACTCTTAATATTTTGCTAATATTGGTATAAGATGATAGCTCATTTTTTCAAAACTATAATATTCTCAAAGTATAATACTCTTGCTTTTTTATTTTCCATTTATCCCAAATGTTTAAAAACCTTTATCTACTCTGAGTAATAATATAATCTTCAGGGTTCAATTAAAATTTTATTTTTGATAAATGTGATTAGCTTATATTTTAGCTAAAAATCATAAAATATGAATGGATTTTCATAAAATATGAATGGATTTTCTAAGTAAAGTTCCTGCCCGCCCTTTAGAGAGGGATATCTTGTTTAAGAAAATGTGAAACAACATGGTGAAGTATAATAGAATGTACACTGGACCTCAGTGTTCTAAATTCTAGTTCTGTGTTACTTTAGGCAGATCATAACTTCTCTGGACCTCAGTGTCTTTATCTAAAATGCAAACAATACCATTCTGCCCATATAGAGAAATGTTATGAAGAGCTAATGAGACTATAAATGTAAAAACACTACTAGAAAGTGTCATACAAATACCACGAATTCAAAAACATTGGCAGTGAAGTTAAGTATTTGATTGCAGTTTTATTTGGAAATATTTTTGACCCTAAATGTATGGCAAACCTGTTTCAGTCTGTAAATATTGCCAAATTTTAGTTTTTCTTTTGTAGTTAAGTACCTTTGAAGTAGAAAAAAATAGTTCCTTTCCATTAATGAATTCTGTTGACCAAGCAGTCATCATACTTTCCTTGGCCAGGGGTGGGAGAGGGCTTGAAATGAACTTTTTATCTGATTTCAAATATTTGACATAAAAAACACATAGTAAATATTTCCTCCATATTAAAGACTTGACATATAAGTTGAAGATTCTCATGAGAAGTAAAAGAAATACGTTTAGAAGGATCACATAAAGTAAGATGTGACAACTCTGCAGGAAGAATATGTGGAAGTAGTAATTTGCACAGTTAGATTTTTATTCTGTTATAATTTTTGATTATGCATTGCTTTATTCTTTTGCTGTTTTGTGGCTGTTAAATGATACAGATAGGGACAAAATGTTTTGTTCTTTTAATGAAAACTTTTATAGAATTAATAGAATAGTGTTGATAATACATGAAGCAAAATATAAAGTTTTCAAAATTCCTACTAGAAATCTCTTTTCTGGATAAGAGTTATGAATTTTTTCTCCCTCAATATTGATTTGATTCTGCTAGTTTTAAGACTTGGTTTATTATCTTTACTAAAGTACCATTTTACATGTATTCCAGGATCAGGTCTAAGTCTTCAGTTAGTATTCAGTAGTATATAAGGCAGTGGACCTAAATAGTAATAATTTTTTTAAAATAAATTTATTTATTTTATGTATTCATTTTTGGCTGCGTTGGGTCTTCGTTGCTGCACCTGGGCTTTCTCTTGTTGAGGCGAGCAGGGGCTACTCTTTGTTACAGTGCGCGGGCTTCTCATTGCAGTGGCTTCTCTCATTGCAGAGCACAGGCTCTGGGTGTGCGGGCTTCAGTAGTTGCAGTGCGTGGACTCAGTAGTTGTGGCTCATGGGCTCTAGAGCGCAGGCTCAGTACTTGTGGCACGTGGGCTTAGTTGCTCCGTGGCATGTGGGATCTTCCCAGACCAGGGCTCGAACTCATGTCCCCTGCATTGGCAGGCGGATTCTTAACCACTGTGCCACCAGGGAAGTCCATAATAATTGTTTTAAAATGTCATTTATTAAAAGGTAAGTTCTGTCATTTATTAAAAGGTAAGTTCTATCATTTATGTACCTTAAGTTAGTAAAACTTGAACACAACTTTATAAAGACTATCTTTTTCAACACAGAAATTAAATATATAATTTAAAATATCGCTTCCATATTTTGTTAAAATTTTTTTCTCAAAAAAGTACTTTCATTATTGTCCCCACCCAGGTATTCTAGAAACATTTTGGGGGTAGAATTAGTACAGTCTTGCTTTTTAAAGTTTTGTTTAATATCTGTCATTTGGTAAGAAGATATGAATAAAGAATGAAGAGTAGTACTATCTACATTTGGAGATATTCTCCCAGCTTCCAGTTTTATTGATAAGAAATATAATTTTTAGAAACTAGGCTTTGATTTTCCAAGCTTAATTCTTATCACTGTAGAAAATTTAGGAAAGATGTTTTTCTTAAAAAAAATCCTGCCATTTAATTAGCCACTTATGATTCTTAAATAATTTATTATAAATGAAGAATAGGAATGTGACATAGAATGAACACTTCATAAACACTAAAATGATCTTTTTTTCTCCTTCTTCAGTCCTGATGGTCAGCCAACACTTCTTCCACCAGAACATGTACAGGAGTTAAATTTGAGGTCTACTGGCATGCTCAATGCTATCCAAAGGTTTTTTGCATATCACATGATTGAGACCTATGGATGTGACTATTCTACAAGTGGCCTGTCCTTTGATACTCTACATTCCAAACTGAAAGCTTTCCTTGAACTTCGGACTGTGGATGGACCTAGACATGATACGTATGTTTTGTATTACAGTGGGCACACCCATGGTACAGGAGAGTGGGCTCTTGCAGGTAAATCCACCTCTGGCAATTTCACTATTGTAAAAATATGCCTATTCGTGGAAATCTGTCCTTCACACTGAAACATTAAGTTTCCAAATTCTCAGTTTTCCACTTCACAGATTACCAAGTATACATACGACTGTTTTGTTTGCCTTTTCTCTGGCATACTTGTTTAGCATAATTTTAGTAATCTCTAAAGGTTTTGAAAATTATGTTTTGTGTTGATTGGAAGAAAAAATCTGACTGCTTGATCTAAGACTTATAATTAGTTTCCCTTTAAAGTATTTTCAGAATTATTAAATGTAGTTACATTTTTCAGAAGCTGATCAACTTATTTGACTAATACTTGTAAGTCTTTAAGGTGTTACAGGATGCTGATTTCAGTAGTTCTTCATATATGGAGTCTTATTTATGTTAGAAAGCTCACCATAGTTTTAAGCAGCAGGTGATACGATATGGTTGCAGTAGTGCTTAGGTCAGTGCTTGGTCCTCATTTGCCCCAACAGTGTTGTTTGAGGCAAGTTTCTCTGTTTCAGTTCTCTCATCTGTAAATAGAAGGGGTAATATTAAGTCTCCTTGCCAAGGGAGAAATGAGACCCTGTAAGTCAAAGGCTTTGTTTTATGAATTACTTGCTTAGTGCCTGGAAGAGAGTCTGGCATATAGTAGGAGATCCTTAAGTAATATAGATAGATGGATGAAATCACTGAATGAATCACAAAAAAAGGTAATTTCTTATTTTAGATTAGAAATAGTTTTTAGATTTAATTATGTCCTACTTTTTTTTCTATAAAATATTTCAGATGTTTTACACCATGAACACAAACAATAAAATAATCATAAAATATAAGTAGAAAACGATATTCAGATCAAAGAAAAATATAAAACAAAAGTATTATGGAAGGACAGAGGTAGAGCGCCAATACAAGAACTCCAGAAGAAAGGAAATAAACTCAAGGTTAAAGGAGACACGATTTCAAACCATCATGGTCTCACTAATTTCATGCCAGATTGGTTTCCAGGTTTTATTATAAATACATTTTTTGGTTTTGCAAATAAATATTGAATAACTCAATGGCTGTCTAGAAGGAGTAAAGGCAAACTAATACTTACTGAGCACATTTGAAGCATAGCTACTATGCTTGGTACTTTATACACATTATTAGATTTAATCTTCGCTTGAAATTTCTTGAAGTAAATACTATCATCTCTATCTTCATTTTTCAGAGGATGAAATGAAAGCTGAAAGTGGTTACATAACTTATCTATAGTCATACTACTACTAAGTGATGGAATCATGATTCAAGCCCAGATCTCCCTGACCCCTAAAATCTTCCCCCTATTGCACCATGTTGCTGCCAAAGATGAAAACCATGAAGATAGAGAAATGGCATGTTCTGGTTCAGTAGATATTTTTGTTAGCATGGTTCACCCATTTTCAAAATACTGTAATATAGAAGAAGCTAGTCAGCATTAAAACTACGTCAGTATAATGGTTTATAAAATCATTTACTTGACCTATACTTTTTAATAACAGTGTGTAAAATAACTTTTTAATTTTTATGGCTATTTCAAATTCAGGTAAAGTATAGCATTCTGTGTACTTCAGAGCACAAGAGAAAAAGTTCTAGTCTGCTCAAAAATCTTTACAGAAATATATTTCAGACCCAAAAACAGGGATTGATTATTGAAAACTACTGCAGTGCTTATAATAATAACCTCTTCCCTAAGCAAATGGGTCGAAAAAGGCATAATTTTGGTGACCATGCATATATCCTTAGTAATTTTTAAGTTTTAAAAGAAAGTAATTTAAGAAGCAAACATGTTGTACATTTCCATGAAGGATTTATTACTTAATGTAAACATTTTGCCAAAAGTTTGCATTTTTCTTAAGTCCTTTAAAATTTATCTCAAGTATTTTTTAAAAGGTGGCTTTGGAAATAAAGTTCTAGATGTTCAGTTTACTGATTTTTTTGTTTGTTTTTAGTTTATTTTTGTGTATGGTGTTAGGGAGTGTTCTAATTTCATTCTTTTACATGTAGCTGTCCAGTTTTCCCAGCACCACTTATTGAAGAGACTCTCTTTTCTCCATTGTATATCCTTGCCTCCTTTGTCATAGATTAGTTGACCCTAGGTACGTGGGTTAGCTCTGGGCTTTCTATCCTGTTCCATTGATATAAATTTCTGTTTTTGTGCCAGTACCATAGTCTTGATTACTGTAGCTTTGCAGTATAGTCTTAAGTCAGGGAGGCTGATTCCTCCAGCTCTGTTTTTTTCCCTCAAGAATGCTTTGGCTATTCGGGGTCTTTTGTGTCTCCATACAAATTTTAAGATTTTTGGTTCTAGTTCTGTAAAAAATGCCATTGGTAATTTGATAGGGATTACATTGAATCTGTAGATTGCTTTGGGCAGTATAGTCATTTTCATAATATTGATTCTTCCAATCCAAGAACATGGTATATCTCTCCATCTGTTGGTATCATCTTTAATTTCTTTCATCAGTGTCTTATAGTTTTCTGCATATAGGTCTTTTGTCTCCCTAGGTAGGATTATTCCTAGGTATTTTATTCTTTTTGTTGCAGTGGTAAATGGGGATGTTTCCTTAATTTCTTTCAGATTTTTCATCATTAGTGTACAGGAATGCAAGAGATTTCTGTGCATTAATTTTGTATCCTGCAGCTTTACCAGATTCATGGATTAGCTCTAGTAGTTTTCTGGTGCCATCTTTAGGATTCTCTATGTATAGTAGTATCATGTCATCTGCAAACAGTAACAGTTTTACTTCTTTTCCAATTTGTATTCCTTTTATTTCTTTTTCTTCTCTGATTGCCGTGGCTAGGACTTCCAAAACTATGTTGAATAATAGTGGTAAGAGTGGACATCCTTGTCTTGTTCCTGATCTTAGAGGAACTGCTTTCAGTTTTTCACCATTGAGAATGGTTTGCCTTTATGATATATGGCCTTTATTATGTTGAGGTAGGTTCCCTCTATGCCCACTTTCTGGAGAGTTTTTATCATAAATGGGTGTTGAATTTTGTCAAAAGCTTTTTCTGCATCTATTGAGATGATCATATGGTTTTTATTCTGCAATTTGTTAATATGGTGTATCACATTGATTTGCATATATTAAAGAATCCTTGCATCTCTGGGATAAATCCCACTTGATCATGCATGGTGTATGATCCTTTTAATGTGTTGTTGGATTCTGTTTGCTAGTATTTTGTTGAGGATTTTTGCATCTGTATTCATCAGTGATATTGGTCTGTAATTTTCTTTTTTTGTAGTATCTTTGTCTGGTTTTGGTATCAGGGTGATGGTGGCCTCATAGAACAAGTTTGGGAGTTTTCCTTCCTCTGCAATGTTTTGGAAGTGTCTGAGAAGGATGGGTGTTAGCTCTTCTCTAAATATGTGATAGAATTCACCTGTGAAGCCATCTGGTCCTGGACTTTTGTTTGTTGGAAGATTTTTAATCACAGTTTCAATTTCATTACTTGTGATTGGTCTGTTCATATCTTCTATTTCTTCCTGGTTCAGTCTTGGAAGGTTATACCTTTCTAAGAATTTGTCCATTTCTTCCAGGTTGTCCGTTTTATTGGCATAGTGTTGCTAGCAGTAGTCTCTTACGATGCTTTGTATTTCTGCGGTGTTTGTTGTCACTTCTCCTTTTTCGTTTCTAATTTTATTGATTTGAGTCTTCTCCCTCTTTTTCTTGATGGCTAATGGCTTATCAATTTTGCTTATCTTCTCAAAGAACCAGCTTTTAGTTGTATTGATCTTTGCTATTGTTTTCTTTGTTTCTATTTCATTTATTTCTGCTCTGATCTTTATGATTGCTTTCCTTCTGCTAACTTTGGGTTTTGTTTGTTCTTCTTTCTCTAGTTCCTTTAGATGTAAGGTTAGATTGTTTGAGATTTTTCTTGTTTCTTGAGGTAGCCTTGTATAGCTATAAACTTCCCTCTTAGAACTGTTTTTGCTGCATCCAAAAGGTTTTGGATCGTCGTGTTGTCATTGTCATTTGTCTCTAGGTATTTTTTAGTTTCCTCTTTGATTTCTTCAGTGATATCTTGGTTATTTAGTAACACATTGTTTAGCCTCCATATGTTCGTGTTTTTTCCCCTGTAATTCATTCCTAATCTCATAGTGTTGTGGTCAGAAAAGAAGCTTGATATTTCAGTTTTCTTAAATTTACTGAGGTTTGATTTGTGACCCAAGATGTGATCTATCCTGGGGAATGTTCTGTGCGCACTTGAGAAGAAAGTGTAATCTGCTGTTTTGGGATGGAATGTCCTATAAATATCAATAAATCTTTCTGGTCTATTGTGTCATTTAAAGCTTGTTTCCTTATTAATTTTCTGTTTGGATGATCTGTCCATTGGTGTAAGTGAGGTGTTAAAGTTCCCCACTATTATTGTGTTACTGTCTATTTCCTCTTTTATAGCCATTAGCAGTTGCCTTATGTATTGAGGTGCTCCTACGTTGGGTGCGTAAATATTTACAGTTGTTACATCTTCTTCTTGGATTGATCCCTTGATCATTGTGTAGTGTCCTTCGTTGTCTCTTGTAATAATCTTTATTTTAAAGTCAATTTTATCTGATATGAGAATTGCTACTACAGCTTTCTTTTGATTTCTATTTGCATGGACTACCTTTTTCCATCCCGTCACTTTCAGTCTGTATGTGTCCCTAAGTCTGAAGTGGGTCTGTTGTAGACAGCATATATATATGGGTCTTGTTTTTGTATCCATTCATCCAGTCTGTGTCTTTTGGTTGGAGCATCTAATCCATTTACATTTAAGATAATTATTGATATGTATGTTCCTATTACCACTTTCTTAATTTGGGGGGGTTTGTTTTTATAGGTCTTTTCCTTCTCTTGTGTTTCCTGCCTAGAGAAGTTCCTTTAGCATTTGTTGTAGAGCTGGTTTGGTGGTGCTGAATTCTCTTAGCATTTGCTTGTCTGTAAAGCCTTTAATTTATCCATTGAATCTGAATGAGATCCTTGCTGGGTAGAGTAATCTTGGTTGTAGGTTCTTCCCTTTCATCACTTTAAGTATATCATGCCACTCCCTTCTGGCTTGTAGGGTTTCTGCTGAGAAATCAGCTGTTAACCTTATGGGAGTTCCCTTGTATGTTATTTCTCGTTTTTCCCTTGCTGCTGTCAATAATTTTTCTTTATCTTTAATTTTTGCCAGTTTGATTACTGTGTGTCTCGGCATGTTTCTCCTTGGGTTTATCCTGTATGGGACTCTCTGCGCTTCCTGGACTTGGGTGGCTATTTCCTTTCCCATGTTAGGGAAGTTTTTGACCATAATCTCTTCAAATATTTTCTCGGGTCCTTTCTCTCTCTCCTTCTGGGACCCCTATAATGCAAATGTTGTTGCATTTAATGTTGCCTCAGAGGTCTCTTAGGCTGTCTTCATTTCTTTTCATTCTTTTTTCTTTATTCTGCTCCGCAGCAGTGAATTTCACCATTCTGTCTTCCGGGTCATATATCCGTTCTTCTGCCTCAGTTATTCTGCTATTGATTCCTTCTAGTGTAGTTTTCATTTCAGTTATTGTGTTGTTCATCTCTGTTTGTTCTTTAATTCTTCTAGGTCTTTTTTAATCATTTCTTGCATCTTCTCGATCTTTGCCTCCATTCTTTTTCCGAGGTCCTGGATCATCTTTACTGTCATTATTCTGAATTCTTTTTCTGGAAGGTTGCCTATCTCCACTTCATTTAATTGTTTTTCTGGGGTTTTATCTTGTTCCTTCATCTGGTACATAGCCCTCTGCCTTCTCATCTTGTCATTCTGTGAATGTGGTTTTTGTTCCACAGGCTGCAGAATTGTAGTACTTCTTGCTTCTCAGTTTACTGATATTTATATTATCTTTTTCATTTCTTAGGAAATGTAATAGACACCAAGATAAATAGCATAAAAGTGTTCTTAAATTTTCATTCACTATGAATAAGGAATAATTTAGGAACACAAACTCTAAAGCAGGGTAATATTTTAGGCAAATGTCTAGTAGTTACATTCTGCAGTGTTTTATCTTTATAATATTTTTTTAAGTATGTCAATAAGTTAACCATTATAGAATTCTTCTATTAGGCCAGAAGATCTGTTCGTGTATGTGTAACTTTCTTTGTGAGAGTCTTTGTTGTAAAAATAGGAAAAAAAAATGGAGAAAGCATAGCTTGACAGGCCTTCCCTTTCCCATGAAGGCTAGGTTTTTGTCCCATAATAATTCAGCAACTGTATACTCCCCCACGGCCTGAGGCACCTGGCTCAGTGGATGAGTCCTCTTTTCAGTCAGTTCCTGGCCTTGGCCTGCCTGAAACAACCCTCAAAGGTTGATTCTATCTCAGAAGTAGTATTGAACACCCCTGCCCTGAAGAAAATGCTTTAATTCATTCCAGGCCAAGTGACAAAGAACTCTAAGCACTGAGCTTTATCAATAGGTATTTTTCTAGAAACGTCTAAATAGGAAACGTCACGACTCGATTTTACTTCAGCAAGTTAAGAGTAGGTCCAAAAATCACTGTGAGAAAGAGAATCTTTATCCCATACCTTTACTGTTAGTACTTCTTAGAATATGTAGTCTTCTTACATTTATGGGGCTCCATAGTGTAGAACCTGATATTTTTGCCTGTTTGAGGGTAAAAAACAATTATGGTAATGACAAGAGAGACAGAAATACATAAAAAAATGTAGAAAACCTATAAAGCAGTTTATCACAGGTAAACAAAGTCTTTAAAAAGCAGTCTCAATTACTTGAACTGTTGGCTTGAATTAGATTACTTGAATCAGATGGCTGTTATCTGAGATAAATGTAAATATTTTGCATCTGGACCAAAAGCCAAATGCAACATAGAAACTGTTCATAGGAGAAAGCAGAGCAAAACAAAACAAGAGAAGAGAAATAGTATAAAGGGCTTTAATACTGCTTTAAATTTCTTGCTGATATCTAAAGAGTGTGTTTATAAGAGAATTAGTGTAGAGTGTGCTGAAGAATATTTATTGAAATAGTTGTAGAAGGCAAGTTAGAACGATGATGCAGGCAAGTTAGAACAATGATTTTTTGTGGCAGATGGAATTTGTATAACTCCTCTTGTAATCTGTGTTGTCCTGTCATCTCCAGAGACGTTTAATAAAACTGGCCATAAAGAAAAGTGAGCTTGATCATATTTAAAAAGATATCTCCTGGGGCTTCCCTGGTGGCGCAGTGGTTGAGAGTCCGCCTGCTGATGCAGGGGACACGGGTTCATGCCCCGGTCTGGGAAGATCCCACATGCCGCAAAGCGGCTAGGCCCGTGAGCCATGGCCACTGAGCCTGTGCGTCCAGAGCCTGTGTTCCGCAACGGGACAGGCCACAACAGTGAGAGGCCCGTGTACCGCAAAAAAAAAAAAAAAAAAGATATGTTAGTAATATGTGAAAAATAGTGTCTCTGAGATGATTGATAGGTATGAGTGTAAGAGCAGTTCATGAAACAAATTTTTCATTGTCACAGTCTAAGATACAGCAGGCTGATGAATAAAAGAATATTAATTATTCATAAAGAATGTCATATACCCTGACTTTATAGGTCATATTATTAATAGAATCCAAATTCTAAAGGATTCTCTATCTCTTCAGTATTGTCATTTTGATAGTTTAGCAAAGAGCATGGTTGCTCTTGTTAAAAATACATATTCTGAAGTTAGGTTGTTGGAACTTGTATTAGTAAATTGTAGCATGTTAAAACTTTTTCTAATTATAAAAGTAACATATATTCAACATAAAAATTTTGGATCACATAAAGAAGTATAACAAACACCACCTGAAATCCAAATACCCGGAAATAACTACTGCTGTTATTTTTGTAGATACACTTCTCTGTCATGCTTTTTCTAATATCATAGATATTTTTGTCATTAAAATTTCTTTATAAATATCATTTATTATAAACCTCTTCTCATAAGGTTACACCATAATTTATATCCGTTCCCCCAGTAGTTTCAGATTTTACACTATCTTAGATAGCAGTGGGAAGATGAGCTTTATATGTATTTTTTTGTCTGCATTTCTACCCTTTCCTTAGGGTAAATTCCTAGAATTGGAATGACTGGATTAGAATACCATTTGAGACAGAGCCAGGACTAGGGTGAGGTGAGCATGGCAGTTGCTTGGGGCACAGAATTTAAGAGGGTGCTAAAAATTAAATGATGACGATAACATTTTAATGCAATATATTTAAAAATCAAAAGTTAATGCAAAAAAAAACCATCCATAATGAACCACATGTAAATACTAGCTGTAAGATATATTTTTAAGTCAGAAATATGTTTACTTTAGACCTTTCTGGTATATGTTTTTTTAATCCTTTATTGTTGTTCAGGTATAAAACTGATTTAAAAATAAACCCATTCCAAATTCATTCTTGTTACTGGTAGGAAGGGTGTTTTTCATCTCGTAGGTAACTACATATGAGGAGATAAGTTAATTCATTAGAAGTGTAGAACGGGGTGAGCCAATATTTTCTGTAAGGACCAGATATTTTTGGCTTGGTAGGCCATAAAGTCCCTGTTGCAACTACTTAGCTCTACCATTGTAGTATAAAAGCAGCCATAGACAGAATATAAATAAATGTTATTTATAGAAATATGAAATATAAATTTCCTATAATTTTTACGTGTCACAAACTTCTCTTTAAAAAAATTTTTTTTACCATTTAAAAATGTAAAATCAGTTCTTAGATCTCAGGCTATGCAAAACAAGTGGCAGGCTGGATTTGACCACGAGCCATAATTTGCTGCCCTTGATGTAGAATATTTGCTTTGCTGTATAATTTTAATTTTTTTCACTAAATTGAACTTTATAAAATAATTTTCTTATTTTATCATAGCATACCCCTTTAATGTGAATAACAGGATGATTGGGGGATTGGGGGTGTTTTGGTTTTTTTTTTTGGTTTGATTTTTTTACCTGAAGCTGAAAGTCTGTTTTTTGTTTTTAAAAATTCTTCTGAAAGAGATACTTTGAGAAAAAGGCTCCCTTTTTTTTTCTTACATATTTTAAGAACTTAAAGAAAATATACTTAAGACAAAAGAGTATTCTTAGTAAGACACTTCAGAAATTCTTGCTCTACTGAACTTTCTGTTCACAGGTGGAGACATACTACGCCTTGACACACTTTTAGAATGGTGGCGAGAAAAGAATGGTTCCTTCTGTTCCCGACTTATTATCATATTAGACAGTGAGAATTCAACCCCCTGGGTGAAAGAAGTGAGAAAAATCAATGACCAGTATATTGCAGTGCAAGGAGCAGAGATGACAAAAACAATAGATATTGAAGAAGCTGACCCACCGCAGCTGGGTGACTTTACAAAAGACTGGGTAGAATATAACTGCAACTCCACTAATAACATCTGCTGGACTGAAAAGGGACGCACAGTGAAAGCAGTGTATGGCGTGTCAAAACGGTGGAGTGACTACACTCTGCATTTGCCAACAGGAAGCGATGTGGCCAAGCACTGGATGTTGTACTTTCCTCGTATTACATATCCACTAGTGCATTTGGCAAATTGGTTGTGTGGTCTGAACCTTTTTTGGATCTGCAAAACTTGTTTTAGGTGCTTGAAAAGATTAAAAATGAATTGGTTTCTTCCTACCGTGCTGGACACAGGACAAGGCTTCAAACTTGTCAAATCTTAATTTGGAACCCAAAATGGAATATTGTTGGGAGTTCATTCTACCAGTTATCACTAACTTGCCATTTTTTGCATATTGTATTTTTATTTGTAAAAAATATCTTGTTACTTCTGTAGCTGCTCTCATTTTGTCTTTTCTCCAGTAATTATGGTATATGTAAGGTGTTGGGAATAAGCACTATTTTATACTAAAAATATGTAGGGAGTCACAAATGTTGACTTTGTAAATGCATAAGAGATGTTAAAAATAATAACAATGCACTTTGAGGAATGTTTGCATATGCCTCTGATTAGAAAGAAGACACTCTGCTCTGCAGTGGCCAATGAAGAATCACTAATGCCTTATTTTCTAGGCATAGATTAAAGAATGTAAACCAGACAAATTGTTTACTATTATAAGAAAACTACCAATTTGCTTACAGAAGATTATTTTTTGTGAACAGTAGGTTTGAGTTCAAGGCCATTTGAAGAATTACAAGCTCTCTCTCAGAAAAGGGAAAAGGAAGAAGTCTGCTTAAAATGAATGCAAAATTTGCTTATAGTCCATCACGTTTAGTTACTTGGCTATGACCTGTTATCGGTATCACAGAGAAGCCCAAATCACTGTTTAGGTCAAGACATTCTTCATATAGGTAACTGTAAGAAGCTAGAGCCTACAAATTGCTCCTTCATGCAGTGTTAGGGGCCTATGAAAGCACTGGCAGTTTTAAGGGTCTTTCTCAGGGTAACAATGTTTTCTTAATGAACAATGTTTCCAGCTGCAAATTCCTTCCAAATAAATTGTCTTCCCTTTCAAAAAGTAATCTTAAGAAATTTAGCCATTTGTCATTGATTTAGGCTATTTTCAGTACTGAGAAATGATTTTGATCTTTATAGAGTTAATGCTCTGTCATGAAAACTATTTTTCAGATCCCCATTAGTGGTAACACTTCTTTCTACTGAAGGTCAAAGGATTGGAAACAGGTGATTTTTCTTCATGTATACATATAATGTATTATGTAAAAAAGTATTCATATTGGCAATTTTACTTAAGCATAATGGTGTGGTTGTAATTTTTAAAACTTAATTCAGTGTTTTCTCGGATTAAAGCAGGCATGGATCAGGGTATCTCCTAAGAGGTAATTTACCTCCTGTTCCCTTCCAATAATCCTTACATTCTAAGTTTTCATCTCTGAGAAATAACAAGAAGGGAATAGAATTAAATTGGGGGATAATCTAATCTTTGTTGTTTAAATGGTGTGACGTCTCACCATTAAAGCCGTTTTTTCCAGCCTCAGAGAGAGTAAATAATGCCTCTACCATCTTCTACCTGGTGACTTGAAGTTTTAGTTAGGAAGAAGTCACTTAGCGTCAGGGAACTTGTATACCACTATCTATGCAGCGTTGTTATATAGAGTCTGATTATTTCTGCGTTTTGAGTATGATTTTCCTAATGTTCTGAATAAAATTTTGTCAAAAAATTAATTTTTCACATAATGTGCAAATAACAGTTATTGAATGTTTTAGTGTATTAAGAGAGAGAGTCATAAAAAATGTCCAAGTATTAGAGTTCATGGTTAGTAGCAGGTTGATTTAAAATTTTCCAATATTTGGTTACATATTTATATAAACATCATCCAAATGAAATAGTATATAGTGTTTCATTACTATTCAAAAATAGTGTAGCAGACAAGCCAAGTGTTAAAATTATGAGCTTACAGCTAAAAAACAGTTTAATTAACGTTAAGTAAAATCATCTTTTAAATTCTGAGCCAGTATTAAGCCAACTAGCTTTAACTAAAGTGTATCTCTTTACTCTGAGAAAGCCAAACGTAAAAGTATATCCTGCATTCTTTATAAAGTGATACTAAGATTTTACTAAAAATCACATTCAAAAGGTAGCAGACATTTTTACAGCCACAAAGCTAATATTTTGATAAATATTTTCTATAAAGTACAACCAAAAAAGGTCTGGGCTAAAAATGTGACTTGAGCCTATTTATTAAGTTTGATGAATTCTCCTACCCATACAAATAAGACACTATAAATGACTCTTAGGAGATGGCATCCTAAATTAAAGATGCCTATTTAAAAACATTCAAGTATGAAAAATGATAGTATGGAGAAGGAATATTACAGGAAGGCTAAATTGATTGGTTATTTTTACCTAAAGATTAAAAAACAGACCTGACAATGAGACTAATTTTCTTATGGCTTCCATTTTATATATCATGTTTAGGAAGGAGTTACTTGAAGTG
The DNA here is from genome assembly GCF_963455315.2 of Globicephala melas. NCBI lineage: Eukaryota > Metazoa > Chordata > Mammalia > Artiodactyla > Delphinidae > Globicephala > Globicephala melas. The sequence goes on from NC_083322.1 coordinate 36,138,265, forward strand.
ATAGAAGTTATGTTAGGGCAAAATTTCACCATTCCACTAAAAAGAGATAACATGGAGATGTTTTTCAACATAATGTTGACTTAATTTGTTTCCTTTTATGATACCTTGCTAAAACCATAAAAGACTCCCCTCTAAAAACATCTTTTTCAAATGTATACACTGTTATGTGATAAATTAAGGAGTCAAGTTCTTTTTCTCATAATTTTTTAGTTATGCTATTATTTCATTCAAAAGTTTAATTTGCTCTGACTAAACTCTTGGGATATTTGGATTTATCTTTGCATAGCTTTCTATCTCACTCTTCTTAATAAATATGAAATTCTATAGACAAGACCTTTTTCAGAAAACCATTTTTATGAACACTTTTCATAAATTACATACTTTTTAAAAGTTACATTGCTAATTCAAATGCATTTATATTTAATGCATTAGTGGGTAGAATTTTTTTGGAGTAAAATCTTCACTAAAGTCTATTTGTAACTGTACATTTTGTTTGTAAATTTTGGCTTGAATATATTTGCTGTTTTGGATACTGCATTTTTTATAGGTATCCTTTCACATTTAGAGCATAGTCTCTTTCAAAATAATGTTCTACATTACCTTTCCACAGGTGATGTGACAGTTAATATTATGTATGCCAAAAGAAAATGGCTTAATTTTAAGCATGTGATTAAGTATATTTGATAGTAAGTGCTCAAAGGAGTTAGATCTGTCAGTACTTTTGAACATCTCCTCTGTTGGGAAGTAACTAGACTGTCATCTCTTTTCAGGCAGAGGCTTGCACATCCTGGTATTTCTGGTACACAATTACCCAGAAGAGTGCCTTGCCTGTAATTCTTATTATTTAAAAAATATTTTTGACTGAGTGAATGAATTTAGACTCCTAATGAGAAATTGGAATAACTTGATTGTAAATTATTACATTTTCTTGACAGTTTTACCTTAAGTGGATATTATTTCAAGATCCTCATTAAATTAATAATTACCAAAGACAGTTACAGAATCAGTGAAAGGAAAACTAATATCACATTTGTAGTTAAAGAGCCATAGGATCAAGATTAGGGAAGGAAAAACTTTGTTTGAATGAAAACATAGCTGATATCAATCACCAAAAAGTGGCTTTTTGTGGGTTGAGTCCCTTTTCCTCATGTCTCCAATATGATTAAGGTTGAATCTTTCATTGATTTCCCATTAGAAACATATAGACAGGTTGGAGATTTATCACAAATGGAAATTATTGAAAGAAAGTCTGACAGATGAACAAAGAAAGAATTCGGCTGTGCCTGTCACTGACAACTAGACTGTAAAATCAGAAAAAATGGGCCTGTGAACATAAGCAGGTTCAGGACAAGTTAGGGAAACTAAAATTATATCAGCTTTGGAGTATCCTCACTAGTTGCAACACATAGGTGTACAGTATGATACAATGAAATTTAAGCAACAATTGTTCTGAGCAACTATTTTGATAAAGTAATTTACATTTATGTTTTTTAGGAAATATTACTTAGACCAAAGATGATTCAAAATTGAAATCTGTAGGCTAATCACTAAAGTTTCTTCAATATTAATATGTAAAAACCCTTTTGATTGATTTAAAAGTCAAATTGGCCAATCATCTTGTGTGATGACCTCAGTATTTTTTTTTTAAGTATCAACTTAAAATAAGTAGAGTAAGTAGACAAGTTTAGTAAAATTCTGTTGTTACTGTTTGGTTTGGACCTAAAAATCTTGATCTATCTTAAATCAGTGTGGCAGGGTCAGTGAGAAATATGGCATATCTCCCTAGATCAGCAATATTTACTCCATGTGAAGTAAAAATATTTTTATATTAAAACATACCAATGTACTGAGCAATATTTGCATTAATTTTTAGTGTAAATCACAAGACTTCAAAGCAATTTTAATATTGCACTAGGTCCTTTGTTCTCCTTACTGCAGAACACTGAAGATTCTTTGGACACAATTTTGGACATTAATGATACTCTATATTAAAAAGAAAAAAAAATCCTTTGTCTTATGTCCTGGAAACACAAATAGCACGATGAATTTTCGCTAAAAAAAAATTTTGTTTGAATATATATGGAACTTCAGGTGGGTACTGTTTTAATGCAGTTTTATAATAGATATTTCTAGGTTCTTTGGAGTCCTTATACATATTGATTTCTTGTTCTACACAACTAGGTATTGGTAAGGAAAGTGGGGTGAGGATTTTGATTTGTAATCTACATCCCCATGCATTCATACTCATTCTGACCTATTTCTCTGCTATCTAATTAGAAGAGATACTACTCTTTCCAAAACCTAACCTTTGGATTCCTTTCCTCCTTTCTACATAAAACTAATTCATCAATAACAATAAAAGTGACAATGGCTATCATCTGTTGAATGTTTTTTTTATGTTCTAGGCACTGTGCTAACCACTTCTGTATACATGATTTCATTAAACCCTCACAACCACCTTTTGTGATGGATGTACTTTTATTTTATGAATGAGGAAACTGAGTCAATGCACTTAAGTAACTTTCCCCACATGACACATCTATGGATAAGAAGTTGGGTCTCAAACTCAGCTCTAAACCAGATTTTATGTTGTGGGGACTCCCACATACCAAGAAAAGGAAGGTTTTACTCAGGTATGTATACCTACATACCCTTTAGAGAACTGTTTGTGTATTTTGTCAAGGGGGTAGACACCTGGCTATAAGCATGTAAGCATAGGGAAGAGGGACAATTGGTCAATATAAAGACCTTCAATTATTAATTGTACTAATATCAGCCCCACTTCTCAGCTCCTTCCTTAATTTTCTAGCAGTCTCTGATGCTAGAGCCTTTCTGGGGTTGTACTGGACTGCTCAGACACACCGCCCCAGAAGCATATTCTGGGAGGCTGCTAGGCTAGTGCTTGCTTTTCTCTGCCACCCAGTTCATACTCTTTTATCCATTTTGTCTTTGAATGTGTGCTGAAATCTCTGGTCTGATAATAGATCCCCCCCATTCCCTACATCTTGATGGTATAGTCACTTGTTTATTCCTTTAAACTGGAGGAGAAGATATAGAGGCATGTGTTCACTATCTTGAACTCAAAGCCAAAGTAAGTTTCATTAAAAAAAAATGGTGAGGGCTTCCCTGGTGGCGCAGTGGTTGAGAGTCCGCCTGCCGATGCAGGGGACACGGGTTCGTGCCCCGGTCCAGGAAGATCCCACATGCCACGGAGCGGCTGGGCCCGTGAGCCATGGCCTCTAAGCCTGCGTGTCCGGAGCCTGTGCTCCGCAACGGGAGAGGCCACAACAGTGAGGCCCGCGTACCGCAAAAAAAAAAAACAAAAACGGTGCAATTGGCTTTTACTTCTGGTTTGTATATAAAATACAAAAGAACTTTGATCCAGTGGAAACATTAGAAAAATTCCAGGTTAAAATAAACATACTCTTTATTGGAGCTGCTGCAGAATAGTACATACAAACAAATCTAGGTGAAATAAATCCCAGAGAGCAATAAATTCTTCATAAATAAGCAGAGACTGCAGCAGCTTCTATACCTGGGGCAAATGCCTGCCTTGAGTGCTAGCTAGTATGTTAGAATCGGAGCTGCCATGGACTGGGAGATTTTGCAGGAAAGAGGAAACCAGGCAAACTTTTGACAGCATTGTGGGCTGGTGAGATGGGTCTGCAAGGGCAGTAAGCACTTGACCCAACAATTCTGCCCCCTTTCCCTGGAATTTTGCCAAGAAAGTGGCAGTGGAGGAGAGCCTCATAAATGAAGAAATTCATGCAGCTTTGCACATCACACTTAATTGCCAGGGTTGGAATCAAATATGAATCTGAACTATGTAAAACAGACTTATTCCAGTTAAAACACTAAAAAGATCAAATCACTCAGTATCTTGGCAGATAAGGCATGGGAAGTTAGGGACTGGGCTAACTGAAGGTGAACTGAATCTGATTAAAGCTTCTGCCCAGCTCTGGCTCAGGTAAACCTGTGGGAGATTCGGAAGGGTAAGTCCCTCACCTAAACCACCTAGAATGAAAGGCATGCCATTTCTGAACAGACACAAATTACACTTTTCACTGTTCTTATATGCATAATACAGAATACATTTTTTTAAATTATAAGACATGAAGAGGGGAGGAACTGGACCCATTATCAAGAGTAAGCAGTCAAAAAATAGACTTGTAGATTACTAGCACACAAGAATTTTCAAACCAAATGGATATTCTAGGACTAATAAATATGTCAGAAAACTTTAAATCACTGGATGGTACTTGAGGGTGAGGGTTAGTCCCTAGCATAGGGTGTCAGAGTGTGGCAGGAACCACAAAGCAGAGCTATCTGGCATAGACTAAGGAGGACATCCACACCAGGGACAAGGGAAAGATGATAATGGGAGATTGGTTACATAAGCACGGATTTATCAAACATGAAAATATATTTAAGATGATGGGAGCAGATTCTTCTGTTGAAGAAGGGAATTGCAAACATGGAAATGGAGAGAGCTAGAATAGTCACTAAGGTGTTGGATTCGAAGAGGCAGTATTAGATATAGAAATTAATAAGATGTAAATATGTGTAAGGATATGTGTTTATGTTTTTATACATGTAATCCCTAGCTTTGTTTACTAAGAAGGTCTGAGATTACCAGTGCCCCCATAGCAATGAACACACCTAGATCCCAGATCATGGCTTCTGAATATTATTCTCCACTGAAAGGATCCAGGGCTCTTTGGAGAAATAACTGATTACTTCTGATGAGCCTGGAATATGTTAGTTCCAGAGAGCTGGGACAATTTGAGCGTTAGGAAACTAAGTGCCCTTACTAAGTGCCCATACACACATATATGTATAACTGTATGTGTATATGTATACATATATACATATGCATACATACTTCATGACTTTGATGAACAGGACAGTAATGTTAAAACAAAGAGGCAGAGGAGGAACCAAGATGGAGGAGTAGAAGGACGTGCTCTCACTCCCTCTTACGAGAGCACCAGAATCACAACTAGCTACTGGACAGTTGTCAACAGGAAGACGCTGGAACTCACCAAAAAAGATACCGCACATCCAAAGACAAAGGAGAAGCCACAATGAGACGGTAGGAGGGGTGCAATCACAGTAAAATCAAATCCCATAACTGGTGGGTGGGTGACTCACAGACTTGCGAACACTTATACCACAGAAGTCCACCCACTACAGTGAAGGTTCTGAGCCCCACGTCAGGCTTCCCAACCTGGGGGTCCGGCAATGGGAGGAGGAATTCCTAGAGCATCAGACTTTGAAGCCTAGTGGGAATTGATTGCAGGACTTTGACAGGACTGGGGGAAACAGAGACTCCACTATTGGAGGGCACACACAAAGTAGTGTGAGCATCGGGGCCCAGGGGAAGGAGCAGTGACCCCAAGGGAGACTAAACCAGACCTACCTGCTAGTGTTTGAGGGTCCCCTGCAGAGGCAGGGGGTGGCTCTGTTTCACTGTTGGGACAAGGACACTGGCAACAGAAGTTCTGGGAAGTGCTCCTTGGTGTGAGCCCTCCCAAAGTCTGTCATAAGCCCCAACAAAGAGCCCAGGTAGGCTCCAGTGTTGGCTTGCCTCAGGTCAAACAACCAACAGGGAGGGAACACAGCCCTATCCATCAGCAGGCAAGTGGATTAAAGTTTTACTGAGCTCCGCCCACCAGAGCAACAGTCAGCTCTACCCACCATCAGTCTCTCCCATCAAGCCTCTTAGATAGCCTCATCCATCAGAGGGCAGACAGCAGAAGCACTACAATCCTGCAGCCTGTGGAACATAAAACACATTCACAGTAAGATAGACAAGATGAAAAGGCAGAGGGCTATGTAACAGATGAAGGAAAAAGATAAAACCCCAGAAAAACAATTAAATGAAGAAGAGATAGGCAACCTTCCAGAAAAAGAATTCAGAATAATGATAGTGAAGATGATCCAGGGCCTCAGAAAAAGAATAGAGGCAAAGATCGAGAAGATGCAAGAAATGTTTATCAAAGACCTAGAAGAATTAAAGAACAAACAGAGATGAACAACACAATAACTGAAATGAAAACTACACTAGAAGGAATCAATAAGAGAATAACTGAGGCAGAAGACCGGATAAGTGACCTGGAAAACAGAATGGTGGAATTCACTGCTGCCGAACAGACTAAAGAAAAAAGAATGAAAAGAAATGAAGACAGCCTAAGAGACCTCTGGGACAACATTAAACGCAACAACATTTGCATTATAGGGGTCCCAGAAGGAGAAGAGAGAGAAAGGACCAGAGAAAATATTTGAAGAGATTATAGTCGAAAACTTCCCTAACATGAGAAAGGAAATAGCCACCCAAGTCCAGGAAGCACAGCAAGTCCCATACAGGATAAACCCAAGGAGAAACATGCTGAGACACATAGTAATCAAACTGGCAAAAATTAAAGACAAAGAAAAATTATTGAAAGCAACAAGGGAAAAACAACAAATAACATACAGGTAACTCCCATAAGGTTAACAGCTGATTTCTCTCTCAGCAGAAACTCTACAAGCCAGAAGGGAGTGGCATGATATACTTAAAGTGATGAAAAGAAAGAACCTACAACCAAGATTACTCTACCCAGCAATGATCTCATTCAGATTACATGGAGAAATCAAAAGCTTTAGAGACAAGCAAAAGCTAAGAGAATGCAGTACCACCAAACCAGCTCTATGACAAATGCTAAAGGAACTTCTCTAAGTGGGAAACACAGAGAAGAAAAGGACCTATAAAAACAAACCCAAAACAATTAAGAAAATGGTCATAGGAACATACATATCGATAATTAGCTTAAACGTGAATGGATTAAATGTTCCAACCAAAAGACACAGGTTTCCTGAATGGATACAAAAACAAGACCCATATATATGCTGTCTATAAGAGACCCACTTCAGACCCAGGGACACATACAGACTGAAAGTGAGGGGATGGAAAACGATATTCCATGCAAATTGAAATCAAAAGAAAGCTGCAGTAGCAATACTCATATCAAATATAAATAGACTTTAAAGAATGTTGCAAGAAACAAGGAAGACCACTACATAATGATCAAGGGATCAATCCAAGAAGAAGATATAACAATTATAAATATATATGCACCCAACATAGGAGTATCTCAATACATAAGGCAACTGCTAACAGCTATAAAAGAGGAAATCAACAGTAACACAATAATAGTGGGGGACTTTAACACCTCACTTACACCAATGCACAGATCATCCAAAAAGAAAATAAATAAGGAAACAGAAGCTTTAAATGACACAACAGGCCAGATAGATTTAATTGATATTTATAGGACATTCCATCCAAAAACATCAGATTACACTTTCTTCTCAAGTGTGCATGGAACATTCTCCAGGATAGATCACATCTTGGGTCACAAATCAAGCCTCAGTAAATTTAAGAAAATTGAAATCATATCAAGCATCTTTTCTGACCACAACGCTATAAGATTAGAATCAACTACAGGGACAAAAATGTAAAAAACACAAACACATGAAGGCTAAACAATATATTACTAAATAACCAAGAGATCACTGAAGAAATCAAAGAGGAAATCAAAAACTACCTAGAGACAAATGACAATGAAAACATGATGATCCAAAACCTATGGGATGCAGCAAAAGCAGTTCTAAGAGAGAAGTATATAGCTATACAAGCCTACCTCAAGAAACAAGAAAATCTCAAGTAAACAATCTAATGTTACACCTAAAGGAACTAGAGAAAGAAGAACAAACAAAACCCAAAGTTAGCAGAAGTAAAGAAATCATAAAGATCAGAGCAGAAATAAATGAAATAGAAACAAAGAAAACAGTAGCAAAGAGCAATAAAATTAAAAGCTGGTTCTTTCAGAAGATAAACAAAATTGATAAACCATTAGCCAAACTCATCAAGAAAAAGAGAGAGAGGACTCAAATCAATAAAACTACAAATGAAAACGGAGAAGTTACAAAAGACACCACAGAAATACAAAGCGTCCTAAGAGACTACTACAAGCAACACTATGCCAATAAAATGGACAACCTCGAAGAAATGGACAAATTCTTAGAAAGGTATAACCTTCCAAGACTGAACCAGGAAGAAATAGAAGATATGAACAGACCAATCACAAGTAATGAAATTGAAACTGTGATTAAAAATCTTCCAAAAAACAAAAGTCCAGGACCAGATGGCTTCACAGGTGGATTCTATCAAACATTTAGAGAAGAGCTAACACCCACACTTCTCAAACTCTTCCAAAAAATTGCAGAGGAAGGAACACTCCCAAACTCATTCTATGAGGCCACCATCATCCTGATACCAAAACCAGAGAAAGATACTACAAAAAAAGAAAATTACAGACCAGTATCACTCATGAATACAGATGCAAAAATCCTCATCAAAATACTAGCAAACAGAACCCAACAACACATTAAAAGGATCATACACCACAATCAATTCGGATTTATCCCAGGGATGCAAGGATTCTTCAATATACGCAAATCAATGTGATACACCATATTAACAAATTGAAGAAGAAAAACCATATGATCATCTCAATAGATGCAGAAAAAGCTTTTGACAAAGTTCAACACCCATTTAGATAAAAACTCTCCAGAAAGTGGGCATAGAGGGAACCTACCTCAACATAATAAAGGCCATATATGACAAACCCACAGCAAATGTCATTCTCAATGGTGAAAAACTGAAAGCATTTCTTCTAAGATCAGGAACGAGACAAGGATATCCACTCTCACCAGTATTATTCAACATAGTTTTGGAAGTACTAGCCACAGCAATCAGAGAAGAAAAAGCAATAAAAGGAATACAAACTGGAAAAGAAGTAGTAAAACTGTCACTGTTTGCAGATGAGATGATACTATACATAGAAAATCCTAAACATGCCACCAGAAAAGTACTAGAGCTATTCAATGAATTTGGTAATGTTGCAGGATACAAAATTAAGGCACAGAAATCTCTTGCATTCCTATACACTAATGATGAAAAATCTGAAAGAGAAATTATGGAAACACTCCCATTTACCATTGCAACAAAAAGAATAAAATACCTAGGAATAAACCTACCTAGGGAGAAAAAAGACCTGTATGCAGAAAAGTATAAGACACTGATGAGGGCTTCCCTGGTGGCGCAGCAGTTGAGAGTCCGCCTGCCGATGCAGGGGACATGGGCTCGTGTCCCGGTCTGGGAAGATCCCACATGCCACGGAGCGGCTTGGCCCGTGAGCCATGGCCACTGAGCCTGCACGTCCGGAGCCTGTGCTCCACAACAGGAGAGGCCACAACAGTGACAGGCCCGTTTACCGCAAAAAAAAAAAAAGACACTGATGAAAGAAATTAAAGATGATACCAACAGATGGAGAGATATACCATGTTCTTGTATTGGAGGAATCAAATTTGTGAAAATGACTATGCTACCCAAAGCAATCTACAGATTCAATGCAATCCCTATCAAATTACCAATGGCATTTTTTACAGAACTAGAACAAATCATCTTAAAATTTGTATGGAGACACAAAAGACCCCAAATAGCCAAAGCATTCTTGAGAGAAAAAATCGTAGCTGGAGGAATCAGACTCCCTAACTTCAGACTATACTTTAAAGCTACAGTAATCAAGACAATATGGTACTGGCACAAAAACAGAAACATAGATCAATGAAACAAGATAGAAAGCCCAGAGATAAACCCACGCACCTATGGTCAACTAATCTATGACAATGGAGGCAAAGATATACAATGGAGAAAAGACAGTCTCTTCAATAAGTGGTGCTGGGAAAACTGGACAGCTACATCTAAAAGAATGAAATTAGAACACTCCCTAACAGCATAAACAAAAATAAACTCAAAATGGATTTGAGACGTAAATGTAAGACCAGACACTATAAAACTCTTAGAGGAAAACATAGGAAGAACACTCCTTGACATAAATCACAGCAAGATCTTTTTTGATCCACCTCCTAGAGTAATGGAAATAAAAACAAAAATAAACAAATGGGACCTAATGAAACTTCAAAGGTTTTGCACAGCAAAGGAAACCATAAACAAGACAAAAGGACAACCCTCAGAATGGGAGAAAATATTTGCAAACAAATCAACGGACAAAGGATTAATCTCCAAAATACATAAACAGCTCATGCAGCTCAATATTAAAGAAACAAATAACCCAACCAGAAATGGGCAGAAATAGACATTTCTCCAAAGAAGCCATACAGATGGCCAAGAAGTACATGAAAAGCTGCTCAACGTCACTAATTATTACAGGAATGCAAATCAAAACTACAATGAGGTATCACCTCACACCAGTTAGAATGGGCATCATCAGAAAATCTACAAACAACAAATGCCTGAGAGGGTGCAGAGAAAAGGGAACCCTCTTGCACTGTTGGTGGGAATGTAGATTGATACAGCCAGTATGGAGAACAGTATGGAGGTTCCTTAAAAAACTAAAAATAGAAATACCATATGATCCAGCAATCCCACTACTGGGCATATACCCAGGGAAAACCATAATCCAAAAAGACACATGCACCCCAATGTTCATTGCAGCACTATTTACAATAGCCAGGTCATGGAAGCAACCTAAATGCCCATCAATGGACAACTGGATAAAGAAGAGGTGGTACATATATACAATGGAATATTACTCAGTCATAAAAAGGAACGAAATTGAGTCATTTGTTGAGACCTGGACGGACCTAGAGACTGTCACACAGAGTGAAGTAAGTCAGAAAGAGAAAAACAAATATCGTATATTAACGCATGTATGTGGAACCTAGAAAAGTGGTACAGATGAGCCAGTTTGCAGGGCAGAAGTTGAGACACAGATGTAGAGAACAGACGTGTGGACACCAAGCGGGGAAAACCACGGTGTGGTGGGCATGGTGGTGTGCTGAATTGGGCGATTGGGATTGACATGTATACACTGATGTGTATAAAATGGATGACTAGTAAGTACCTGCAGTATAAAAAAACAAACAGACAAACAAAATAACTAATACTAAACTTTCTTTGGGTTATTTGTATGGAAATATGTTAATATAAATGTTTCAGACATTACATGAAACTTCTAAAAATCTTATATATTCTGGTATAATGTTATAAGTCATAATTCTAGTTATTACTTTAAAATGTATATCTCAGAAATAACTAGATTTCCTTGTCAATTGCATTATTATGAACTTTCATCAAATCTTTAACCGTGGTCATTTTTAAGTCTTTTGTCACTTACAGACAGTTCTGTGTGTACTGTGATGGTTTTGCAAATATTTTCCTATAAAAGGGTTTCATCTTCAAGGAATTCATGGAAAAGTCTCTGACAAGTACAGGTTTTTGGTAACTGACTATACTGCTGAACTGAATGAATAAGCATTTTCAGAACTCTAATGGAAAACTGATGAACTCATAAAAGTGCTAACAAAAGATCAAGATGAAAAAAATTAATTACACAGGACTGAGTGAACTGATGAGGGTGATTATAATTTTTGTAACTTTGTTTGAATAAAAAAAAATATCCCACAAGGACTCAGAGGCAAAAAATATACAAATCAATTTTCACTGCAAAGTAAAGGAGCTGTTACAGTGGAGGATTACTGGACTGAATGTCAATATTATGACATAGTATGAATGTGTTTCGTGTTTGGTAATTGCAATCATTGTTGCTTTTGTTGTGGTCATCTATTTACAATGCTTGGTGTCAGTCTATTTATCTCTTGTAAAAATAAAATACAGTGTGTGTGTGTGAAAAACAAAACAAAGACAAAACAAAACAAAAACAAAGAAAAATAATGCTCTATTTTACATACTTAATATCTAATTTACAATACATATTATATAACACATTTATAGCATATATATTATATATGCATAAATTAGAACATTATTTTCCAAATGGACTAGACTATGTATATAAAAGACTACACACACACACCAAGGAGAAGACTTTTTAAAGAACAAAAGGACTGCTTCACTTCTTAAAAAAAAAGAAAAGAAAAAAACAAAGAGGCATATTTTAAAAAATCAGTAGAGGAGATAAAATAGAATACTAAATATATATACATATATATGTGTATGTATGTATATATTTGATTAATTCCAAAGAAGGTAGGAAAGGAAGAACAGAGAACCATTAAGAAAAATAGAAAACAAATAGTGAGATGCCAGATTTAAAATTAAGCTTATTGATAATTATATTGAATATAAATGAAGTAATGGCTTCAATTAAAAGTCAGAGATTTTTCAAACTAGATCAGAGTTTCTCAGCCTCAGCACTACTGACATTTTAGGCCACGTAATTGTTGTAAGAGGTGCACTGCAGACTATTTAACAGAATCTGTGGGCTCTACCCACTAGATACCAGTAACACCATCCCTTTCCCTTCAGTTATGACAACCAAAATTGTCTCCAGATATTCCCAAATGTGCCCTGAGGGACAAAATCAGCCCTGATTGAGAACCACTTGGCTAGATGAAAACCAAGGCCAACAATATTCTGTTTACAAAAAACCACATGTTAATTATAAAGACACAGATAGTTTTAAAGGAAACGGATGGGGTAAAGATGCAAATATTAACTGTAAGAAAGCTGGTATGACTATATTAATATCAGACAATGCAGATTTGAAGACAAAGGGCATTTCCAGAAAAAGAGATATTTCGTAATGATAAAAACAATCTACCTATCAAAAGGACTTAAATGTGCAAGCACCTAGTAACAGAGCTTCAAAATACATGAACCATAGATTGACAGAAACAAAGAAAAAAGACAAAATCTATAACCATATTTGGAGACTGAAACACTGCTCTTTCATTAACTGCTAGAATAACTAGATGAAAATCAGTAAGGTTATACAAGATTTGACGCTTTTAACCAACTTGACCTAAATGATACTTCTAGAATATTACAGTCAACAACTGCAGAGTATATAGTCTTTTCAAGTACACCTGGAAGGTTCACCAAGATAGACCATATGCTGGGCCAAAATACGAGTCTCATTAAGTTACAGATGACTGCAATCAAACGAAACATTTTCTATGAAAACAGGAATAAATTAAAAATCAAAAATGAAAAGGTATCTACAAAAATCCTCAAATATTTTAAAGTAACATACTTCTAGGTAACTACTGGGTCAAAGACAAAGTCACAGGGTAATTTAAAAATATTTTAAATTCAACATCAATGTTCTTCAGAATAATTTGTTTTCATACACCCTTTCTCAGGACCAATTGGCTTTGGATGGTCAAAAAAAAAAAACTTCATTAAAACCATTCAATTGCTTTCCTTGAATCCTTCCTTGGTCAGTCAGTTACCTTTTGTTTTTAACCTCACACCTATAGGAATGGAAAGCTAAAAAAAGCACTGTTATATTCAGTTTGTTATTCAGGGAAAGGTGGAAAATAAATAAAAAGATTTCCAGCTTCCCTTATTTTATAAGTCCAGATATTATTGTTTTCTTTGAGTGTAATGGGTATTAGGACTGTAGAAAATTATGGTTATAACTAGCTTTTTGCAAGTAAAGTGTTTGCAAGTAGGAATGATCTTATAATGTTAACTGTGATGTGAAAAGGAATTATTTTAATGATGGATTTTGATCAAGATAAAATTTTTAAAAATCTACATGTAGACATATCAGTGAAATTGCAGAAAAAAAAAAATCTAAAGCAACTAGTTTTTTTTTTTTAAGGATAGATTATCTTCAAAAAGGCAAAATGTATACTGACAACTCTACTTAAGCAAGGGCACAATAGAATCAAAGCACAATAGAATTATGCAATCAATGTGCTGAAAGAAAATAATGACCAACATAGAAGTCTACATCCAGCACAAATATCCTTCAGGCATGAAGATGAAATAAAGATATTGTTGGGGAAAAATTTAGAGAATTTACTACCAGCAGACCTTCAGGAAGGAATTAAGTATATCCTTTGGGCAGAAGGAAATCTTAATGGTTTAGAAGGTTAGCTATGTAGGAAGGAAAGAATTCCAAAGAAAGCCATAAATACATGGTAAATCTAAATGAACATTGACTATGTAAAGTAATAATAATAACCTGATGTTTAAAGTATAGAGAGTATTAAAATAGAAAGCATATGTAAATAATAGCATATTGGTTGTATTTTCCTGTGGAGGGTTAAAGTACTAATTAACTTACCATTTCTATCTAGGGTAAACAAAAATTGCCAAATTTTCAGACTAACAGAGAAAAAAGTGGAATTAAAATAATTAATGACTTCATAGAAAAGCAAGAAAGGGGAAAAAACAGAACATAGCATGAGCAGAATAGACAGAAAACAGTAAAATGGTAAATTTAAACCCACATCTGAGGACAGTTCATGGGTGTATGATTGAAAAGAATAACTGATTTAATCACTTTACTTTGTCCTAAGAAGTTCTCCTTAATATGTTCCCATAATTGGAAATTTTAAAATGCTACTTCTCGGGCTTCCCTGGTGGCGCAGTGGTTGAGAATCCGCCTGCTGATGCAGGGGGCACGGGTTCGTGCACCGGTCCGGGAAGATCCCACATGCCGCGGAGCGGCTAGGTCCGTGAGCCATGGCCGCTGAGCCTGTGTGTCCGGAGCCTGTGCTCCACAACGGGAGAGGCCATAACGGTTAGAGGCCCGCGTACCGCAAAAATAAATAAATAAATAAAAATGCTACTTCTTGGATACTTTAGATACTCTTAGCACCAGCAAGGCACTCTGCATGCATCCTGTCTTTTTATCCTCACAATGAACCTGCAAGGCGGGTTTTGTATACCCAAATTGGAGATGAGGATTGCCTGAGGTTGCTCAGGCGGTAAGTGACGAAACAGGATTCAAAACAGTTCAAACTCATCCCAACCAGGATATGCATCCAACCATAACACAATTCTTACCATTTAATAAACAAGGTTTGGTCATGTTATCTAACTATATCTTAAGTTTTTAACTGCCCAGAAGAAACAGAGGGACAAACGTTTTGCAACAAACCCAACTTTTAAAAAGTAAAATTCCTGAGATTCCACAAGTTAAATAAATAGATCTTTAAAACAAATGTACCAAACTTAGCCTACAGTCCTGTGCAAAGATACTCATATTCAAAGCAAGCATTTATGGAGATGCTATGCATCCTATATTTTTCCATTTTGTGGTCCACGGTGCATATGCATTTCAGTTTCTACTTAGATCTTCATGTAATTCTGCCAAGAATATGCATTCATTTCTTGTTAAAAGTAGTTTTCATTTCTGAAGTGATTTATACCGGAGGACAATATAATTACATTAGAAGACATAATAATTTGCAAATTCATTTCCAGCCAAGATTTGTGCAAAATAAAATCTAATTTATGCCAAAGGATATCAAACTTGCTAATCAATTCTTTTTTAATGACTTTCCAGGAAGAAACTCGTGTTGGCTATGATTCTTTACACAGCACTCTTCTCTTCCAACCATATTGCTTTTTACAAGTATTCAATCTATTTTTATGCTCTTTCAGAAATGAGGGTTGCATTATCTATTTACCACAAAATGAGAACTTTGTTGCTCAAATGATAAAAAAGGAAGACTTTGATTGTTTTCCTTCAAGTCATTTATTTCCAGGTATGTTCACTTTTATTTCCATCACTTCTTTACTACTTGATCCCTAATGCCTTCTGTACTGATCTGATAACTGTATTTTAATATTATTCAATATAATCCTGAAGTGACTGTAGCTTGTCCCAAGACCATTACAAGAGAACAAGTTGGAGAAAGAAAAATCGTCACTAGAAAAGATAAATGGGTGACACACTGGACCTTAAACTCTGTTTCTAATGGAAATTCCCATGCAGTAGATGAAAAGTTACCAGAAAACATGAACTGCCTCATTAACTTTATGCCCAAGTTCTATCAGCAATTGATTTTTAATGCCTATGTTCATCATTTATGAGCTCTTCCCATTCTTTATATACATTTAAAATTAAGCTTTATAAGATGAACTAGTTCCATGGTGATGCTCACTGAATCATCTATATAAAGCACTTTAAAGAATAATTCACAGAGAAGAAACATAAAGCTGATGAGCCAGAATTGTTTTGTGATACAAATTACTGATTATCAAAGTCAAATGTGGCAGCTATAATTGCCACTCTATTTGAAATAACCTTAATAATCGTCAACATACCATGAAGATATTTTTGGAAAAATGGGGCAATATTGTTTTCTTTTTTTGTATTTCCACAGCATCTTTCAGCCAAGGTTTCTGACAATACTACAGTGTGGCCATCTGCATCACCAACATATTTGTCATTGACAGAGAGAAAACAGATTTGGAAATTGTTGCACATCAAAACAAAGCCAATTAAAGTGAGCCAAAGACATCAGTTTTCAAAGCGGGTTCTAAAATGCCAATTCTATAGACTCAGTAAATAATCCATTGAGCTTTGTAGAGTTGCTTGGAATAGTTTTTTTTTTTTCTTTTAATAGCCATATTTTAAAAAAGTAAGTAGAAAACTAGTTTTTAAACATGATTTTGTTAGTTTACTTATAGTTGGTGGTGAACAAAACTGTTAAGGCTAGCTTTGCTGTTACTGGAACTAAGTTAAAAATAATTTTCCAGAAGCCAGGTTGATATGGGAGATATTTTTTACTTTACCCCTAGAGGATAGCTAACATTGGCTCACATAGCCAACCTCTGTTGTAAGCCTTGATAAATGTTAACTCATTCAATCCTTTCAACACTCCTGTGAAGGAGGTACTATTATTATCAATATTTCAGGAATGAGAAAATGAGGCAGAAGGGAAAAATAAATCACCTGGATCCTTCAGTAGGAAAGGGAAGGATCCCATCTAGGTGGTCTGGCTCAGAAGCCTAATTCTAACCAAAGTGCTATCTCTCTTCAATTGAAGTGTTCAGATTGAGTGTAAAATGTTTTCTTTCATCAAAAGCGTAGAAGAATAGTTGGAGGAATTCTAGTATATTGCAGGAAGCCTCAAAGAATCTTTAAAATGGAGCCACTCATTAATTGGATTACTGAACCATCAGTGGGTTCTTCCCTCTCTAACAGAAGACTGACCTGCAGACTTTCACCTCTGACACTTAAAGTCTTGCTCAGTGCTCTACTTTATATCATTTAATCCTCACAACAACTTTATAGAATACAATGGAATTATCTTCATTTAAATCAACACACGATGTGGACTTTTGTGAAAATGAGGGCAGAGGACACTACAAATATTCTGAAAACGCCAAGGGTTAAATATAGTTCTACATCCTTTTTATATATTTGTGAAAAGTTTTCCCTTAAAAATTTGATACCTCAAATATCAACAGATATTCTGATAGTCTGTTCTATAACAAAGTTTTCTTTTTCTTTTCTTTTTAACTGAAGCATAGTTGATTTACAATATTGTGTTAGTTTCAGATGTACAGCAAAGTGAATCAGTTGTGTGTGTGTATATATATATATATATATATTTAGATTCTTTTCTTTTTTTAAAAAAATTATTTATTTTTGGCTGTGTTGGGTCTTCGTTGCTGCGCACGGGCTTTCTCTAGTTGCGGTGAGCGAGGGCTACCCTTCGTTGCAGTAAGCGGGCTTCTCATTGCAGTGGCTTCTATTGTTGCAGAGCACGGGCTCTAGAGCACAGGCTCGGTAGTTGTGGTCCACAGGCTTAGGTGCTCCGCAGCATGTGGGATCTTCCTGGACCAGGGGTTGAACCCGTGTTCCCTGCATTGGCAGACGGATTCTTAACCACTGTGCCACCAGGGAAGTCCCAGATTCTTTTCTAAGTTATTACAAGATATTGAATATAGTTCCCTGTGCTATACAGTAAATCCTTATTGTTTATCTACCATATATATAGTGGTGTGTACCTGTTAATCCCATACTCCTAACCCAACCCCTTTCCCCTTTGGTAACCGTATGTTTTTTTTCTATGTCTGTGAGAGTGTTTGTTTTGTAAATTCAGTTGTATTATTTTTTTTAGATTCCACATATAAGTGATATCCTATAATATTCGTCTTTCTCTGTCTGGCTTACTTTACTGTGATAATCTCTAGGTCCATCCATTATAACAAAGTCTTTCTAACATAGATAAGTTAATACGGGAGATATATGGTGTGACGATGTTAAGATAATGTGGAAACTGGGTTGGTTCATAAACTGTTTTTCCAAGTCAAGGGCATTCGAAATTGCAGAAACAAAAAAAGGAAAAGAAAAAGCCCTCTGCTGGGCTGGTAACCTGGCAACATGAGCCTTTTTTGGCTGTATTTTAGAAAAATTAGCAACAAGAGCCTATTCGCAGGGCTTTCTCGGAGAGAAGCACCACAGCCTGGGGCAGTTCTTGGCTGCTGGCAGGTCCACTGCCTCCTGTGCCTGCTGTGAATGCAACCCCACAAGTTCTGCTCTCCATGTCGTTTGGCTTCGTCTCAGCAGAGACTAGTCCTTGCCTAATTAAATTTTGTCCTCATTCCTAGTCTACTGTTTTGTGCGATCTATATTCCTTGTGGCAGATTCCAGCTACACTGAGCTGCCTGGCTTGATGGGTCATTTTAGTCCCCAGTTATGAATGAAGATTTTTTTTTTTTTGGTGATGCTTGCTGTTATCAGTGCTCTTCTTATCATTATGTAAGATAGCTTAGAATGCAAAACAATGAAATAATCATAAACATAATCAGATGGAAAATCTTTTTTTAAATGGTAACATATTTTCAGATATTGCAGTTCTCTACCTCCATGTTTGCTTTTTCCCACCAGGTTCTAAACCTGGTGTGTGAGAGAGGAGAATATCAAAGTTGCCAAGGAAAAATTCTGTATAACTCATACCTTTCTACCCTTCCCTTCTGCAAGACTATGTTAGGTTGAAAACCACCATTCTTGTGGGGGAAAAGTGGAGTATAACCTACATTTCCCTAATCCGTCAAAATTTTAAACTCAAGAGTTTCAGGATCCTTAGGAATTTATAGATTTTTTTTGATGTCAGGTAGGAGGGTTCTATGTTTAAATGCACTTATGTAACAAGCTTTCCTTAGAGCAAGTAAAAGCATCCTGTTTCATGTTAAGTACTACCATGTAAGATGTATCAGTATATATTTTTTGCAGCAATTTTAAAGATTCTTTCAAATCTAGACTGACAAATAGGCTATTTTAAAAATATCGGTTAAAGGGAAAAAACTAAAGACTCCTCCTAATTCTCTGAAGGTTTTCAGAGTAAAATTATTTCCATCTTGATTTTCATTTAAAGAAATCTTAGCTTTTTTTTCTTACTTTAAATATGTATGTACTTTGTCATTTTCTGTATCTCCCAAGTGGCTATTCTATCCTGAAGTTGGCAGGCATTCCTTTAGGCTGGTGGTCCTCAGGTGAGTAAGAAATGCAATTGAGATTGAAGAAATGCTGTGTCTGCTCAAATTATCTCCTCTTTCTTCCACTGTGTCTGCTATCTAGCTTGAAATATTTGCTATTAAAATCATACCCCCCATCCCCAAGTTAGACAATTGGGGAAATGTTGAGAATCTCTTTTATTAGTTGGGACAACTGAGTTTTATTTATTTACAATTTATACTCCATGTATTGCCAACATATTTGAGGCAGTCAACAATAAAACTTGTGTCCATTATGGAAATGAAAAGTAATCCTTCCCCTCTTTCGTACTTATCCCTCCTAATAATAAAAAAGCAAAAGTCAACTTTGAATCAACATTTGTTAAAATTGTCAGAAAACATAAGCCAAAATAACATTTGATTATTTCATATCAGAACATTCTGGTAATCTTAGGCAAAGGGGCAACTGGATAGGTAGGAAAAAGATTTTATTTAGGATTAAAGAAATGTGCCAGTTACTAAGATTTTGACTCTCCTTCCAGCTGTTTTATATGATACTGGAGTGGGGACTGTGCAGACCTCTTTGCCAGATGGCTCCCTATTAAGCTCTACCAATTGTGCTCTGTGTGTGTGGGTGTGTGTGTGTGAGAGAGAGAGAGAGAGAGAGAGAGAAGTTTTAAATATGTACAACATCTTTCCTTTGTTCTTCCAGCTCTAAGGGAGGTAGCTGCTTCCTCATTTTCTCTTTTTTGCCTTTTCAGTCACCCAATTAACTTTATACCTAATTGATAATTACTTATGTCCTATTTTCTCTGTTAAGTGACTAGTCTGGCTGCAGTCTCCTAACTAGATCTTAACGGATACCAGGCAGTGTCTCTTAACATGTTTACTTACATGAAGCAGTAAGCCTCCTAAGACAGTCACACACTCTTCCTGAGCTATTAAGGAAAAGGTCTTCCCATAATATCCAATTTTTGTTAAATATAATGTTTCTTTTAACAAAGAAGCATGAAAAGCATTGTTTTATTCCCTTTTTAATTTTTGGAAAAATGCTTATTGTAAAGATTGTAATTTGCTTCCTTTGGATGTGTAAATGGACTATGTTAGTCAGACCCATGATTGCATGAATCACACATGGGTAGGAAAGCTCAAAATCACCCCCCAGGGCTAATTTTTCTATATGATAGCTTGGTAAATAAAATGAGGATTGTGGTCTTAGAAGCTTAAAAACTAAACCCAACTGGAAATCTGGTTTCTTTAATGATTCACTATCAGAATATTTAAAAACAAAAAAATTTTAAAGTTGTTAGAAAGACTGCTAGTTCTATAAAGAAAGGTGATTATATTAAGAGTCAGTGATTATTTTTTGCATGAAATTTAACTTTCAGCTTTCTGACAAGCCACAGCACCATTGTTGTTATGGACAAGTAAAGTTCACTTTTTCTTCCACAGATTAGTCCATTCATTATAGGAAAGTACAATCACCAAGGCTCAGGGATTTCCAGGACTACTGTATAATGAAACATATGGCCAAGGAGTCCAGAAAAAAGGGCAATATAAGGGCCAAGGTTATGAGGCAGGAAGGACCTGGATTTTGAGTTCAAAAAGAAGGTAGAAGCCAAATTTACTTAGGATTACCTTAACAGTGAAGCACAGAAGACAGAGGAATAGCATATTTAAAATGCTGGAAGAAAAAACTATCAACCAAGAAATCTATACCCGGCAAACTTTGAGAGAACTTAGACCTGCCTAACAAATATTTACTAAAGAACGTCCTTCAGACTACTAAGAAATGACTCAGGATGGTGACTTGAATCCACAGGAAGAAACAAAGAGCACCAGAGGGCTTCTCTGGTGGTGCAGTTGTTGAGAGTCTGCCTGCCGATGCAGAGGACATGGGTTTGTGCCCCAGTCCGGGAAGATACCACATGCCGTGAAGCGGCTGGGCCCGTGAGCCATGGCTGCTGAGCCTGCGCGTCCGGAGCCTGTGCTCCACAACGGGAGAGGCCACAGCAGTGAGAGGCCCACATACCACAAAAAAAAAGAAAAAAAGAGCACCAGAAATGGTAAATATGTGGGTAACTATAAAAAAAAAATGTATAAATATCCATTTTCTTTTCTTATAATTACTTTAAGAGACGTAAGATCCAAATGTCCATTGGCAAGTGGAGGAGTAAACAATGATACGGAATATTTTCATTATGACAAGGATCCCTATGTTGCCCTTTCATAATCACACTCACTCCCTTCCCCACTGTACCACCCACTCCACTCCCTGCCCTGTCCCGGACCCCTGGCAACCACTAATGTCTCCTCAATTTGTATAATTTTGTCATTTCAAGAATGTTGTATGTTGGAATCACACAGATATTATCTAACCTTTTTGGATTGGGTTTTTTTCACTCATCACTATTCCCTGGAGATTCATTCAAATCGTTGCATGTATGAATAATTCATTTCTTTTTATTACTGAGTAGTATTCAAGGTTATGAATTCCAGTTCCTTTAGTCATTCACCCACTAAAGAATGTTTATTTCCAGTTTTTGGCTATTCTGAATAAAGCTGTTATAGACATTTGTTTACAAGTTTTACATGAGGATAAGTTTTTATTTTTCTGGGATAAACACCCAAGAGTACAACTGCTGGATATTATGGTAGTTGCATGTTTAGTTTAAGAAACTGCCAAACTGTTTTGCAAGAGTGGCGAGGAATTATCTTTTAAAAACTTCTAGGCGTCTACAAGAGACCCACTTCAGACCTAGAGACACATACAGACTGAAAGTAAGGGGATGGAAAAAGATATTTCATGCAAATGGAAACCAAAAGAAAGCTGGAGTAGCAATTCTCATATCAGACAAAATAGACTTTAAAATAAAGACTATTAGAAGAGACAAAGCAGGACACTACATAATGATCAAGGGATCGATCCAAGAAGAAGATATAACAATTGTAATATTTATGCACCCAACACAGGAGCACCTCAATACATAAGGCAAATACTAACAGCCATAAAAGGGGAAATCGACAGTAACACATTCATAGTAGGGGACTTTAACACTGCACTTTCACCAATGGACAGATCATCCAAAATAAAAATAAAGAAGGAAACACAAGCTTTAAGTGATATATTAAACAAGATGGACTTAACTGATATTTATAGGACATTCCATCCAAAAACAACAGAATACACATTTTTCTCAAGTGCTCGTGGAACATTCTCCAGGATACATCATATCTTGGGTCACAAATCAAGCCTTGGTAAATTTAAGAAAATTGAAATTGTTTCAAGTATCTTTTCTGACCACAACGCTATGAGACTAGATACCAATTACAGGAAAAGATCTGTAAAAAATACAAACACATGGAGGCTAAACAATACACTATTAATAACAAAGTGATCACTGAAGAAATCAAAGAGGAAATTAAAAAATACCTAGAAACAAATGACAATGGAGACACGATGACCCAAAATCTATGGGATGCAGCAAAAGCAGTTCTAAGAGGGAAGTTTATAGCAATACAATCCTACCTCAAGAAACAGGAAACATCTCAAATAAACAACCTAATCTTGCACCTAAAGCAATTAGAGAAAGAAGAACAAGAAAACCCCAAAGTTAGCAGAAGGAAAGAAATCAGATCAGAAATAAATAAAAAAGAAATGAAAGAAATGATAACAAAGATCAATAAAATTAAAAGCTGGTTCTTTGAGAAGATAAACAAAATTAATAAACCATTAGCCAGACTTATCAAGAAAAAAAGGGAGAAGACTCAAATTAATAGAATTAGAATTGAAAAAGGAGAAGTAACAACTGACACTGCAGAAATACAAAAGATCATGAGAGATTACTACAAGCAACTCTATGCCAAGAAAATGGACAACCTGGAAGAAATGGACAAATTCTTAGAAATGCACAACCTGACAAGACTGAATCAGGAAGAAATAGAAAATATGAACAGACCAATCACAAGCACTAAAATTGAAACTGTGATTAAAAATCTTCCTCCAACAAACAAAAGCCCAGGACCAGATGGCTTCACAGGCGAATTCTATCACACATTTAGAGAAGAGCTAACACCTATCCTTCTCAAACTCTTCCAAAATATAGCAGAGGGAGGAACACTCCCAAACTCATTCTACGAGGCCACCATCATCTTGATACCAAAACCAGACAAGGATGTCACAAAGAAAGAAAACTACAGGCCAATATCACTGATGAACATAGATGCAAAAATCCTCAACAAAATACTAGCAAACAGAATCCAACAGCACATTAAAATGATCATACACTATGATCAAGTGGGGTTTATTCCAGGAATGCAAGGATTCCTCAATATACGCAAAACAATCAATGTGATACACCATATTAACAACTTGAAGGAGAAAAACCATATGATCATCTCAATAGATGCAGAGAAAGCTTTCGACAAAATTCAACACCATTTATGATAAAAACCCTCCAGAAAGTAGGCATAGAGGGAACTTTCCTCAACATAATAAAGGCCATATATGACAAACCCACAGCCAACATCGTCCTCAATGGTGAAAAACTGAAAGCATTTCCACTAAGATCAGGAACAAGACAAGGTTGCCCACTCTCAACACTCGTATTGAACATAGTTTTGGTAGTTTTAGCCACAGCAATCAGAGAAGAAAAGGAAATAAAAGGAATCCAAATCGGAAAAGAAGAAGTAAAGCTGTCACTATTTGCAGATGACATGATAGTATACAGAGAATCCTAAAGATGCTACCAGAAAACTGCTAGAGCTAATCAATGAATTTGGTAAAGTAGCAGGATACAAAATTAATGCACAGAAATCTCTGGCATTCCTATACACTAATGATGAAATATCTGAAAGTGAAATCAAGGAAACACTCCCATTTACCACTGCAACAAAAAGAATAAAATATCTAGGAATAAACCTATATAAGGAGACAAAAGACCTGTATGCAGAAAATTATCAGACACTGATGAAAGAAATTAAAGATGATACAAATAGATGGAGAGATATACCATGCTTGGATTGGAAGAATCAACATTGTGAAAATGACTCTACTACCCAAAGCAATCTACAGATTCAATGCAATCCCTATCAAACTACCACTGGCATTTTTCACAGAACTAGAACAAAAAAATTTCACAATTTGTATGGAAACACAAAAGACCCCGAATAGCCAAAGCAGTCTTGAGAAAGAAAAATGGAGCTGGAGGAATCAGGTTCCCTGACTTCAGACTCTACTACAAAGCTACAGTAATCAAGACAGTATGGTACTGGCACTAAAACAGAAAGATAGATCAATGGAACAGGATAGAAAGCCCAGAGATAAACCCATGCACATATGGTCACCTTATCTTTGATAAAGGAGGCAGGAATGTACAGGAGAAAGGACAGCCTCTTCAATAAGTGGTGCTGGGAAAACTGGACAGGTACATGTAAAAGTATGAGATTAGATCACCCCCTAACATCATACACAAAAATAAGCTCAAAATGGATTAAAGACCTAAATATAAGGCCAGAAACTATCAAACTCTTAGAGGAAAACATAGGCAGGACACTCTATGACATAAATCACAGCAAGATCCTTTTGGACCCATCTCCCAGAGAAATGGAAATAAAAACAAAAGTAAACAAATGGGACCTAATGAAACTTCAAAGGTTTTGCACAGCAAAGGAAACCATAAACAAGACAAAAAGACAACCCTCAAAATGGGAGAAAATATTTGCAAATGAAGCAACTGACAAAGGATTAATCTCCAAAATTTACAAGCAGCTCATGCAGCTCAATAACAAAAAAAACAAACAACCCAATCCAAAAATGGGCAGAAGACCTAAGTAGACATTTCTCCAAAGAAGATATACAGACTGCCAACAAACACATGAAAGAATGCTCAAATTCATTAATCATTAGAGAAATGCAAATCAAAACTACAATGAGATATCATCTCACACCAGTCAGAATGGCCATCATCAAAAAATCTAGAAACAGTAAATGCTGGAGAGGGTGTGGAGAAAAGGGAACACTGTTGCACTGTTGGTGGGAATGTAAATTGATACAGCCACTGTGGAGAACAGTATGGAGGTTCCTTAAAAAACTACAAATAGAACTACCATATGACCCAGCAATCCCACTACTGGGCATATACCCTGAGAAAACCATAATTCAAAAAGAGTCATGTACCAAAATGTTCATTGCAGCTCTATTTACAATAGCCCGGAGATGGAAACAACCTAAGTGTCCATCATCAGATGAATAGATAAAGAAGATGTGGCACATATATACCATGGACTATTACTCAGCCATAAAAAGAAACGAAATTGAGCTATTTGTAATGAGGTGGATAGACCTAGAGTCTGTCATACAGAGTGAAGTAAGTCAGAAAGAAAAAGACAAATACCGTATGC